>NC_041004.1:44438530-45049938 GCF_004193775.1 Glycine soja | reverse complement strand
ACAAACAACAAAACACTTTTTCTTTGAACTCGTGAATAGATGAAGGGTGTGTCAACAGCTACCCTGAGAATGGATAAACCTTGCAGGTTGCACGTGGTCAATTGCTTTTTTTCAAAAAAAAAAAAAAAAAAAAAAAAAGAATAATAATAAGCATGACCACAGAAGCACTAGCTCTTCTACCATGTTTTTTTGGATTGGCACGTTCTCCCCAAGAAATGTTTATTCCCCATCAGTTGCTGCGGGCTTTACCCCGTCACTATTTTGATATACCCTGGTGGCATCATCCCCATTGAAGATTGCCGAGTGTTTGTGATGCGACGTCGGGTCACTTTCAATCTTACCCGTCCAATCTTGTTCCACCAAATTTATCATTCATACAATCATACAAGTCAATCCTCCATACAGTCATACAAGTCGTGTCGTTATTCAGGCATTCATACATTCATGCATATACACATTCATACATATACAATAAAGACAATATCATGCATACATGGCTGCATTAACCATCATGAGTCTTGCTTCAATCATCTTTTCATTTCAATCAATCATGAATAATTTGTAACCCTCTATTTCCCGCAAGTGTCATCCCCAGTGTGTCTGATCCAGAGATGTCACCCTCTCTTCGCCAAGTGGCAATTTCTTTAATGAACAGCTTATGCATCATTTGCCTCTGTTTCATGTCATCAGTTGACTAGTTCGGCAATAACCCGAACAGTTGACATTTATCTTTGTTTTTTGTCAGTTGACTAGTTCGGCAATAACCCGAACAGTTGACATTTATCTTTGTTTTTTGTCAGTTGACTAGTTCGGCAATAACCCGAACAGTTGACATTTATCTTTGTTTCTTATCAGTTGACTAGTTCGGCAATAACCCGGACAGTTGATATTTACCTTTGCTTTTTGTCAAAATTGGCTAGTTCGGCAATAACCCGGACAGTTGATATTTATCTTTGTTTTTGGTCAGATTGACTAGTTCGGCAATAACCCGAACAGTTGACATTTATCTTCAATTCTGGTCAGTTGGCTAGTTCGGCAATAACCCGAACATCTGACATTTATCTTTGTTCCTTTGTCGTCAGTGGCAGTTCGTCGTCAACCCGAACAGCTGACATTTACCCCCAGTAAAACCATGTGATCCCCAGTCGGACCCCTTTTCTTTAACAAAATCGGGTACCATTTGGTTTTGTTATTCCCAGTCGAGCCATTTACCTCGTCTTGCATTCATACTTGCATCGCAAGCATTCGCAACATTACGTGCATAACAGTGCATTCATAGCATTTTGTAGTTGAAATTGGTAAAAAATGGTGTACTCTGTATTTAAATCTCTTCGACCCGTCGCTTTAAAAGTTTCACTTTTAAATCTCCGTAACGAAGAGACTTAAATAGGGGCATCTGTCATACCCCATTTTTGACCCGTTTTATTTCTTTTTTCTCGTCTTTTAAGCCGGAAATTTCCATCATTTCAGATGAAATTTCGGCAGGGAGGTATTTTAAAATACCTCATTTTTGTTTTGAAGACGCCCTTTTTTTTTTATTTATTTATTTACCTTTTTTATTATTATTATTATTATTATTTTTTTTAGTTATTATTTTCTTCTTTTTTTTTTTTCCTTTTATTAAGTGTTTTTATTATTTCCGTTTTTTATTAATATCTTTATTAGTATTTTTTTTTCGTTTTTTTTATTTTATTTTTATTTTATTTTATTTTATTTTATTTTTGCTGTTTTATATTTTGTTTTTTTTCCTTTCCTTTTTTTTTCCTTTTTCTTCTTTTCGGTCTCTTTTTTTGGTCCAGGCCCAGAGGGGCTCTTCGTTTTTTACCCTAATTATGTCCTTTAAATGCTGCATTAATTACTGTGCGCGTCAGAGGTGAATACGAACAGTCAGAATGCCGGAACAGCCAAGCCACCACTCAGCAACACCCTCCTCCTCCGTGAACCACCACCATCGGCCAAGCCTACATCAGAACCGCCCCTCTCCTCCTCCGCGAACCAACACCACCAAGCCACCACAAACCACCAACGCAACCTCCCTCAGGCCACCACCCACCGCCGTACAAATCAACCACAAAAAAGGCCAACAGAATCAAAATCCGAAACACATTCAAACCACAAATCACACGATTCGTACCCCAATCATCGCACAGACCACGGAAACCGAACCGGCATAAACCAAAATAATACGAACCCAGAACCATACACTACACGGCCCTAACTCACCAGTCACCAGCCCAAAACCGTTTCAACCCAACCAAACACGAAAGAAAAGGGTAGGATTCTACCCGCTTTAAGTTTAGATCTAGGCTTGCTGTGTCGCGTTTTCTGAAAACGAACCTCAGATTCATAACGAGTGAGTGAAGAGGGTTCGAGAGGTAAAAAAAGGGGGGGACTTGAGCTACTCCGGCACGGTGGCGCCGCCAGCGGCCGCCGCGCCGGAGGGTGTTCTTGGCCGCTGAGAACCTCGGAAAGGAGGAGAGAGAAGAGAGAAAAAGAGAAGAGAGAAAAAGAGAAGAGAGAGAAAAAGCTTTTGAAAAATGAAAAAAACCGGCCCCCTAGCCCTTATATAGAGGCTGGACCGGTTTGGTTTTTTCCCTTGAACCAAACCGGTCCGGTTCTCCCCTCTGGCCCGTTGGACTCCTCTCTGGCCCAGTTTCTTTTTCTCTTTTTCTTCTTTTCCGATTCCTACTCTCACCCCCCCTTTTCCTTACTGCACTCCCTTTTTCTTTTTTTTTTTTTTTTTTTACGCACCATATTTATTTTATGTCTTGCATTTTTATTTTTACGCATCATATTTAATTTTATGCCTCGCATTTTTATTTTCTTTATTTATTTTCCAGCACCATGTTTAATTGTTTGTCTTGCATTTTATTTTCCAGCTACATATTTATTTTTGTCTTGCACTTTTATTTTCTTTATTTTATGTACCCTATTTATTTTTGCCTTGCATTTTTATTTTTATGTCTCGCATTCTTTTTTAGCATCATATTTATTTTCTGTATTGCATTTTTATTTTCGTTTTATTTTATTTTCAGCATCATACTTATTTTATGTCTTGCATTTTATTTTATTTTGTTTATTTTTTATTTTGTGCATCATATTTACTTTATGTCTTGCATTTTTTATTTTTAGCATCATGTTTATTTTATGTCTTGCATTTTCATTTTCATTTTTTTATTTATTTATTTCCGGCATTATATTTATTTTTATGTCTTGCATTTTATTTTCTTTATTTATTTTATGCACCATATGTATTTATTGTTTTGTATTTCATGCATTTTATTATTTCTTCTAGCATATTTATTTTAATGCATTTGCAATTTTTATTTATTATTGCCAATTAGAATGTATCTAGGTCCAATGTAAATAAAAATAAAAAATGAGAATCTGCACCGACACTCACATTTATTTTTATGTTTTCTGCCGAGGACGATCATGTAATTTGAACCGCATCCGAGGAAAAGGACCCTCACTTGATCCAACGTCATTTTAAGGGATCCGGCGCGTTTAGACTTATCTCCGCATAATTAAAAAAAAAAAAAAAAAAACTTTTTTCTCCTTTCTTTTAAAACCTATCTCTTTAATCTTTCCACACTTGAGCATTTATTTCCAAACAAATAATTAATTTAGCATAAAGATAAAATAAGCAAGAGGTTCCTATAGAGTACTATAGACGTTTAGGGTGCTAGTACCTTCCCTTTGCGTAACCAACCCCCGGACCTTTGATCTCTTAAAAACTAGGGTTTTTCGAGCTTTCTCCCTTTTCTTCGAAAAAATAAAAGATCGGTGGTGATCTTAAAAAATGCGAGTCAATGCTAATCAATAGCTTGACATCCAAAAATCACCGCGACACTAACGTTCTTGCCTATCCTTTATGTCCAGATAATCTCTCCCTTTTCTTCTAATTCATTTCCCTTTAATTGAGTGCATTCTCTGCATTGGCAAATGTTTCGTAGTGTTTATATTGTGAGCGTTAAAATTCTTTATCAGAACTCAATAGATTATAGATAAGAGTGAGAAGACATTTCTACGTAACTACTAATTTGCCCTTTATTACTATAAGCTGCAACAAGATCTTGGGTGGATGATGTACATTGATCTTATTATTTTTCTGAGTTTATTTTTTTATTTTTATTTCTCCTTCTTAGAGTGTGATGTTTGCCTTCTCTATCTGTATGCAGAATTTATATAATGATGGTGCCAGGAAGTTTTGGGTTCACAATACTGGGCCGTTGGGCTGTCTTCCAAAAATACTCGCACTGGCTCAGAAGAAGGATCTAGATTCATTGGGATGTCTTTCTAGTTATAACTCTGCAGCAAGATTGTTTAATGAAGAGCTGCTTCATTCAACTCAGAAACTAAGATCTGAACTGAAAGATGCTACTTTAGTCTATGTTGATATTTATACCATTAAGTATGACCTCATCACAAATGCCGCGAAATATGGTAAATCCAAGCAACCACTTTCTTCTCATTTAAGTATCCATTATTATTTGACTCACTCTTATGTTGCTAAACTGAATCAAGTTTTCCTACTTTCACTCCATATATTATGATGACATAATTGGCACATTTAGATGACTATATATATCTGCACAGTTTGAACACATTTGTTATTGGCTGAAATTTGTTAGATATCACAAAATTTTGTAGGTCTCACTTCTTATTTAACATGTCACACTTATAATTTTGTAATTTCTAATAAATTTTAACCAATACTGGAAGGTATATTTGAAGGAATGTGTTGCTACTGGTGAGCAAGCATTCCTCAATGGGGTTAACTTGCAAATGGTTCAAGTTATTGGATTACTCTTGTTATTATCATAATTTTGATGATGTTTGTGAATGCATTATTGATTAGGTTTCTCGAATCCGTTGATGGTATGTTGCGGCTATGGAGGGCCTCCTTACAATTTTGACGTAAGGGTGACATGTGGTCAACCTGGTTATCAGGTTTGTGATGAAGGGGCTCGGTATGTGAGTTGGGATGGAATTCATCAAACTGAGGCTGCAAATACATTGATAGCTTCTAAGATACTTTCCATGGCTTATTCCACACCACGGACACCTTTTGATTTCTTCTGCACCAATGATTATGCACACTGAGTGTGCAAAACAGTGAATCCACTGTTAGTTCATTAGTTGTTGATTTACCATCAATATAGTTCTCCAAGAACAGAGTTTGTTATGTAGTAACGCCCACGCTGAAGTTCTAAAAGATTAGGGTCTTGCAATTGGGCTGTAACTAGTGGCCTATGTTACCAGAAATTGTATTTTTCTTTGCCAACTTGGATGTATGCTGTATTATGTAAACAATTGATGACTAAAATGATTTTTGGCCTGTTTTAGAAATTTGGACTGGTAATGGAATAAGTGAAACTACTTGCTTACATTTTACTGGTTTATTTGCAGTTGTATCGTGATTGAACCATAATAATTAAAAGAAAAATATATTCATGGGAATTGAAAACAATATCAAAGAATTTATAATTCATGAGCTAAATCCTATAAATAATTAAATTACATATTTTAATCAATCATAATATAAAATTATAATTAAGGTACGATATATGGATTTCTTTAGGAATTTCATCATAATCTTAGTGTTCACTTCTCCAGTTGATTTTCTCTTTTTAACTTAACGTCTTTTCATTGAGTGATTCAACTATATATTAGACCTGTTTGAATACAAAGTTAAAAAAGTTTTTAAAAACTTTTCTAACCAAAAAAAAATCTAATAGAAAAACTCCTAATTCGTTATTCAAACAGGCTCATTGGAGGTGCAGTTTTAAATCCAACTGCGATTAATTTTCAAAAGGAAATTTCATGTTTCAATTTAATTAAAATAACTGTCAATTTTTTTTAATTAAAATAACAAATCTTTTGAAAGGTTAGGATTTGTGCAATTGAAAACATAACTGCAGAATATCTCAATCTAGGGTTCCAACTTCCAAGCTTTGTCCCCATTATATTTCAATTTCAACGGATGTGGCATGGCTGCGCATAATAGATGCCATGCACTCACATAAAGTTGTCATTATTCAATTCATTAAATGTAAGACTCAAGCTGTGAAATATGTGGACCTAATTATCCTCGTTTATACTATTTGTAACTCGTCACGATTACCATTTGACCAAAACACAAAATGATATATTGAGGAAAAAAATAAGATAACTTTGCAGGTGATTTTATCGTCGCCACAAATTCAAAATACTATAAAAATAAAAATTGTCATGACATCTAATATTGCTTTCTTCAGGAGAATTATTTTTACCACTAAATCATTTGCTTCTGGGTGTTAAACAAGCGGTGCGTTCAAATCTGTAATAAACTACAATTAGTTTTAGCTTTTTTATTTTACCACCTCCTATATTTTGGAAATTAATTTTCAGAATAATTTTATAATTTAGAAATTAATTTTTAGAATAAAAAGGAATGTAATTAATTTTTTTTATGTACTGTTAATATAAGAAGTCGATAAATATCAATCCAAAATTATAATAAATATGATCTTTATAATAATTATTATAAAAGTTAATAATAAATATTGGATAATAATATAAAAATATTTAAACTACATGTTAGACTATTAGTGCATTAGTGCGTGAATTATTTACTCTTAACAAATTAGACTTAGTTAAGTTTTTAATTTTTGTAATTTAGCTCTTTTTTTTATTTTTGTTCTTAAAATTATTTTTTATATTTTACCTATAAGTTTCAATTTTTTTTTATTTTTAATCTTTTTCGTCAAACTTGTTAAAAGAAAATTAAGGATGTGTTTGAATTAGTATTGCAATTACGTTGAACAGAAAAACTTATTCCCTTTTTGTTTTTCTAACTCAACACTGTCACACATTCATTTTTCCTATGCTCATTTCTTTAATCATCATTCACTGATTCACAGTAAAAAAAAAAAAAGGGGTGAAAATAGGTAAGATGGCATGCCGAGGAATTAATACCACCTAAATTTAACATTTTTAATAAGCATACTTGACAAGATTAAACCTTACACGGTCAGGCCGTAAGCTCCCGCTGGCATGTTCTTTCTTAATTATGAAAAAAATATAAATATTTAAGAATTAAATAAAAAATAAGTATAACGAAAAGGATAACAGTGAATATTGTAGTAAACTTTAAAAAAGATAAATAAATTAACAAAAACAAAACTTTCTTTTGCTGATTAGATTGATAAAAAAGAATTATAATTTAAAGGTTCTCAATAATTTATTTACTAATCCTCATAAACATAAATACTACAATTAATTAACTAGGAAAAATATTCTCGATTCAACAGCAGAGAAACAAATACTACATGAGATCCATTACTACTAATGGGTCCCACAAAGCTCATATGCATGTTTTTCTTCCGTTGGATTTTCCTTGTAATCAAGAGAGAAGTCATACCCAAGTAGATAATAATGAAAAATCGGTGACCGCAATTTACTAAGTATATGATAGCTTCTTTTCAATGTACAACAACCACTTTAGGGTCAAAATCATGATCAAGAGCAACGAAAACTGGATTACAAAGACATTAGTAAGGTTAGCAAATCATAGTCATATACTCATATAGTATAGGGCATAGCCAATTCATCAGATATAAATGCATATTATTCTTATAATATAGTATAATTTTATAAAGTAAGATCCAAGTCTAAAAAATGTTCACTTGCTTTGTCTTTCTCTTCATTATCTTGGGCTGCTGCTGGTGTTGCCGTGGTTGCTTCTTGTAAATCTTGTTTCTTTTCTATGATCAATTCTTTCTCTGAAGGAGCAGCTGCATGATCATGACCTGAAACAATATTAATAATATTATTTCTCTTTGCCATTTCTCCAGAATCGATGAAGTCTTCTGGTTGAAACTTTGGGTTCCAAATAGTACTCCCTGCAGCTGCCCTTTCTCCATCAATCTTCTTAGTATCTGTTAATTTCTCCTTACAGAAACGATCGCGAACATCCTTTGTCCTCTTTATCAAGGCAAAGAACTTTTCCATCTTCTGCTCCTCATTTTCTTCTTCATTCTCTATTTTTCTCTTCCTTCTTTCTTCTCCTTCCATGTTCCTTATAACTAACGTATTAATTTGACGCAAAATTAAGCTGTACGTTAGTATACATATATATGTGAGCCGTTTAGAGAAAAAAGGAAAAATAAAAAACAAGAATTAATATTGAGAAGACTATGATGCTAGTTCAATTCCCTATACTGTACAGATACACAAACAAAAAATAAAATACTAGAGCATAGAGAATAAAAGTTTGAGAAGGTGATGACCTAGAGCATAGTATAAGGGTTCAACCCAAAATAATTAATAGGCTTCTTTCACCGTGAGTTGAGATCTGACATGAACTTCCTCTAGTCAAAGAAATGAACGATGGAAATTGCTTACTCAGTTCAATGAACTCAAGCCGTACGTGTGTTATTTTATACTAGTCATATTATTGGATTGACAATAATGCCCTTGAGTACTAGGTACCCTTGAGAATTGAGATGAGAAATTATTAAGTAGTTATGATGTTCATGGTCTCTGTACATATATTTAATTTTTTTGTCAATCATGACATATATTTAAGTTTTTAATTTATGAGAAAAAATTAATATTATTTAATTATATGTTATGTTAAAATTAATAAGGACCATATGATCCATGGATTTATTTTTCTTTATTTGACATGAAATTTTGATCCATACAGCTATTTATTTGATTTTAAATTTGACTCAATATCAGGATTTGATATTTTATAAATCAAGGCTAGATGAACTCAATTTATTAACATAATATATTAATATTAATATTATGTATAGTTAAATTGTGTAATAAAAAAGTATAAAACAAAATAAAAATATATTTTATAATATATTTTAAAGTAAATAATATCATGTTATACAAAATATTGTTTCTTAGAATTTTTTTTAATATTAATACATAATTATTTAAAAATTTATATATTTTTAAAAAAATATGCAACATCAAAATTGGATTGGAATGACCAAATATATGATTAAAATTTATCCTTAAAAATATATTAATTAAGTTTAATTTATAAAAATGAATCAGTCAAAATTAACTTCAAAATAACCAAACCAAATTAATGACGAATGATCAAAATTGAAAAAGGAGTCATAAAAGTGAGGGGTAGGATGTGGCAAATTTACTGTATAGGGTTTTTTTTAAAAACAATTTACGTAACTGGGTCTGTTTCGAAACTAATTGCAATGGGGGTCTATTTTTTACGTTGATTCCGCCATTCTTACTGGCGGCAAGCATGTATCGCCACTGCCATCGGCGATATGCATGTGTACCGCCATTACCAAAAGCGGAACGAGGGTTGGGTATCGCCATTCACATTGGCGGAACAAGCTAGCACGTGCCATTCGGAATAGGGCTGGTATCGCCATTGCGGAACGAGGCTTGGGTATCGCCATTCACATTGGCGGAACAAGCTACCACGTGCCTGGGCATTCCGCCAGTAGCAGCAGCGAGACCCAGGTTAGGGCTCACGTCAGCTCACGTCCAGGTTAGGGTTGTATCATTTGCAGGTTAGCAGGTTAGGGTTCTATTTATTTGCAGGTTAGGGTTCTGCATTGCAGGCTAGGGCATGGCATGGTAAGATTCACATGGGTACAGTTTGATTCACATGCGCCTGTAATTATTATGGAGAAGATTATGGGTGTAAATTGGCTTTAAATAGGAGTATTTGTAACAAAAAAATTCCACACAATCAAAGATAGTCCGAAGAGAGAAACAAAGAGAAACAAAGCATCTGAAGAAGAGAGAAAGAAAGCAGTCCAAAGAGGAGAGGGCAGTTTCCAGAATTTTGCTATTTTATTCAAAGTTAGTGATTTATTTAAAATAAGAATATTTTGTATTTATTTAAAAGAATGTTTTTTATTGAGTCAATTTTTTAAAACCTTCTTTCATTTTGTTTGAAGTGTAGTAATTTTGTGAATTAGATTTTTTTTTAAAAATAATTTGCAGTAATTAATTGTAAGCCTATATTTTTAATGGTTTTTGTGTTTGAATTTTTTTTAAGTGTAATTCTTCCATTTATAAGCCTTCCATGGTGTGTTTGAAAATTTGTTGAAGTTGAGGAATTTTTCATAGAACAACCAAATAGATTTTTGTAATTTTATGATTGAGAAAATATTTATTTGAAGTAATAATTGTTTTTTTAGAAAAAAAATTGAACGTGAAATTTAAGCGTATTAATTATTGTAATTAGGTGTTACAAATATTATAGTTTAAGCGTATAATTTTGTGAATTAGATCTTTTATTTAAAAATCATTAGCAATAATTAGTTGTAAGCCTTTTTTTTATGATTTTTGTGTTTGAAATTTTTTTAAGTGTAAGCCTTCCATTTATAAGCCTTCCATTTTTTGTGTGAAATATTTTTGAAGTTGAGCAATTTTTCATAGAGCAAGTAAATACATTTTTTTATTTTTATGATTGACAAAATATTTAGTTAAAGTAATAATTGACCCTGGTAGAAAAAAATGTAAACGTGAAGTTTAAGCGTATTAATTATTGTAATTAGACCTTAAAAATATTTACCTGATTCCCTTATAGTTTAAGCGTACTAATTTTGTGAATTATAATTTTTATTTAAAAATTATTAGAAGTAATTATTTGTAAGCCATTTTTTTATGGTTTTTGTGTCTGAAATTTTTTAAGTGTAACCCTCCCATTTTGCGTTTGAAATTTTGTAGAAGTTGAGAAATTTTGCATAAATTATTTAATTAGAGTAATTTTTTTAGAATAAAGTATGAATGTGTAGCTTAAGTTTAATAGAGCAAGCAAATAAATATTTTTATTTGTATGATTGACAAAATATTTAATTGAAGTAATAATTTTTTTTGTTAGACTAAAATTTGAAGGTAAAGCTTAAGTGTATTAATTTTGTGAATTAGAATTTTTATTTTAAAATTATTATGAGTAATTATTTGTAATTCTCTTTCTTCATGGTTTTTGTGGCTTAGAAATTTGACATGTGACCGTTTTGGTTATAAACTTTTGTTGATGATATTTGTGAGTTAAAACTATTTAGAGGTGACTGTTGAAGTTTTTGAAGTTAAGGATTTTCTTTTTAACTATTTAATTTGAGTAATAATTTTTTTGTTAGCATGACGTATCAATGTGTAGTTTAAGTTTAATAGATGAAGCAAATGGATCTTTTTTTTTATTTTTATCATTCTCAAAATATTTAATTGAAGTAATAATTGTTTTATTTAGAAAAAAATTTTAACGTGAACCTGTAGCTTATTAATTTTTGTAATTAGGTTTTTTAGTTTGAAGTTATTTTAATAATGTTTAATTATTTACAAGCCTTTGTTCATGGGTGGACAGACCTTACAAATAATTACCCAATTCCCTTCTAGTTTTTTGAAGTTAGAATGAAATTTTAATCAGTAGTTTAAGTTTAAGTTAGTAGATGAAGCAAGCAAATACAGTTATTTGTTTTAAAATTACTGTTGTTATGATTAATTATTTTTAATTTTCTTCATGTAGGTATATCATGAATTCAATTATTACAGTGTTGTATTTCAACGGAAGACTATTTGAAGACAATGATGGTGTAATATTTGAAGGCAGTAAAAAGGCCATTCAGATAAAACGCGGAATTAGTTTCAATGCTTTGAAAAAAAAAATTGGAGATAAGGTAAAGTTAGAAAATAATGAAATTATTTCTACTATAAGTTGTAGATTTTTAGTTTCAGGAAAATATGTTGCGTTGCAAATTTGTGATGACGAAGATGTTGAAACTATGATCGAAAGTTTTCAACAACAACAACAAATGTCAGTTCTAGAATTATACGTAGAAAAGGATGTTGCTGGCGGTTCTATGTTTCATGCTGCAAATTCTGTTACGTCATGTGGACATAATGTACCTCATCATGAGTCGAAACTGCCAACAAATATAAGCAATTTACATGACGATGAAGATGATGATGATGATTATCTGGCATCTAACTCATACGTTGAAGAGTCTTTCGATGAAGATGATAGTGACGATGGAATATCTGATACAGACGATGAAGTGACCGACATCGTTGAACCAGTTTCAATTGTTCACCCAACCGAAGGTAAATGATTGTGAAATACAAAATTAGTTGAATACATCTATCTTTTTATGAGAATTGTATTTAATGGTAACTAAATAGGAGTAGTTTGTTGACGTGATTTTTTTATAAAATATTAGGTGTACCAGAAATTCAAAATCCATTTTGGAATGATGCTATGCATTATAATAATATCAATTGGAGTCATCCGGACGAGGAGGACATTTGTGGTCTGGACATGCCAACGACTTTTAATGTTGGACAAGAATTATATGTTGGCATGGATTTTGACAGTAAAGATGCGGTCAAAAATGCACTCAAACAATATGTGATGAAGGTGCATCAAAGTTTTAAGGTTGTTGAAACGAAATCACACAAATATATCGTTTGTTGCCCCAACAACACTGAAGAGTCTCCTTGCCCTTTTTATATGAGGGCAATTTTATCCAAAAAAACTGATGCATGGAAAGTGACACAATGGGGTGGACCGCACACATGTCTAAATATGACTATGACACAAGACCATGAGAAGCTTGATTCAAATTTAATTGCGACTTGCGTAGTAGGTACGTTTTTTATGTTCATATTATCCTACTTTTGTGTTATTTGTTATTTTAATTTGTAATTTTATTTACTTATTTGAATTACAGGCATGATCAGAGAAGATCCATCAATAAAAATTTCTTTGATTCAAGAAAGGATAAATAGTGAATTTTCTTATAAGGTTTCATACAGAAAAGCATGGATGGCCAAACAAAAGGCGATTGCAATTGAATATGGCGATTGGGAAGAGTCGTATGCGAAACTCTCGTCATGGCTAACACACATGCAAAATCATTCTCCTGGCTCTTACTTTCAAATACTACATGACGATTTTATTGTTGGTAATACGGTGAGTCGCGAACATCGTCAATTTCATAGAGTATTTTGGACATTTGGTCAATGCAAGGAGGCTTTTAAGTACTGTAAGCCAATCATACAAGTTGACGGCACACATTTATACGGAAAATACCGTGGGACCCTGTTAATGGCCACATCGCAAGATGGAAATGGTGGTGTTCTTCCTCTAGCATTCGCCGTGGTCGAAGGCGAGACGCTAACAGCATGGTCATGGTTTTTGGCCCACTTGCGTGAACACGTCACAGATAAGAATGGAATTTGTCTAATATCTGATCGTCACGCGAGTATAAAGTCTGCTGTCGCTAATGAAGCACTTGGTTGGCAACCTCCCCACGGTTTTCATGTGTACTGTGTCCGACACATAGCCAGCAATTTCAATCGCAAATTCAACAACGCGAAACAAAAAGAGATGTTCAAGAAATTGGGTAAGGTTTATTTTATACATTAATTTAATTTGAGTTTCATGTCTATGTACAACTTTTGATGATAACAAATTTGATGCAGCGTACACTCCTTGCAAGCATGTGTTTGATCAAAACTTAGAAAAATTTCGTCAATTGAGTCCAGCCATAGCAAGATGGATTGATCGAATCTCAAAGGAAAAATGGAGCATGGCTTACGATACATCTGGACGACGATATGGTCACATGACAACCAACTTATCAGAATGTGTGAATAAGGTGTTGAAAGATTGTCGCAGCATTCCAATAACAGCGTTGGTCAAGTCAACATATAGTAGGTGCCGAAAGTACTTTGTTGATCGTGGTCGCCAAGCCCAAAGACAATTAAGAGAAGGCCAAGTTTATTGTTCTAAGCTTGTTACAGAACTTAGGAAAAATCAAGAACAAGCTTGTTCGCACATCGTTCGCGTGTATGATATTCACTCGACAAGGTTTGAAGTAGAGGAGACCTTCAATCCTATAACGCAACGTGGCGGACAAAAATGGGCAGTTAACTTGAATGGCCATTACTGTCAATGCGGAAGGTATTCTGCGCTTCACTATCCATGTTCACACATTATTGCAGCTTGTGGTTACGTGAGCATGAACTACTACCAATATATAGATGTTGTTTACACCAATGAGCACATCTTAAAAGCATACTCCGCACAGTGGTGGCCTCTTGGGAATGAAGCGGCAATTCCTCCTTCTGATGAGGCATGGACACTAATCCCTGACCCAACTACAATTCGTGCGAAAGGTCGGCCAAAATCAACAAGGATAAGGAATGAGATGGATTGGGTCGAACCATCTGACCACCGACAAAAATGTAGTAGATGTGGAGCTGAAGGGCACAATAGGCGTCGATGTCCAATGCAATCTGACCGTGGGAGTAATTCATTTAATTGATTTATGTATGTTACATGCCTGACTTGTATTGCTTTAGGTTTTGTTCAATGTATTTACTTGTTGGTCTTCAATGAAATTGTCAGTTACTTTTTGTTGAATGTGTGCTTCTAATGAAATAAAATTACATTTAGAAGTTGAAATAAATGGAGTGGATCAATCGAGGTTGAGTGACATTGGTGTTGATCGTTAGTTAGAAACGTTAGTGTCTAAGTATTTTGTCTTAGTTTTTTATTTGAAGGGTGAGGGCTAAGTTCTTTTTATTTTATGGTTAGGGCTAAGTTTTTTTATGATTTAGGGGTTAGGGTTATTTTTTTTATTTGAAGGGTTAGGGTGTAGTTCTTATTTTTGAGGGGTTAGGGCTAAGTTTTTTTATGATTTAGGGGTTAGGGTTAAGTTTTTTATTTGAATGGTTAGGGTTTAGTTCTAATTTTTAGGTGTTAGAGTTTAGTTCTTAATTTTTAGGGGTTAGGGCTAAGTTCTTCTTATTTTATGGTGTAGGGTTAATTTTTTTATTTGAGGGGTTAGGGTTGAGTGCTTATTTTGGAGGGGTTAGGCTTATTTTTTAGTGTTAGGGTTAGGGTGTATTTCTGAACATTTTAGGGTTAGGGCTAAGTTTTCTTATTTTAGGGTTTAGGGTTAATTTTTTTTAATGTGTACTTCTAATGAAATAAAATTACATTTAGAAGTTGAAATAAAATTTGTTTTTTTTCATGTGTACTTCTAATGAAATAAAATTACATTTAGAAGTTGAAATAAAATTTGTTTTTTTTCATGTGTACTTCTAATGAAATAAAATTACATTTAGAAGTTGAAATAAAATTTGTTTTTTTTAATGTGTACTTCTAATGAAATAAAATTACATTTAGAAGTTGAAATAAAATTTGTTTTTTTTAATGTGTACTTCTAATGAAATAAAATTACATTTAGAAGTTGAAATAAACTTTACTTTATTTTTTTAAACGGTAAGGGTTTAGTTCTTATTTTTTAGGGTTAGGCTTAGTTCTTATTTTAGGGGTTAGGGTTAAGTCATTTTATTTTAGGGTGTATGGTTATTTTTTTTATTTTAGGGGTTAGTTCTTATTTTTGAGGGGGTAGGGGGTACGGAAGGATAGAGGGTTGAATGACGAATCTGTGCATGAAAATGCAAAAGGAAGTGTCTGGAGAAAAGGAGAAGGATAAAGTGGAGTACTGAAATGTGAAAACAGGAGGTAAAACTGGATTCGCGAAGTACGAGGAAGAGAATTCGAAACGTTCATACTATTATACTTCCGCCATTACAATGTATTGGCATTAAAGAAAAATTACTAAAATATATTTTCGATCTCAATGAATATTTAATTTTTTATTTGTTTTATAATAATTTTTTAGGGTGTGTCTTTAATCAAATAATATATTTTTTTATTTGACATTTTTTAACTCATAATAAATTATTAAATTTTGTGTTTATTTTAATTTTGTGTCTTTAAGGTATTTATTAAGAATTATAAATTGTTTTTTTAAAAAAATATATTAACGGATGTTTTAAATTTTTATGAATATTAAAACTTTTATTTCAAATTTATCTGAAATAAATTATATTATATCAATATAAGGATTTTTAAATAAATTAAAATATATTTTTTCCCTTTAAATATATTTTCAGGTTTGGAGTCCAACAAATCTAACTTCAGATAAAAAAAGGAGCAATGTTATAATTTTATAGAAAAACAAAACAAATGAAATTTTTTACAAGAACAAACAACAAACTTAGGGTTAGTTCTTATTTGTTAGGGATAGGGCTATGGTTTTTATTTTAGGGTTAGGGTTTAGTTCTGAACATGTTAGGGGCTAGGGTTAGTTTTTTATTTTAGGGGTTAGGGTTAGTTCTTATTTTTTAGGGTTAGGGTTAGGTTTTTTTATTTTAGGGGTTAGTTTTTGAGTTTTATTTGGTTTACGGTTCATTGATTATTATAGTTTGATACGCGACATAAATATTATCCATAAGTAAGCCTTAATAAACTGAATATCATACATTACGCCATGAATGTCAAATTACAAATATACAACAAAGGCTTAATAAACGAAGACATGCAAATCATTCATTTTGGTGTCCGTGATGTCGTGAGGATGTGCCACATGGTCGATCCCATCTTCGTGCTTGGCGATCAGGATTTCTTCTGCCCCGATGCCTCCCCGCTTCTTCTTCGTCAGCCTCCGCAGAAAATGCGTGCCGCAAATCAACACCGAATAAGTCACCCGTATTAGGTATTTGTCCCGGTACATTCCATTGTGTTCCTAACGGGGCATTAGGTGTTGGAATTGGGCCATGATATTGCTGTGAAGGGGTCATTGTGGGCCATGAAAAATGAGCTTGTGTTTCCGCAACACCACCGAACGATTGCTGGCTTGCAGAAGTATCAGTGTGATGACCCTGAAAAGGATATTGATACATCTGGGTCGGATACTCAGCAAATGTTTGTGGCGTGTAATACATTCCATGGCCACGCTCCGCCATTTGTTGGGAATATTCTTCCGCTTCAACAATGTCCCTTCTTCTGTCTATCCCCTGAGTTTCAATACTTGACTGAAGCATGTGAAACTGTTGTGCAGGAAATTGACGCTCTGATGCGGGACCATGTGACACTGGCTCAGTGACTCTCTCTTGCTCTTCGGATAAAATTGTAATTTTTTCCACATAAGGCACGAGATCATCAAATGTGCATGTATTCCTCCCTTGAGGAGACACCATGTATTGTAATGCCTCCGCAACTTCACCCTGCATTTATAAGGGTAAGAAAATTAATGACCATCATTAAATAAAAGTTCAAGTTAAAATTTGAAAAAAATTTAAAAATACCAATGTAGCCGTCTTTGCATTTGCTGGGTTAACAAACATCTTTGTCTTTCGCCTATACCAGACCATGTAGTCCGAGTTAAAACTCAATAGGCCTTCTTGTCGGGGATAAGCGTCGACCCTAAATGCATGGCGATTATTCCACTGCTGAATCATTGGGGCGAACAATTGCCCCCAATTTTCGTTATGTTTCCCCTTTAATGTTATGCCATGAATGTTTAGGGGTTGTGAAGGAGACTCTGGAACTGGTTGTTGCATCCCAAATTGTCTCAAAACTCTGTCCGGTTGGTGCCACTCAATAACTTGGAAACAAATTAGTGGCACCACCGCGTACCACGCGAGACTTCCGACTAAACAAACGGGAGGCAACAATGATAAAACGGTTGATGGGTAAGGCTCCCACACAAACTGCATATAACAACATAGTTGTGAACATTGTAGTAAAATAACACATAATTTTTTATTTTACAACTATAATACCATGTTCTTACCTCATGACGTTTCATAATATCTAGCTTGCGACGAAAAACTCTCACATCATCATTGCCGATATGTTGGTTTCCACGTCGCAGCCACCTACAAAGATTAAAATTTAACACGTCTAAAACCATTTATTCTATTGAAATGAAAGACGCTGTTAAAAATGACTAACCTGTGTCCCAATGGTGTATTTTCTACTTGGGAAGGAGTCCTCTTTGGAGCCAAGGTTGGACATCGCTCCCATGCCCACAGTTGTAGTAAGATGCACATACCTCCGATTGATTTAGTATTATAATCGGTGGCACTGCACATCTCTCTATATAAAAAACCAAGTACGGCAGCTCCCCATGCATATGTGCCACATTCTTCAAAATCACGTAAAAATTGAAGGTACCTTAGTGAAACTTTGTTACTGCTTTTGTCAACGAACAAGACACCTCCAATGAATCTCAGTATCCATGCACGGGCAAACCTTCGTACTTGTTCTTCGTTGTCGTCATTATTTATTTGTGCAAAATTATGAGCCAGCCAACTTAATTTAACCATGCTACCTTTAATTTCACCTTCTTGTGGTCTGACTCCCAATAATTCCTCACATAAATCAGCCCAATCAAGATTTGTTGGACCGATTAATGGTAAACCATCCACACTTATACCTAACAATACAGAGACGTCTTGGAGAGTAATAGTACACTCTCCGCATCTCATGTGAAACGTATGTGTTTCCGGCCTCCATCTTTCTATCAGAGCACTAATTAATGAAGCATTTATTTTTAAGTATCCCATCTTGATAATCCAGCCGAAACCAGATTGTTGAAGAAAAGGAAAAATTTGCTCTGGAATTTGTTCTTCCCCTTGATACGTGGGGACAGCTCGTCTTATATGTAATTTTCGATCTTGTTCCCCATTCCAAACATGTTCTGAAACATGCTTAGGTTGCATCCATAATACATCAGCATCCATGGGGCCAGACTTAATGTTAATATGTGATGAAGATGATGATGAAGATGCCATTGTTACTGCAAAATCAAATATAATACAAAAAATGCACAAATCAATTTATACATTATTTGTAAATAATATAAATTAAACTACGCACATTTATAAAAACATTATTAAATATATAACAATAAATTTGTAAAAAATCAATTCATTTATCTATATTATCTATATATAACATACAAAATTAAGACACTAAAAAGGCAAATTTACTTCTATTTAATATTATAATTATTTATTTACCTATAAAATGCTTAAATTTCTAAAGCTAACTAATATTACAAAAACTAAAAATTTAGGTGTGTCTAAAATTTACAAATATATACCTAAAGCTAATATTAACAACTGCCTAATACTACAAAACCTAATATTACGTATGCCTTCCTAAAGTGTATCATGCATGTATATATATTTATTAGGCTAAAGTATCAAAATGCATGTAAATATATACTTAATACTACAAAACCTAATATCACATATATAAAATTTAAGAATATATACAACAACTAAATAGATATACAACTAATATTTTTATACTAACTAAACAAATATATAATATTTTCATAAGTAACCAAATAATATTTTAAGCCAAATATTATTTTCAACCAAATATTATCACACATATAATATCTAACAATATATATAATAACTAAATAAAATTTCGATTCTAACTAACCAAATATATCTAACAATACATACAATAAATAAATAAAATATTTAAACTATTTTAAACTTAAAATTTTTATTACGTAAAAAATATATCTAAATGGTAAGAGCACACACTAATTAACTTAGAATTTAAACAAACTCATACTAACTAATATAATATTTAAACAAACTTAGAATTTAAACTAAATAAAATATATCTATTAATACATAAAAAAAAAAACCAATCCAATACCTACTGATCCTAACTAATTTAAACTAACAATTTTTATTAACACTAACTAACCTACTATTTACATACTTATTAACAGAATATGTAAATTTTATTTACTTTCAAAAACACTTACCAAGTAAGGGTGGGCACACACTTGAAGGAAAGGAAGCAGACACCAAATTTGAACCAAGGAGCACAAAGCAAGAAGCACACAACAAAGCAAGAAGAAGCACACACGAAAGCACAAGCTCACACTCAATGCAAGCGTAAATAAGGTTGAAGCATTTTTTTTATAGCTGAAAACTTACCTACCAACGTTCAAAATTTTAACGTTCACATGCAACGTATTCTGCAAACCCTAACCCTATCTTTTTCAGACTATACACTGCAACCACTGCAAGCCTATACCTTTTTTTTTTTCAGACTGAACAACGCGTTCCGCAGCTGCCAATGGCGGGACAACTTTGGCTCAGCTTGTTCCGCCAATACAAATGGCGATACCCAATGGCACGTTCCGCCAATGTGAATGGCGATACCCAATGGCACGTGAGTCACCTTGTTCCAGCTTGTTCCGCCAATGTGAATGGCGATACCCAACCCTCGTTCCGCTTTTGGTAATGGCGGTACACATGCATATCGCCGATGGCAGTGGCGATACATGCTTGCCGCCAGTAAGAATGGCGGAATCAACGTAAAATTTAGACCCCCATTGCAATTAGTTTCGAAACAGACCCAGTTACGTAAATTGTTTTTAAAAAAAACCCTATACAGTAAATTTGCCGTAGGATGTTAAGTTTATGGAGAAGAGACTTTGATCGAAAGCATTTAAGCATGTAGATGCATCTTTCGTACGTCATCCCATAACGTAATATTTCCACCTTCATAATAGTTTTTTTTTTTTTTGTCATGGCTGCTTTTTAAGACACATGATGTGTGATTTTAAGGAAAAAATATTATAAGGTCAGAGTTTATTTGGACCAATTTTCACGATATACATTATTGTATTTTATAACATATTACATAAAAATAATATATAGATATGGACTATCAAGAGAATATACCTCAATTTACTAAATTATTCTAATTTTTTAGTATTTATTTTTAGTCATTGGAATAAAAAAAATATAAATACAAACTATACAATAATTCCTTCATCTTAAAGTGTGATAGATTCCATCGAGAATACTTTAGGTTGGTGAACATATATAGAGATGAGTGGACCCCATAAGAAACATGGAATACTTATCCTGAATTAATGATGCGTGTCTGGACTCAACAATACTGTAGCATCATCAGATTTCAAATCAGTTTCTATATACTAGTATTTTCTTAATAAAGTAATATTGCTACATCATTCGACTACTTTATTCTTGTAATGTTTAACAAGTATGATGATGCTACTATATTATACTGTTGCTAGTGTTTAACTTATATTGCTTGTCAAAAATAACTTGAGTTATATTAATTTTTTTTATCGAAAATATGATTCTTTTTTATTAGTTTCAATCAGTTAAACAATTTTTTATTATTTAAATAACGCACTCTCAAGTCATTTATGATCTAACGAAAATGTTTGTTAAGTAATATGAATTAACTTTAAATAACTAATATAAGCACAGTCGAAGCTGCTCTAAGAAAAATGTTGACCATGTCTTGAGCGTACTAAATAAGATAACAAAAGTGAAATTTCTAACATTAATGTTATCAATATACTTTCATGTTTCTTTTATCAGTATACTTCAATATATTTCCATATAGTTTCTAACATAAAAGCATTTTACATTAATTTTTTAATAAACGAAATTTATATACTTGTTAGTAATATTTAGTATAATCAAGTGATATTTAGAATTTTTATTTCACATTTAACTAATTTTCTTCTATCAATTTAGTTATTTAGGATAAAATAACATTTTTAATTATTACTTTATGTCTAAATGGAATATTGAACTCTAAACTTTAGTTAAAGGAGCCAAGTGACATACCTCCGATTTTCAAGTTGTAACAAAAATAAAATGCTTTGTTTAGTGCAACTTGAATTTTATTAATTTGTGGAATCTAGATGGGAAAAAGCAAAGAACGAATCTTCCTTGTTTTGTTGCGTTAGTGGACCAATTTCAATTCTTTGTACGAGCTACTCGGCCTCTGTCCATAGTTTTTTTTTAAGGAGCCATCTACAATGGGCTTAGTCTTAGATGAGTTGACTCATTACTTTAACTAAAAGCATTTGAGAGGATTAGTAACATTTTTTTTATTATTGATTAAAATTTATTAAAAATTTAAAATCATAAGTAAATCTCCTTAAATAAAAAGTAAATCTCACAAAATTTTTCGATTTTTAATCAATTTCATTCAATAATAAAATGTGTGTAAAAAAATATATTGCTAGTATTTCTTAAATGTTTTAAAATGATAGGTGTGAATTACATACTAGTATAATATATTCATCATTTAGTAAAAAATTATCAATAATATATTCATCGTGACAGTGAAAGAAGAAGACAAAGTAGCACTATACTTTTGTCAAAGTTGTAATTTGTAAGGATGCTTGTGCATGCGACGTCTACTCATGATCTTAAGTACTCTGGCCCCTATAGTGGAATGGAAGCAAGGATAATCCATGTGCCATTTTGAGATGGAATTCTCGTTAAGATTATGTTTCAATTTTATACTTATCACAATGTAAACCTTAAATAAGCTCGATTCATTTATTCTTCTTAATTTCTAAAATTCAGACCCAGGACAATATAAACTCAATCAAATGTTGTGATACTAGCAAACAACTCCCTATCCTCTTGAATAACATATTGTCCGGATCCTTCCTTAATTGGAAAGATTTTAGAAAATTCTAGAGCTTTTAAAAAAAGTGTAGAATTTTTTAAAGCGTCTTGAAGAACTCTAGAGTAGTGTAAAACTCTCTAGAAACTTGTGGAAGAATGTGAAAATCTCTGAAATATTCTGGAGATGTGTGGAACCTTCTAGACCCTTATGAAAGGGTATGGAAGGAAGTAGAAGAGGGTAGAGACTCTTAAAATGTGTGGAGCATTCTAGAGATAATTCTCCATCCTAGGATAAGTAATCTTCACCATTCATTGTAGAGGTGAAGTAGTATAAATAAGGGTAGAAGTCTTCATTTCTAACCATTCAAGACAAAAGTGAGTCCACTTCTTAGAGTGAGAAAGCTAGAAAGTTAGATAGCCTCATTGAGAGAGAAGATAATTAGCTTGAAAAGTCTCTATCCTCAAACTTGGGTAAGTCACCGTAGAGTGAGTCAATCTTGTAAACACATCCTTATAACCCTACTATTCTTTTGCATAGTGGAAGAATCTTCATATTAGAGAATTGTAATCTCTCATTACTATCTTTAATTACTAAGTGTCTATCTTAACTTCATCAAACGAGAAAGTCTGAATTTTTCCAACAGATACATACATCATCATGGGAATTTATCAAAGATTATGAATCCTTCATGGACATTTTGACTAAATTGGAATCTCACGAGTTTTATCACACTATTCACATTATGATTCAAGTACTAAAGGATCCAATAATTTAGCAAGAAATGATCAAGTTGGGTAACCCGACGTGAGTCAGATTGGTTGGTGACCCAGTGGGAGAACATTGTTTGATATCTATCAGGAAAAAAGATAGACAGAAAATTTTAATATGATTTTATTATATTAAAGTTGTCATAAAATGATTCATTTTAGGTGACATCTCCCCTGTTATTAAAGTGTAGAAGATGAGATGCCTCATTCTAATTCCATGATACATGCGTTTGGATTACAGTTGACAGACCATGATTAGACCCAATGAAAAAACAAAAACTTTTTTAACGTCTATCCAAACCATGGTTTAGGACTCAAAACCATGTTTGAATACAAATCAACCACAATTTTGTCGAACATGACGATATTTGTGGATAAAGCACAAGTTACACTCTCCAAACTAAGATTTGGAGTGTGCAAACTATAATTCAATATCCACTTTCATTTCGTTGTCTTGATTGCAAAGTGGCCTTCATCTGAGATAGTCTTTTTAGTATTTCGATAGACTTGATTACCCTACACGTTTTAATTGTAATGCTGCAAGTGGCGAGCAACATGACCTACTCATCACGTACGTATGCATTAGGGGGGGATGGGGGGGGCTCCCCATTTCTTCGTATGTACATATATGAGGGACAATAACTTGTTTGTACATCAAATTAACCATCTCTACTTTTCTAATATCAAATAAATAATTTTTTACACAATAAAGAGCTTTAATAAATAGTTAAAAACAGATAAATCAGATTTAAATTTCCTAAAAAATGTTTATATTATACTGTCATCTCTGATTTTTAAAATTACACTATCTTCCCACAAGAGATAATTAATGTTATATTTTAATTTAGTCTATTTTAATTCAAATAAACACCCTATCACGAAAGAGTTAGGATATTTTAAACACACCTATTATCAACTTTGAAATTTCATCCAAAAAAAATACTTTATTTCATTTTAAAAATTAATTGATAAAAGCGGTCCAATGCTGAAAATATATGCTTTCCTTAATTCTCCTTATTTTTCTTGAATTTTTTTCTTCACCTAAATTCAATAAAAAAAAAAATTACAGTTTTCAAATATATGCAATTGTCAACAAGACAAAAACAACGCTGTTCGGCAGTTGAAGTTTTTTCCAAAATACTTGACACAGCCTAGGTAGGTAGTCCTTACAGGGCAGGCAGGTAACATAGTATAAACACAGAAGTAACGTGCTATAGAAGAAACAAAAACAAGGATGCAAGTTTTAATCCTCCACCCAACGGACACCATGTTTCGCCCAGAGGTAGTATGCCCCAACAGGACCGCGACCCCCCATCTCATAAAGCTCCACTGACATATTGTTCTTGTCTATCTCATTCAGAATTGGAGTTAGAATGGTCCACGCTGCTGCCAACTCATCACTTCTCATAAACAAATGGTTGTCTCCATCAATGACATCCAGAAGAAGATGCTCGTATGAATCCGGCACCTCCATGTTGTACCTTCAACATTAATAATGTAACATGCAGGCATGGTTGGTTAGCATCATTTGGTCAAAATATGGTGCAAACAAATAGTCCAACATTTAAGAGCTTACTTGTCCTTGTAAAGCAAATTTAATTCTGAAGAGTCCAGTTGCAGGCCTAGTCCTGGAACCTTATTGTTCACTCTCACCAAAATAGCTTCATCAGGAACATCCCGAAGAATGAGTTCATTTATGGCACGGTCCCTGTTATGCCCGATGCACTCATGGTATACATTCCCCGGAACATTGCGAAATTGAATCCGAATCTCCATTCTGCATTAACATATTTTCTTAGCTGGGTCAGCAAATAACACTACATTTGAACCAATATATTGTACTTTTAAAGGAATTGTTGCATTCAAACACAGCCATAAGCAACTCTTAGATCTCCACCCTCCAATATTTCTTTTGAGTGTACAAGTTTAAGACATGGGGGCAGGGGAGGAAGGAAGCAAATTCATTGTACTATTCAGCCTTTCCTGGACTGACCTTGAAATAACAAAAAATCCTACTACCACTATTCTTTACCCTTTTATTAGACCAGTTTTCAGAATTGGAAATTTCATAATTGTTACAAGATCAATATTTCTCACAGGCTACAAGACCTAAACTCACTGCAATAAGGAGAAATTATTGGAACAGGGATAGTCATGCCAAGGAGTCTAAATATGTAATCTAGGACATAAAAAGTACATATCTAAAGAAAATTGACACAAAAGATGATGATTTTACTGGTGTTTGATGAGCCCCAAGCCTGTTTTAATCAGAAATGGCACACCATCCCATCGTGCATTGTCAATGTATAGTGCAGCAGCAAAATAAGTAGGTGTCAGACCATTTACGCATGCATCAACTTTGGCTCCACCACTTGCTTTATATTGGCCAAGAATGACATCCTTCGGCTCCAATTTGCGAATTAACCTCAAAACCTTGAGCTGAAAAAGAAGGCAGCAACTAATGATACTAGGTGATAATGAGGAAATAAAGCATCCTTCAAGTTGCCATTGTAACAAACAACCTTAATATCTTAAGAAAAAGTTGTCCTTAACAAATATTAAAATAGTATTAGTGTATTTGTTGTTTTGAGTATTGTTAAGTATGTTTTAGAGTGACTCCTTTATATTTTAGCATTTTCTGCATTGCAATTAGGCAAGTTTCTTACTTAGTTGTTTCTTTGTCTTGAAGTTAATGAATGAAGGGAAGCAGTAGAAGGCATGAATAAGTGGAAAGAACTCAAGTTTCACAGGAGAAGTAAGCTGTGGTTCTAGCACCTAAGCACCAGAAGACTAGTGCCTGTGTGCGCACTGGGAAAATGCGCATTACTCACAGGATAGCCAGCATCAAGTGCTGGTTAGTCAGCACTGTCTTGCACCTGAACGCTGACACGCACCTGAGCATCCAATGGGCAGCACTAAGCATGCATGTATGCTTCAAAGTACCCCATGTGACCATCAGATCCCGAAAACTGGAATGTCACCGCCTAGGAGAAAGTGATAGTTATTTTTCCTGTCAGTATACAAGGACAGAAGGACAAATCTAAAAAGACAGACCAGATCAGAGGCTGAAAAGAGAAAGAAGCAAGAACAGGTTAGCTTAATTGGAAAGGAGGAAATTCTTATGCCTAGTCTCCTGTTTTCTTTCTATATTCATTTTTAGCTGAATTTCTCTAGCTAGGGTCAAGATGGATCTTAGTTCTGAATTAGATGTAATCCATATTTGGATTTAATTCAAACTTATTGTTCTTTAACTGGACGATTAGTTACATTCTTAATGCTTTTTTTAAAGTGGCTGTACATGATGTGATTCGACGATCATGCTTAACAGTTGGGAAATTGTATGATAATGCATGGCTTAATCATCATGTCTAGCATAGATCCGGATGATTACTATGCTTGTGGTCAGAATCACATCATACGAATTCTAGCCTTCTTCAATTACGGCCAATCTAAGGGATTAGATAATCATAAATTCATAATTAACTAAAAGAGAATTAATACGCTAAGGACTTGGATATTAACTTACAATTGGGAATTCTACCATCCTTAAATTTTTGAGTTACAAAGAAATCTAAATTTGGTTAATCCATGGATGAACTATGTGGAAATCAAATCCCTAGCTTCCTGTCCCATTGCATGAACTTTTGTGTTGTTTTTGTCTTGCTGTTCATTTCAATTAATTCAAAAAACAAGAGAAAAATGCTAATAACACATTCTTTAATTCACTTTTAATTATTGATTGAAATTTATTAAGACTCAAAAAATCATATGGATCCCACACCCTAGTTAATGAGTCTAACACAGTATTTTGTGAATCCCAGTATAATCCAACTGATTTCAACCAAAAACAGTGTGTTTGAGAGTGTATTGTTAGCACTCCTCAGAATAAGAATTAGTTTCAAATGTTCACTTTGATTCCAATAGAATTCCCTTCAATCCGTTTACCATTTATCCGAGTAGCTTCAATACAACGAATTAGTGATTATTCTTTATTACTTATTTGACTTGGTACACTTGCTAAGGCATATCATAAGGTTTGTTTACTTTATTATAGAGTTTATAATCCATAATTTGCATGTGTACCTTTTCATTTCTAATATCTTCTCCATCAAGGCTTATTGGTGGTTCCATGGCAAGCAATGCAATTGTTTGGAGCACATGACAGTGAACAATATCACGGATAATTCCGTAGCCACTGAAATATCTGCATGGGTACTGGGTAAACAGAGGACTAAGCTGCTATCATATAACAAACAACTACTTTGGAGGAAAAATTCTTTATACATATTCAGTACAGAATTATGCATTGCATGATATTTACTCAAATGAGTCTAATGACATAATAGTCACTAAATTACCTTCCTGGATGCACAGCCAAGTCCTCTGATAAAATGACCTACAGCAATTTAATTAAACAATCTAATGACAAACATTAATATGCAGAAGAGACATTTGAATTTTCATAAATTCCAGAAATTAAGGCATGCTAATCAGATTAAAAATGGGACTAACCTGTACATTATCTATGTAAGTACGACTCCAAAGTGGCTCAAAAACTAGATTTGAAAACCTTAAAACTGTAAGATTTTCAATGAGATTCCTTCCTAGTAGATGATCAATCCTAGCAACAGATGAACATGAATCATCAATTTAATTAACAGTATTTCTGTATCTGCCCAGGTGGTTCATCCATCTATGTCTTTGGGTGCATGAGCTGAAAGGTGAGAGGAAGTAATAAATACCTAAATATTTGCTTTTCCTGAAAGTTTGAAAGAATATATTGTGTCAGCCTATCAGAAGAACGTGCATCAAAGCCAAATGGCTTCTCAAATATTATGCGATTCCATCCATTCTGGGTCTGAGCACTGCTTGCAAGGCATGAAGCAACATCCAAAAGTGCTTCTTGTGGCACAGAAAGGTAGAATATCCTGTTGGTTTTGGATCCTCCCTGAGGTAGATAATAAGCTGTGATAGAATCAGATACCAAAGGGAATACAGCTAGTGAACGAGTTTACAGGTACTCATTTGAGACAAAAAGAACTTCATATATTCTGGTGAGATTTTTCCGAAGTTACCTCAATTTGCTCCATTCGAGAATTCAGCATGGACATCCCATATTTATTGTCATAGCCTCCATTAATGTAATATGTTTTACTAAGGAAAGCATCTAATTTGTTGTCACAATTTTCTCTGAAAGTTTTTGCATTTCACATTAGCCACCAAGCTAGAATATTGTATAATACTGACTAAGCACAGGGGGAAAAAGGGAACTGGACATTATTCTTTTATTCTCAAGCCAGAAAGACGCATAACTTTCTGTTTCAAATGAAATTAGTCAATTTAATTAGAACTTTAATATTAAATAATTAGACACATATAAATGTTAACATGAAAAATAAATTCGTAGGAGATTTTATCTGCTATAGGTTGGGAGTAAGTTTTTACAGAACATGACTTAGGAAGCAGTTTCCCAAGTTTCTGAGTGTAAAGTTCAGTGCTAAAGATTTGTCCATGAACAAGAAGCAATACATAGAAGGTAACAATTTGGAAACTGGTAAGAAAATCATACTGATGATCAACTCGGCATGTTAATGTTGAAGCTATAATAGATCGCAGGTCTTCATCAGTTATATCCTTCCTTGAATAACCAAAAATGCCTACATTCTGCAGACATGGCAATGTAACAATTGGAAAAGATAAGATTCACTAGAAACAAGTACTCTTGATATGTTCCAATTTCTTTATCATAGTAAAAAAATATTGGAATAAAATATCATGCCAAAATCCAACAGATTATGTATTCACAACAAAGGAATTCGAGGTAGAAAAAGAACAAAGCTACAAATTAATTTACATAAAAGACTCATTAGATGGATGATGAACTTGCTTATGGTCTCATAGCCAGATTTGAGCCCAGCTAAAGAAGGAGGATTCTGTTAGACTCTAGGTTGATTCAATCCAGACAGACAATGGTGTGCTGTTGTTTTTGTTGCTCGTTAGGTGGATGATTGAATCCAATGCAATTTTATTATATTTGAATTTGTGTTGAAGATCCAACATTGACTAGCAGCAAATGAAATGGCAAAAATAGTGTATATGAGTGGAAGGCTAGTAAAATTTTATAAACTAACTTTTGGGATTGAGTTAAATCCAAACCCAAAATCTAATATGGTATTAGAACTTATGCTAGTGTTGTTATTAAGCCTGTCGAGCTACTCGTTATCGGACCACTCGCATATGTCCAATCCTGCAAACCTCACATTCAAGATGTTCAGTCTTTGGCATGAGGAAGGTGTGCCAGAGATCCTCTAACTAATAATACGGTCAAAATAGTGTATATAAGTGGCCAGTAATCCTCACTTTATGAGCTATCGGGATGAGTTATGCCCAAATCGAAATTCTAAGAATTTTGAGTCTCAAGATATGAACTGAGGCTTTTGAAATGCATGTACGAGAACTTTTAAGTTGAAAAACAGGTGCGATAATGCAATAAAAGATGTTGTACCTCGGGAAGAAAGCCACTGTAGTAGAGGGCAAACAAAGCAGGGAAAATCTTCCTCTTTGCCAGCTCACCGGTGGCTCCTATGACAGCAATACAAAGTGAGGGCTTTCTGCCAACATCCACGGGAGTACCAGACAAACCTGTCTGCAGCAACGATAGAGACTCCACCGGAGTGACCTTATCTGTGTGAATGAATATCATGAACAATTTTGAAGACAATTAATCACATGGAAGCCTAAACAATTAAGACAGGTGAACAGTGGTCAATTAAAAGTCAACACACCATCAGGAACACGAAGATTTGAAGATGAATCAGAAACCGATCCCTTTTCATTTTCCAAATTATTCCTGAAGTGATGGTTTCTATTCTTAGGTTGCTTTGGTGGCTGGAATTGGAAGCTGAGTCTCTCAAGTAGCCACAGTTTCAAACCACGAAACTTTCGACACAAGCAGGTGCCTCCAACATTCAGCACAAGACGACCACCACCTGTTGCTGAATGAAAGTTGTTCGATGCAACCTGCAACAATTAAAAACTCATGCAGCAGTGAGTGGACTTGGAGCAACAAATTTAGAACGCAAAAATTAAAGTGAAGAAGAAGCATACGGTGAGTGAATTTGAGCAAAGATGTGCTGGAGCAGGTCTTTGGAATGCAAATGAGGATTCCGAGAACGAAACCGAGGTTGAAGAGAAAGACACAGACATTTCTACCTACGTGTTCGGAGGTAGTGAGTGATTAAAGAGAGGACGGTTGCAAACAGTGTTCGGAGCCAAGACTGAAGACACTCTGCTGAACCAAAGGTGAGCTCATTGGAAAGCCCGTGATCTTTGTATTTTGGTCGGAAACACTTTAAATTATTGCTAAATATTTTTTTACTCCAATGATGTGAATATTTTTTTTAAAGTGTTCATTTTATAATTATCAAATTCATCAAAATTTATTAATTTAGTTAATAATAATAAATTTATCTTAAATATATGTATTTTTTAAATATTATTATCGTTAATAATTTTTTCTCTAATACATGTTAATATATTTTTTCTTATATTTTAGACTAAAAATAATTAATGCTTAAGTTTCATATAAAATAACAAATAATTTATAAAAATTGAGTGTCATGAATAAGAATGGATGTAATATTTATATGGATAGTTTGCATGTTTAGATAAACACACATAAATATAAATTATAAATTAAATTCATAAAAATATTCATATATAATTTCATAAATCTAAGACACCATTGACATCACTCCAAAAAAGACAAAATAATTATAGTAGTATACGGGATCCCTCGTTAAATAGGCATTTGATCACACTAGGTCACCCATTACTGAATTTGTTAGATTTTTGAGTTCACACTAAATTGTAAGATCTTTGGCGGATATTTTTTGGCATGAACAATAACCAATACGTAGAAATAAATATTAATTTTTTAGAAAATTAGAAATTAAATTGTACTGTTTTAATTTTTATGAAATTAAATTGTTTGGCTAATACAAGAAACTGAACCTTTCTCTTTGGTGAAAAAAAAAGTAACTTGAACCTAATTTTATAGGTTGTCATTAAAGTCAAAACAATAATTATCCGCTTAAGTTTTCCTTATTAAAGTCAAAAGAAATACTGGTGCTGTGTGGCAGGAATTGACGAAGAAGGTGTAGGTGAAAGCCGCTGCCATGCATTGCAACTCCAATAGAGCATAATCAACAAAATTATAACTTCAGCCAACTACCAAACCTTAACGGCACAGTTAAGATTAATGTTTAGGTGAATTTAGTGTAAAATATTTTAATCTCTGTCATATTAGTTTTCACGTTTTATGCATCATTAACGTAAAAAATTATATATATTTGAATAAACTTTACATGTGATTCCCATTAAATTGCATAAAATAGAATGAAATGTGTTGTACTCTAATAAGTTTCAAATGCCCTTTTGAGTTTAAATAAAATTAATCGCATCTTTTGAAAAAGGAACAGACAAAAAAGTGAATTGCCTTGATTAGTATATGTTAAATAATTAATTATAATGATTTCTTTTCTTTTTAACCACACTGATATTCCAATAGGACATTTTCTCTCATTATTAATCTTAGCGATAAAATATTCACAAGTCACTATAGTTTTTCTTTTTTGAATGGGCAAGCACTACCTACATACATTACATGTAATTAACATTACATTACATAGAATAACATATAATGTATCTAATACTATGTCTTAAATGCCTTTTTTTCGATTATAAAATTATTGTCCTATGCTAAATGATTAGTTATAATGTGTGGTATTTAGATTACGATACAAAGAAAAAAGAGACAGAATATAAAAAATAAAAACATGAATTATAAAAATTTAACTATTCAAGAAGTAACTATAAACTTTATTACTTGGCATTTTCCTTTTCATGTTATAAAACAAAATAAAAAGAGAAAAAATTACATCTCTTCACATTTTATAAATAGAAAATGTTATAACCACAAAGCCATACTGATGACATTCTATACTAGTATCTTTTATTTTTTTTTATCAAAACCCACTATGATGATTTCAATACGACACCTTCTTGAAAACTATAAACACCTTTTATTATTTTGAGTATTTATAAATACGTATTTATTTTCTCTTTCTTCCTATTTATTTATTTATTTATTTCTACAATTTGTTGGTTTAACCATTGTAATTTGTAGGACGTACAATCTACAAAGGTGTGTTATTCACATTCTTGTACCACAAAATTATTAAATTGTTACGCACGGTGAGGTTAAAAATCTACAAACGACAAATCTGTTATCAAAATAGATAAAATAAAAAATAAAAACGGAACAGCAGCAACGTTTGTTGTTTGAAGGTGACATTGACAGCGGCACCCACCTGTACTTGTATTATTTTGGTATTCGTATAAATGTTTTCCTCTTTCTCTCTTCTCTTCTAAATCTAATTCGAATCTTCGCCAGTTAATAGAAACTCAACTTTGAGTAGATAATACTGCTGGATGTCTCGTCTCTAATTATTGTAAGACCTTCTCTCTCTCTCTCTCAATCAAAGTTCCGTTGCGTTTTCTCCTTCAATTTTTCTAATTTATGGCTCTTTGATCATTTGGGTGCGTGATCATCATCTTTTTCTCAATTTTATTTTGATGGGGTCTTGGGTTTACGGTTCTACTACAATTCAGCAATGAACAAAGTGCTTTGCTTCCTCCGTAACTGTTATCTATCTGAAAAGTTAAAAACTCTGGTCTCATATGCGATTATTCTTCTTTGCATCACACTTGAAACTGATTTTTGTGTTGTTGGTGGTTACTCATATCTTAGATTAGTGAATTATGAGATTATGTAAAGACCCGTTTCTTCTGATTCTGGTTTCCCTTTTTTGCCGTTTTTTGGTTTTTTGTTGAAATGGTTGCACTTTTTTCTTTCACTGCCTCATGCTTCGAAAAATTCCGAAGTGAACTTCTTTTCTGGTACTTTATGCAATTCATCAATGATAATATTAATATCTGAACTCTATGTTGAATCAAAGTTTGCTTGATGTGTTTCTAAATAATTTCTTTGGATATGATCCACCATGTAGGAAAATATTTCAATTTTTCTGTCCCATAATATGCTCAAAAGTTCTCATCTATTGATGCAGGTATTTGGAAAATAGTTTTGAGTTGAGGATCTAATCATTACCAGATTTAATATAATTGGCAAATGGGGTCTGAAGGTCCTACGACACCGACAACAACAATTCATGTGACAGGATTTAAGAAATTCCATGGAGTTTCAGAGAATCCAACAGAAACAATTGCCAATAATTTGACGGAGTACATGAATAAGAAGGGTTTGCCAAAGGGTTTAGTTATTGGGAGCTGCAGCATTCTTGAGACTGCTGGTCAAGGAGCACTTGTTCCACTGTACCAGAGATTACAATCCGCCGTTATTGCCAAGGACACTGAATCTTCAAATTCCAATAGAATTATTTGGGTGAGTTGCCCCTGTACTCGATCTATAGCGTCACTGTTTGTGCTCATAGCTTTGTGTATTCATTCTTTAGTGCTGGTCATTTATGTAATTAATTCATACCTGTCAATTAATTTCCCACTGAACCTGGATATGTTATGTTATTCTAGCTGAATTATCTTGCAAAAAAGAAATAAAAAACCAAGAAGGAGAATAACATTATCATCCAACATGGTAGATAGCACAATCCAAGACTGTCAGTCACATTCCTTGTGAATTTCTGAACACACCAATAAAAGTCTGCAGGAACTGCAGAGGAACAACCTAACACTGCTCCAATAACTTAAAATAAGCATTGCTCACTGTGAAATGGATTGAGTCTTTGTGACTACTATAGTAATTACTCTATTAAAATCTGCTCATTAAATACTGTGAAGATCATATTGTTAACGTTTTGTTTGTGATTAAATCAGTTGACTTTGGACTTCTATTTTTAGTACTTTTACACATTAATTCAAAGGCTGAACAAAAAAGGATGGCAATGAAAGCTTGAGCATCTGAATAGTAAATATCATGTTATAGTCATAAGAAGTCTCGGAATGAATAGTGAGAAAATAACCAGTTGACTGGGATTTTTCGTTGGTTAGGCTCAGATATATCTTTATTAAGTTGAATATATTTTTTTATTCCTCCATTCCTGCAAGCCCTGGCTGTTTCTGATTTTTGTTTATTCAGCTGCATTTTGGGGTTAACAGTGGTGCAACAAGGTTTGCTATAGAGAACCAAGCTGTCAATGAGGCTAATTTCCGATGCCCTGATGAAATGGGATGGAAGCCCCAGGTGAGATTGGAGTAGTAGATTCATTTCAAACTTTCTTTCATCAACAAACCTTAAGAACGGATGTCCAAAGATCATCTTCACCGAAATTTGCATAATTTTATGTTGCAGAAAGTCCCCATTGTTCCTTCGGATGGTGGAATTTCGCGAACAAGGGAGGTAAATAGACCACTTATATTTCACATATACTTAATTCCTAAACTAGTGTGTACTCTTGGGCTTGGTGTTTAGTCCTGACACTGTAAATACTGATTACTATTTTAACATGGAAGATCTTTTTTTGGGGGGACCATTTCAAGTACTTTAAGGTGCTATTTGTTTTGGTGGCACTGGAGCTGCTGCTTACTCCTTACACTAGCCAATTTTCTTATGCTATTCTAAAAATCATTAGCAAATTACGTTTTTGGGCTCCTCATTTTGTTAAAAAATCAAAAGTAAGGAGGTATAGAGGAATTTAGTTATGTGGGGTTGTGCCCCTTCCCCTTGATGGGGAAAAAATATTACATGGTTCGAGACTACCATGGTCTGAGACTTCCAATCAATCTCTATATGACAAGTAATTGAATGTTATTAATTCTCGTGTAAATTGAAAAACTCGACATAGACTTGCAATGTAATAATTTCTCCTTAATGGGGGAGGCTTACACAGGTAGAAAATAATTTTATGCATAGATAACATGAAAAAACCACTTGGTAAAACATGGTTGGCTCTGCTTACTAAAGAGAATTCTACCTAACTTTGTGCAGACTTCACTTCCTGTTGTGGAGATCACCAAAGCCTTGGCAGAGAAGGGATATGAAGTTATGGTATCAGTTGATGCAGGCAGGTTTGTGTGCAATTACGTTTACTATCATTCCCTTCGCTTCACCGAGCAAAACGGGATCAAATCCCTTTTCGTGCACGTGCCGCTCTTCGTGACAATAAATGAAGAGACTCAAATGCAATTCGCAGCTTCCTTGTTAGAGGTGCTTGCCTCTATACCTCAGTAGTACCATTACACTCGATCTCAGACCCTCAAAAGTGGGAGCTCCTATATTTATTCTGGTGTGATTATGCTTATGAAAGTGGATGATGGTATCTTGAATGAGATAGTTATAATAAAAATATTGTATTTAAATGGAAACGGTTTAATGAAAATGGCATATGTTGTAGAGGGCATTTGCTCTCATTGGTAAATGTTTCTGATTAAAGGTTCCAGCACATTGTGATGACAGTTTGATATCTTCAATGTTTACCTTGTGAATAAATGTTCATTTTCTTTATAATAAGCTCTTTTTTCCCCCTATTATATCATGCTTCTGAATTAGTGTATAACAACATGTGGCTGTTCCCCAGTAAAACTGAAAAATAATACTATTTGAAGAAAGAAGAAATATAGAGTTTAGGCGTGGTGGTAGAATTGACTGACTCATCATGTCTCACCTATCATTCACTTCTAAAAATTGAGACACAAAATGGGTTGAATCATTTTTGTAAAGTTGGATAAAAATTTTAACATTTAGTAGAATTTTCATTTTTAACCATATTTTTTCGTCCACAATTAAGAAAAGTATTCTACTTTTTTTCTCTCTTTTTTCACAAGTTATTTTCTAAACTTACACTACAAATAGCTTGAAATAGGATTTCTCAGTAGTCGTAAATCATAATTTTTATTTTCACTCCTTGTTACACCTAAAAAATTTTAAAAACTTTTACGGCAAGATTTTTTCCTCCACCGTCTTTCACTTCACTTTTGCTCATGATAGGTGAAAAAGTGCAAGAATAAAGAATCACTACTTGGTGAATGATGATTTTCTTTTGGTTAATATTATACATTTTAATCCTCGAATTTGTTCTCTTGCTTTTTCCTTTTATCTTTTATAGAAACATGAGTGAAGAGAAAAAGAGAAGATTTTTCACTCCTTTTCGTTCTAAATTATTTTTATCATATAAAAGGTTGGTGTAAGAAGAGAGCATAACAAGATAAAACAATATTTTTTTTGTTTTTGTGCAAGATTTTATTTTTATTTTTCGTAATTATTTCTTAAATTAATGTGTTTTATATCTAAATAATTTATGTTACAAAATATTTAATTATTTATTTTCCTTAAAATAGTTAAAACCAAATATATAATGTTGGTAAATTTGATATCATAACTAGTGAAATGAAAGTGACATCAGTGACGCCCAGAATTTACCCTATACTTACACCAATTTACATATATTACTTCATTTATTAATTTGTAATTGCAAAGAACCTATAACAACACAAAGCATTGTTAGGCATCATATATGGAAATTACAGCGTATATATAAACATATATTATCATTCAACGTTGTTAAACAACATGTAAATGCTAATTAGAAGATAGAGTTGGAAAAATATAAATATATATAGTGATCCATAACATATACATTTAGGGGTACGCTACAACCCTAACACGAAACTTGTCATCATCTAAAACTTGACATAACCACATGCTCACAGGCCTAATTCATTATCAAGAGGATCAATGGGCCTAAGCTTAATAGCCCCAAAACAATACTAGTATGATTTTCATCCATCTTTATTCTCGCGTCGTTCAAATTAGTTTTTGTACTTTATCTTTTTATAATTTTTCTGTTTTTCATGTACTTAATAAATACTATCCTATTTTAATACGCACACGTGCTACATACATATAATTTTTTATTTCCTTCTTTAATTCAACTTATATTTGTTATTAGATTAGTGATTATGATCTATGTAAAACTATTTTACACTAATAAAATAAAGATATTTAATTTATTACTAGTGTAAAACAATTTTATGCTGATAGTGTATAATTATTAATCTCATTTGTTATTATCATTATCATTTTATTTTTTCTCTTTTATGTAGTTCTGTGTAATCTAATATTGGCTGAAAAAGTTATGTTTTTACCAAGTCAAATTCATTTGAAATAAGTTCACTCTTATATCCATAAATACCCATTTACCTTTTAATTCTCTTAATATTTATATTATAGTATTCTTCCATGGTCATGCCGCCACACATACATATAATGCTTTAATTTATTTATTTTATCATTTTTCTTCTTATCTAGCTTTATTTATTTATTTTTGTCCGTTAACCACTATACTCATTATGTCCATGACATGCAATGCGATTTAAACCACTTCAATATCGGACACGTAACGAACCGCAAGGGAAAAAATGCATATTATATAAAAGTATAAATTTTAATTTTTTCATAATTTTTTAAATTTATGGTTTTAATTCCTTAAAATTTTAATTGTAACATTTGATCTTTTAATCTTATAAATTAGTGATCTCCATCCTTGTGATGGATTACTCATAAATAATTTTAATTAATTGAATTATTAAGTTAATTATAAATTAATTAAAATAATTAATTATTAAACATTGAATAAAAAATATTAATCCTAATTTTTCACAATAATATTTTTTTCCTCTTATCCACAAACACTTATTTTATCTCTATTGTCGTACACAATTCTACCAAAAATAATAACATTAGGATTAATAGTTTTTTATTAAAAAACTTTAATGATTAATAATTTTTATTTAATTTATAATTAGTTTAATATATCTAATAATCACAATTATTAATTTTTTTAATGAATATAATTATTAGTTAATAATCTATGAAGGAAATCAAAATCACAAATTTATAAAATTAAGGAAGCAAATGTTATAATTAAAAATTAATGAAGTCAAAATCATGGATTTAAAAATTAAGAGAACCAAAATTACAATTATGAACAAAATTTTGATGAGTAAAAGTGTTTTTTATATTGTTTTCAATCAAAATTAGAATTTCAGCTCAATAATTTATAAAATAAAAACTTACTTTAAAAAATGAATATACATATATTACTAAAACACAATTAATTAAATAAGATGTGTAAATTATTATAAATTTTTTATATCTATTTTTAAGTTTTATGAATAAAAAAACTATTTTTTTAGAGGAATAAAAAATACACTTTTAAAAATTATATATAATTTTTCTCTAGTACTTCTTCCATCTTAAAATAATATTCATATTAGATTGTTATACATAAACCAAAAAAATATTATTAAATAAATAAAAAGAATAATAATTTTATAAAATAAATTTTATATTATCATTAATTTATTTTTTGATTTTACAGTTGATCATTAATATATAAAGAAAAATAAGTGAAAAAATATTCTCTTAATTTTAATTTTAATGATATATTGAAAAATAAAAATAAAAATATAATGTGAGAATTATTTTAGACGACTATTAGAAAAACAAGAAATAAAGAGAGCCTTCTGGGCCAAATTCCAACAGTTAACAAAGGGTTCTTAATGGTTGATATCATTGCTAAAGCAGAAGACGAATAGATCAAATTCAAAGGCAGACAGAAGCTGCTTCTCAGTTCTCAACTACTATTCTATTTGTGCTTCAACTAAAATATCCTGTGATATTACTAGAGATTGTGGTACAAGAATTCACACTTTGCCCTAGTTCCTTCATAGGTATTAGATAGCCAAATGTTCCTCGCTCCTCAAGCTCTAATGCTGAGTATTTCAGGTCAAGGAAATAATTTACTTCAGTCTCAATACACTGTTTACACAGTGATATGCAACACAACGCGTGAAGAAGGGAAGGAAAACGTTTTTTATTTGTAACTCCTATCAATTATAAAACTCTATTATCGAAGAAATTCTTTTAAATATATTTTTTTGAGTATGAAACATTGGAAACTGAAACCGCATAGCTCTGGTTGTGGGTCATTATCGTTGGCTAGACATTGTGATAGTAATCATGGTATTGGAGAATCAAGGCATATAGACTTTGAAACAAGGTCAAGCAGAGAATATTGCAGATTGAAGTAACTTATAAACACTAACTAGCAATCAGAGAGCTTTAGTGGAATCAACTTTTCTTGTGTATATGTTTTAATCTGACATTATAGATTATAATAATGATGCAAAACCGACCAATTACATTGAGAGTGGCACTCTGATGCTGCAGCATATTGTGACACAAGGTCGAGAGCAAAAGAGGAATAGCATGGGGGTGATAGGTGCTTGGTTTTTCTTCCTGGTGTCTCCCTCACCCTCAGCAGGTTCAGCACATTGAAGAAACTAAACACAACCGTTTTGGTACCAACAATAGCAAAAGCATCATCGTGAGAACCTACAGTTGCCCCCAGGATATCAAAAGCTTAAGAAAATACGGCATAAACATATTGTAAGTGTATTTTAGCCTCCTCATATTAAGATGATTTGGCACAAAAAACAATTATTCCATTTGATGATAGAATGGATTACACTTTATATAGATCAGTTAGGTGGCTAACTAACTCAACTGAAACTGTTTTAACAAACTGACTAATTATAATTTACACAATAACTGTGGTTATTCTATCTTAACACCTCATGTGATCGCTAATCACGAAGGTTGAGAAGTGAGGTGATTGCAAGTTAGCGATAGAAACATGATTTTAGAATTGGGTTCATAAATAATAGTAACAAAAGAGCACATGCCTTCTTAGTGGCATACAAGGTTTACTTCTTTTACAAGACTACCAAATTTAGAACCTAACCTGTTGTCTTTATATAAGCAGTTTATAGTTTAAAGAACTCAAAACAAACCATTGCATGGTAAGAAATCATTCACTAGGGCAATTATTCAGGAAAGGGTCAACCAATCAGAACCAATTGTTTCATGTAAACAAGAATAAGTGATTGCTCCACTCCATAATTAACTCATACCCTTCTAGTATCCTTTTCTAATAAATTAAATTGCTGACGTTCAGATTTTGTCAAGTGCTAAGTGAACTTTGATTTGTTGAATTAGGGATATTAAACTAAAATATAAGATAAATTAAGTACTTTGTTAAAAAGGGGAAAATAATAAGGACAACTGAAATATTAGAGATCAAATTATCTTTCTTCATGATTCTTCTATAATAATACAGAATAAAGTCTCCACATTATAAAAAGAAAAGCGAGAGACACTTTCTGGAATATAGTTGCCATTTCTTCTGAAGCTTTGGGCTCCTACTTTGACCACGTCCTAATATAATACGCGCACCACGTTGAAATAGTAAAAACCAAACTAAGTACGTAAAAAATACAGTAGTTAAGATAAAAAAAAAAATGCCAGTTTAGACAGACTTGTAAACTGCACACTCTTCCAGTTTATAAAACAATTAGAAAACTGCTTGTTTAAAGAAAACTTTTCAAAAGAATTAGATAGAAAACTGCTTGTTTAAAGAAAAAAAAAATTAGACAAACATTTTATATAAAAAAAACTAATTATTTTTATTAAAAATATTTTTTTGAAATAAACATAAACAAACGGGCTCTTTGTCTAATAATTTCACCTAAGTTTAGCCACACAATGACAACTTGACATCCCCATACAGAACAGAGCATATCTAAATTAGCCAACCACCCATCATTGTATTCACAAATACCAACACCGGTTTAAAATGTCTTCTATTCGATGTTACAACCTGCTGTTAAACAGGAAACACGATTTTCTTCTGAAAACCCATCGAGTGTTGGGTCATATCGAGTATCATATATCTTAAATCAGTTTTTACTAGACACAGAAATACAACAAGGATACATAAAGGAACAGATTTCATTTCATAATAAATAAATAGAGAATGACGGAGCATTCACATGGGAACGACACTATTGCAGTTTCGTTACATTTTTCACATTATCACAAGCCAAGAAACGGGCACTGCTTCCTCGCATGTTCTGGAATCAATTTCACCAAAATCTCAACTGGGACTCCCTTCAATTCTGGTACACGGGCAGCAAGAACATCAGCCAGAACTAATAAACTAACAGAGCAAAGTTAAATAAATAAACAGAATAGCTTATTCAAAAAGTATCATACCATGAGATTTAAAATTGAACAATGGTGGAAGGAAACGACCATTTGGCAAGCGAGTGTTTGGGTCACGAAGTTCATCAAAGAAAGGATGGGTCAAGGTATCTAACTGCACAAGATAAAGTAAAAAACACATTATATAAAGCTTCAAAGGCGGAGAAACAATCATTACATGAGCAGTACAGTACAGCTCCATTTTGCAAATTAGGTGGATTGAAATTAGAGTTAGAAAGGCCTGCTAAGAAGTCAAATGTACTCACAGCAGTGCACCGCAAGTTAGGGGAGTATTGTAGTAGTCTTGATACCAGATCAACAGCTTCTGGAGGCATGCGCTTGTGAAAGATCTAGAAGGACCAAATCAACAAATTTATCAGTGTGGTGCGCTAAACAAGACAAGTTACTAGATATATTAGTATTTTCACTATGGTGAATAAAGTATAAAACACGAAAGGCTATTAAATTTATTTGTGATACCTTGTGCCATGGATGCGCTTTAATCTGTGGGAATTTAAATTCCGTGTAGTTAGGATTCATGCACTTTATCTCTTCCCTTGTTGGAGTTCCCAGAACCTACCAAAGCAACAAGTGGACAGTTTACACGTTAAAGATACTGACATTGTGACAACCAAGCCTATCCATCAAATTGATCAGAGAATCAGTGATTCAAACAAGGAATCTCCCAAGTAAGCTAATTCAGCCTAAAAGATAAAAAAGTTGAAGCAAAATAAATGACCCACAAGTCATCATCCATTGCATTTTTGTGTTACAAATTACAATTGAGTTAATTGAACTATCCAAACATGATAGATAGATTCAATGGAAACTAGAACACTAATCTGTGCTAATGCATGGGAAAACATGAAATTTCTTTCAAATGATCCCTTTTTTAAGAAATCACAAAAATCCCACAGTTGTGAAAATTGACAAATGTCTCTATTTCTAGAAAATAACTGAACTGACAGAAATGCCACTGAACAAGAAAGAAAAAGTGACAGAACTATAACACTAGGCATTGGAGCTTGACAGATTTAATATATTTCTATGGCAGACATAGCAGTAACAACAAAGAAAATAATCAGAAAGATTACCTTGATGATCTCAACAAGCTGATCAACTCCACTCTCACCGGGGAACAAGGGCTGGAAAAATAAAAAAGAAACAAACTTCATTTTTACATATACTAAACCACAGAATCAAAGGAGCTCCCATCAACAACCACCTACCTGTCCAAGCATAAGCTCAGCCAATACACAGCCAACTGACCAAATGTCAATAGCTGTAGTATATTCAGTTGCTCCAAATATAAGCTCAGGTGCTCTATAATATCTAGAACATATGTACGATATATTTGGTTCGCCTTTCACCTGTCAAAGGTTAGAGCAAACAAGGTGAAACCACCCAGATAACTGAAGTTTCAAGAGGAATGCGTGAAGGTAGAAAAGACAGAAACACACACACACACACATACGTACATAAAACATACCAAGACTTTTGCACTTCCAAAGTCACATATTTTAACCTGGTGAGTGTGCGGATTAACCTGCATAGAAAAACTTTCAGTTAGTATTTGCTGACTAACAGTCATGAATCTCCATAGTTTGAACTAAGCAGCAGTTTTTGACCAGATAAATAAAATAGAATACATACCAATAGATTTTGAGGCTTGATATCCCGATGGCAGACTCCAATGCAACGATGAATATAAGATAGTGCCCTAAAGATCTGCAGTATATCAAGAAAACAGATACAGCCTCGGCAAGATAAGAAATGAATACAGGAAGGACAACACTGGATATATATCTACTCTACATTTACCAAGCCAGCTCTGCTTTCATATTAGCAAAATACACAAATCCACACCCAACACAAAATAGAATCAAATGTGCAGACTGTTAGGTGTAACTAGTAATCAAACTTTAAGCAACTTGAATTCAAAGGTCAACCAATGGCATAAAGCAGCAACTCTTGGCAAAGAGAATTAACACCACTTGAGCAACAACAGCATGGTTCAATATTTATCTTGCCGTTTAAGTGCATGCTCCAAAATTTGAGCAATAACTCAGAGGGCTAGAAAATAATCCAAAACATTAACACGGCTATTTTCCAAAATAAAACTGACAAAAGGGTCATGACAAAACCAAACTGACATGATTAAGCATACCTGGTATGTATAGAGTTTTACATATATCAGAGGCATCCGTTGGTTCAACTTGTTGTAATGTTTGATCACACGATTAACTGTTTCAGGAACATACTCAAGTACCAAATTAAGGTATAGTTCATCCTTTTCAGTGGTTGAAAAGAAACAATGCTTCAAACAGACAACATTTGGGTGGTCAAGAAGGCGCATTGTTTGCAGCTCCCGGTTTTTATACCTCTTGTCTTGAAGAACTTTTTTGATAGCCACAGTTTCACCAGTCTCCAAGCATTTAGCCTGCGATTATACAAAAATGTCAGCATCATATGTCGCTCTGTTTGAAAGGCTAAACTAATACATCATTCAGTGGATAAGAATTCATACTTGGAAGACAACCCCAAATGATCCATGCCCAACAATCCTCTCTGCCATATAGCTTATAGTCTGAAATATTTTAAAAAAAATGTTCTATTGTTATAGAGACAAACAAATTTAAGAAAGGGAGAAAATGAATTGAGAAATATGGTTAAAGTAAATATGTAGACAAGGATAAAAATCTAGTATTTGATATTGCATATCCCATTAAGCTCCACCAGTCAGTAAGTATTTGGTGGGGATATTTTCCAATAGGAAGGCACAACACAAACATGTTGAAGACAGAAAATAGTAGAACGACCCACTGTATAAATATTCAAGTTATCAGGCAGTACAGCTGACATAATACCCAACAAATATTGATGGTGGGGGGGGGGGGGGGGGGGTGGCTTCGAGGACAAATACAATAAATCTCATTTCAATACTGAGTACTCACATTCATAGCAGCATTATTGTTTATGAAAGACAGGAAAAAAGACATTTACACCCAATTAATAGCACCAAACTGAAGCATTAATTGCTCATCAACTTCCAAGCACCAAGATGTCAGTCAGCAGAGCAAAGGAGACAGTCAATAGTCAAATTATTTCAAACTACATCCCAGTTTCCACAGCACAGTACATGTTAGGGGAAAAAGAAGGGAGAAGGAACACCTGCTTCGGTTGACCATTTCTACCCCCAATGGTAGTAACAATGATATGTCCGGTCTCCGTTCCGTTACCATCGACAACGGTGGCTTCCATTTCCTGCAAGATGGAGCATGCTGTAAGCAACAATGTCTCAACAAAAGAAGTATCCCCCCCAAAAAAATGATATTGTATTGAGAATTAACACAGCGTATGACATACTTTATCGTCCCTAATTCTCATATCATTCATCTCCTCAGGCAATCTATCAACACCACTGGATTCTCTCAAGCCTGATGATGTTGGTGCCACACCAACTGAAGCCATTTTGTACCAAACTTCACTGTTATTTTAACAGCTTAAAACCCAATCTCTTGCCTACTGGAATTAGTAGCACCAAAATCAGAAAAAGAAGCCAAAACAGGAAAGTTGCATCTTCCACACACAGAAATATAAACAAAGTAAAAATGTAAACGCCTTTTATTTGCGGAAACTACTGAAGAAAATTAGAGATCCATCTATCGAGCATCACAAATCCAACGGGAAACCCATCATTGCATCAGTAATCCCACGGTTAAAAACAGAGAAAATAAAATTAAAATTAAAATTCCCAAACAAACGGTCCTAAAGATCCTCGTAAATCAATATAGCACAATAGAACGTGAAATAGTAGTTCCGATCTAAGGACATAAAACTAAATGAGAAAAGGGAAGAAATAGGAAAAAAAATGGTAAAAAAAGAAGAAGAAGAGGAAAACGTGCCTTTGGTGGCATGAATGTATGTATGTAAGAAAAAGTAAAGGAAAAGGAAGGAGGGTTGTGAGGTTATTCTTTATGGAATTCTGTGAGCAAAACACTGCTTCTGCTTTTTTGTGTGGTGTACTGTAATGAGCTTGTGGCACTCAAAGATGAACACTGTTTTATGTTTTTTTTTTTCCGGTAAAATATAATTTTAGTCTTTAAATTTTCATCTCCATTTTGTTTATTTATTTATTTTTCTTCAATTTTAATCTCCACAATTTTTAAAAATCTAAAATATACATTTATAGATAAAATAAAAGTTTAAAGTCATGCGTGTCATTTAATCAATCACGTTTAAGATAATTATTATCCAATTTCAACAAATTTAATGTGTATTTAATTAAGATTTTAAAATATTTTTTTTATAAAAATATGTTATGATAGTCAATAAAAACTTTTAAATAATAAAATAAATTTTGTGACAATCAATTAAAATTATTAAGATTTTTTTAAAATACAATAATAAGGTATATTGGTATTGCATTAAGTTTTTTTTTACTTATAAAAAGTACTCTAATGTTTAAAAATATATATATATTGATAGATTTTTTTGGAATAAATTTTATGAAGACTTTTAACAATAAATATAGGTTAACATATCAAAAAATCTCACTTAAGATATTCAATATTTTATTCTTCCTTTATAAAAATCATAACCCATAAAAAATTGTAAACCCCTGCCGCTGCATAAATGAGATCAAATAAGAAAACATACACACAGCATTGTGGTTGAACAACTAACAGCAATACACAACACCAGGCAAGAAACTTTATTTATTTTTTAATAGCAGCAGATAAAACATCATAGAGAATTGTATGTTCTTTCACGTTTTAACACTTTGGATTTGTGTTGCAATGTAAATTAATATGAATTATAAATTCATGTATTTTTTTATCATTTGAAATAAAAATCAATTTTAATTTTACCTGTAAGACTAATAAATAGGTTCACTGTACTTGATCAACTTGATTATTTGTCTATATACTAACTATTAATATTACTTATTATTATTGATATTATATTATAAACATATTTATATGTATATTATATATAATTATTATAAAATTTTACTATTTTTAGTTATTATCTTTTTATGAACTTTATCTTCTTTTTATTGGGAGATGATTACTGTGAATCCTTTTTCTATTGTTATTGTGCTTCAGACAAAAAAACAAAAATTGAAAAAAAAAATAGTACAAATTATAAATATATGTATTTCTTTTTTTATCATTTGAAATAAAAATCAATTTTAATTTGACTTGTATGACTAATAAATAATTTTATAAAAATATTATTTATTAAATATTTATTTTATTACAAGTTAAATATTTAAATAATTAAAGTAAAAAAAAATAGCCTTCATTGAAGGTTTCTGGATCTGTCCTTGCCTAAGACATGGACTAAAATTGAGGAATGTCAAAAAATTGATAGTTAGTAGACTCAGTCACTAATTTAAAGGAGGAGTTATAAATTAGGTCATTTAGTAAAGCTTGCATAAATTGTATTATCTCTAAAAGCTACATTTTTTATTTCAAAGTGTTATTTTGATTTTGCTTTTTTTCTTTTTATTCTTATTTGTGTTATGACATTCCTTGTGAAAAGAAAAACATTGTCGAACTTGTTTTTCTTTTTTAAATTTTAAAATATGACGTAAAATTTATTATTTTATATCACTTTCTCTTATACAAAGATGTGAGAGAAAGACGTGAGTGACTCAATAGATAAAATGTGAAAATGAGAATAGAACATACTGATGAGTAATTTATTACAATTTAATAGAAAAAATATTTAAAAAAATATGTATTTAAATAGTCATATGAACTTTATTATTGCTATAGATTATATTATTCCAAGATGATAGAATGCTTGGTTAGAAGGAAAGAATGTGTTTATGAAATAGAATTATGCAAGACTTGACATCTTCTTAGATTGTTTAGTAATGATATTGGTAGTTGAAGGAGTCTCTTCAAAAACGACTTCATAGCCATCACGAAAGTCATCCATTCCTTTGGCCAGTAGTTGCCAAAAAAGCCCTCCTGCACATGACCCCCTGTTACTTGCACTCTTGTATATCAAATTGTATAGTTTCTCAAACAAACTATTCCTTTTCTCCACGCCATATCCTGAAATCTTTGAAGATAACCCAAACTCGCTAAGAAGAATGGGTTTCCGTAAAACATCATTTGCGTCTTGAATATGGACTTGGACCCAATTGTTAATAAAGACATCTTGGGCTGTTTCATTAAACCTAGACATCCTACATCCAGATCCACCTTATAGATTAGCACTATTGATTTACACAATTGGTTATATATTGTATATAGTTAACAAATTCAAATAATTTTAGAGGAATTACCACTGAGGGTATAGATGGATGGTGGTAAAATCGATTTCCGGAACTTGATTGTTAGAAATGAAATCGGTTCCTATTTGATATCCAGGATTGAACTGCTTCCTTTCTGGCATCGATTCACCATAAAATCCTTCAAGCCCTATTTGGAGTAAGTGATTGCTATCAATGGACTTCACATAGGCAGCCATCTCCCTCACCCAATCCTTTAAGTTACACACTTTTTATATGTATCACAATGACTTTATATTTATGATGACCAATGAGAGACATGCATATAACTAAGATAGTTTGTAATTGATTAAATGTCCAAGAAGAGAAAGTAAGAAAGAAAAAAAAAAAAAGTACCTGAATTTGTTTTCCAGATAGCTCTGAACAACGAGGTTCGTTCATAAGCTCCCATGCAAAAATAGTTGGATCATCTTTATATGTTAATCCAGTTATAGTATTCTTTCTAGTTAATATAGTCTGTGTTACAACCAAAATTATAAAAAAGTTAAATGGCTAAACAAAAATACATTATGGTTACTTTATTAGATTGATTTTCATAAATGATATAATACTAGTAAAAAATATTATCATTTAATTAGTACTCTTTAATAGTGAAACATATTTTATATTATCATTTAATTGTAACTTGAAACAATGATGAAGCCAACAATTCAACTCAAGGAGCCAATAATAGGAAGAAAAAAAACTTAGTAAGGGAAATTTAATTTTTACATTGATAACATATGAAAAAATTAATATAAAGTTAAATACTTTTATGAATAAAAAAATACATCACATATTAACTACAAAAGTAATATATGAGGAATGAAATAAATTAAATATTTAATTTTAATACAAAAATAATACATTGATTTTTATGTGGTCATCTAATTATAATTTGTTATAAAAAATAAAATTGTTGGTTTTTTATGATAACCACTTTAAAAGTTATACTCACAATAATTTATAATTTATAATTAATCCAATTTAAATAGTAAATAAACATTAAATTGGTGGATTAGATAGATATAATATATTTTAAGGGCTACATTCTTTTTATAATAATTTAAATACTCTTTAAAAAAACTGGGAGTGACCATGGCCCCATCAAATTACCTTCCCTTGCCTCTAAATTCACATCTATATAAGATTATCGACTTTTTTAATAATTAATTTAAGAATTATTTGTAAGATACTTTTTAATTAGTTGATAGTGAACTTATAAACTTGTATTAAAAATAAATTATTTTTAAAAGCTAAAATTAAACTCTCATACAAATGAGAAATGTGATAACTTTTAGTTTATTATTTAAACTTAAATATGATATAACACATGTACAAATGATGCATATTATAATCATTAAATCAATTAGTAATTTAGATTATACATTTAATTATAAGTTTCATGTGGTCTTTAATTTAAAAATTTAAATGAATTTTATAATTAAATACACAATCTAAATCATTATTTTTAGTCTAATAATTATGATTGAATGTTGTCTATATGCTACCATTTAAGAAAAATGGCCCGTATTTGTCTTTTTTTATTCATCATTCTTTTCTTTAGATTCTTACCTTGACGTGATTTTTGTAGTATTGCTTAATGACGGGGTGTGAGAAGAAGTCATCCTCGTTGTTTACTTTTTGACCATGTTCCTTTGCCCATTGAACATATTGATTTTTTCCACCACCATCTTTCCAATTATTTATTAGGCTTAGGATCAGCCATACCCCATTCTTTCCTGCTTGTGATATCACAGAATCCAATCCCTGCATACCATATAGAGTTCACCAAAAGAACCAAATTAATTAAAATACCATCTAAACAAACACAATTCGGTAAATAAACAATAAACTAGTATATATATATATATATATATATATATATATATATATATATATATATATATATATATATATATATATATATATATATATATATTATAAACTCCAGGACCATTCCACTTGATCAAGAGAGAATTTTGCTTTCAACACTTGAAACCCCTAAGTTGACCATATTGTTATTAGTAACTTAAATTCTATATAATTTTTACATTATTTTCACAGCTTTTTTTAATTAAGAATCTAGCTACTAGAAATTTTCATATACATCTAATTTAAAAAATAGTTTATTTATTTATTTAAATAACATAGAAAAACTACGATAATGTAATTTAGTAAGGCAAAAAATTCTAATAATCAAATTTAAAAAATTACATTCGAAAAAAAAATTACATTTTTTGCACATTGAATACCTTTCATATAATTATTATTTTTATGGTGGAGAACAATATTGATGAGTTCATAATTCATAGGACTCACATTCTCACGTATCAAATAAGTCGTCATTTATTGAGATATACAATATAATATTTCTCTTTTAAAAAGAAAAAGACAAAGTCTGCACATGTACACGCATGAAAAAAGAAATGCATTTATTTAAGCAGCACATGCAATAGTACCTTAAAAACATTCTCATCATAATAACCGGGAGAAATTTGAAGGGCTTTGTAACCTCCATCATTGAATGCCCAGGTTCTTGCTACGTTCAAACCGTGTTGGGATGCTTCTTGAAAAGTTGTAGTGACCTTAGAAATTGTAGACGGATCAGATGCCATAGTCATTAACCAATAGGCATTGAATCCGTTGAAGTATTGTGACTTTTCATTTAGAAGAAAATGGGTATCACTTCGTTGAATGAAACCATTATCATTAGGTATTTTGGTAACGTTTTTTTTGTGTAAGTGATGATGAGGATTGACTATATCCTTGCAATTCCCATATTGACAAATAACCAATGTCATCATAAAAATCATCAATACCAAGTTTTGAAACCCCATGGCTTTGTCTCAGGACACAAAGCTCCAAAGTTAAACTTGTACAACCAAGTGAAAATTAAAGAGAGAAAAAAAGAATCAAAAGTTTTGAGACAATGAGTTTCAGTTCAATGGAAAAATAGACAACTAGAGTGAAGTTTATATAGAGGTGGGAACCTAGATAAGAGTTTTAAAAATACACCGTAAAAGTTTTATATTTTAATATAATTGAAGCATGAAAAATATAAAAAATAAGTATAAAATAATTGTGATATAATATAGTAATATTTATTTAAGTTAGGTGTTAAAAAATAAATAAATAAATTCAAATGATTTGACCTTTTATTTTTAATTAAAATGTAAATATAAATTAAAACAAATAAATATGACATGATTTAATCTTTCAATTTAGGGTTATAATTTTTTTATTATTTAGAGTTATAAATAAATATGTCAACTTATAATATTTAATCTTTTATTACTTTTATTAAACAATAAGTGTTTCTAAAAAAATAAAATTGTAAATATATTGCCAATATATGATGATAAATGTTAGAAATATTTTAAAAATCAAAGTACTTTTGAAGAATTAATCATTAATTACAATGATAAAACAAGTTTAGTCAAAAGTTTGTGTGAATTTTTTAAATCACCATTGGAAATAATATAAACAAATTGCATCACTTTTAAGTGAAAAAATTAATTGAATAAATTTGAAAAGTTTATAAAATCATTTGACTAGCTTATAAGTTCCTCTTTAACTAAATTTAAATGAGACCATAGGAATATATATAAAGATAATGTAATCACAAAAATAAGGGTACAAAATGATACATGATGTCTATTAGTAAACATATTTTTTAAAGTAATCAGGTAACTATGATTTTTATTTGTATAAAATTTCTATTAAACTTTTTCTTCAAATTAGGAACACATTCAATTTAATTGTTAAACATAGTTAACAACACTATCCACTTAATAAAATATAAGTCAAAATAAATGCATAGAGGATAGGAGAAAAGTTTTTGAAAAATGATAACAAAAAAAAGTTAATCCCTTCATTCCATAATAATCGTCATGTAAAGAGAAAAATTTATCCTAAAATAATTCTCATTTTAATTTTTTTAATGTAACATTAATTTTTTTCACTTATATCTTTTATAATGATATATGTTAAAAAAATGAAATAATAATGATAAGATTAATTTTATAAAATTATTATTTTCTTTCATCTTTTTATTAATTTTTCTTTCTATGTGTAAAACAATCCAAAACAACAATTATAATGGAACGAAAGAGTTAATTAATTAGGCTTGACATTTAGCAATAAATTTTCAAAAGTTACAAACGCATTAAATTATAAATAACGTCAAGACAAAGGTTTTTTTAAAAAGCAATGATTCATATTTCTTAAACTAAAACAAAAATGTATAAAAAATTAAAACATTTTTTAACAGAATTAATTCCAAAATGAATGAAAAAATTGTCCTTGATATTAACTTAGACTACACTTATAAACAAAAGTTAAGAAAATTAACATTTAGGCATAATTTAATTAGATTAGAAAGTGATTTAGTTTAAATTGGGACGGTTTAATAAAGTGATTTAGTTCGATTATTTATTTCACTCTTATGAATAGTTAAAAAATTTAAAAAATCAAACTAAATTGCTTTATAAAATAGTTCAATTCAAATTGAATCATAAAATGATTCGGTTTTAATTGAACTCTTTTAAAAAAATGATTTGATTTAGTTTTTTTACAAAATAATTTATTTTTTAAAATCCAATTTGGTTTAAATTAAAAAAATTCAATTTAATATTTTTACACACCCTTAATTATAACTTAGGGTGCTCAATAAAGCATGATAAATTGTATTATATTTAAAGGCACATTTATTGATTCAAAGTGTTATTTTGAATTTTCTTTCTTATTAGTTATTATGATATCATACTGTCCCACCCACCATTTTGATGGCTAGTGACATTGAATTATTTGATTACAAGAGAAGGATATTTTTTTACATACAATTATTCAAGATTTGACATTTTTTTAGATTGTGGAGTGATGACATTGGTCGTGGAAGGATTTTCATTGAAGATGACTTTATAACCATCACGCAAGTCATCAATTCCCTAGGCCATTAGTTGCCAAAAAAGTCCACCTCCCATTATTGAATATGAAATTGTATAGTTTCTCAAAGTAATCATCTCTTTTATCAACACCATATATTTGAAGACCTTGAAGACTTTCCCAACTCAGTGACAAAAATGAGTTTTCCTACAACAAACATTTGAGTCTTGAATATGGGCTTGGAACCATTTGCTAACAAAGTCGTTTTAAGCAGTTTCATCTACGTTCGATATCCTAAATCCAAATTCACCTTATACATTAGCATCCATTGACTCACACCACTGGCAATATACACTATATTGCATGGATTTTATTCTATATATGGAATAAATGAAAAATAATTATAGAGGATTTACCATTGATCAGGGTAGAGATGGATGGTGACAAAATCAATTTTAGGAACGTGGTGTTATAAATGAAATCAGTTCTTACTTGATATCCACAGTTGAATTATTTCTTTTTTCGACATTGATTCACCATAAAATCCTTCAAGCCTTACTTCAAGTAAATGATTGTTATCAATAGATTTAACATAGGTTGCCATCTCCTTCACCCAATCATGCAATATTTAACAAAGTTTTTGTATATATCTCAACAACTTTATTTTTATGATCTCAAGTAAGAATTATGTAATCATGACACTTTGTAGTTGAGTATAAGTTCAAAAATAAAAACAAAGACCCCAAAAAAAGGAGACCTGAATTGATTTTTGGGAGTAGTCATTTTGAAAATGAGATTCATTCATAAGTTTTCATCGAAAAATTATTAGATTATTCTTATATATCAATCCAGTTATAATATTCTTTCTTATAAGTACAATCTACATTACAATCCAAATTTACAAAAGATTTAAATAATTGAAAAATATATTATATTAATTAACTAATTGGTTACATAGCTTAGTTTGTATGAACGATAGACTGTTAGTATATATATATATATATATATATATATATATATATATACTCCATCATATTTAATTTTTTTTAATCACTCAAAATATTAAACAAGTTGCATCATGGATGAATTTCGGTCGACAAACCCATCAATGCATAACGAAATTAAGACAATTGCTAACTAGAATGCCAATTTAATTAAAGATTTACAAAAACTCTTGAACAAGTCCAATTTGAGCTACATAACTATTTTTACTTAAATTTATGTATGTTCACATATTTAAATGCATATTCGGTACAATTTTTTTAATATAATTAATTTTCATGTTTTTAAGAAGCTGTGAAAAAAAAATCCTTTAAAGAAGAAGCCGTAAAAATGATTATTTTATCAAAATAAATTAAATTAAATACACACCATACTATAGTTTACTTATTAAATTTATATTAACTAGCATATAAAAAATACATATGATTTCAGAATTTTTGGTTATTATGTAAAAAATAACATTTAATCACAATTATTATATTAATTGACTGTTCATATTACGTATTTAATTACAAATCTCATGTAATCTTTGAGTAAAAAAAACATGTAAATTTGTAATTAGATACGTAATTTAAATAATTATTTTTAATATAATAATTATAATTAAATATTCTCAACTCCCTCAATTGGCATTCTTACTTTGACGTGATTTTTGTAGTGTTCCTTAACGATGGGACGTGTGAAGAAGTCATGTCATTGTTTATATATTAACCATGTTCTCTTGCCCATTAAACATATTGACTCTTCCTACCATAATCATTCTAGTTATTTACTAGACTTAGTATCAGTTGCACCCCATTTTTTCCTGCTCCTAAAATTACAAAATCCAATCCCTACAAAACATAGAGTTCACCAAAGAGCACCAAATTAATTAAAATGCCATCGGAACAAATACAAATTATTGTAAAACAAACAGTAAAATTGTATATAATAAAGTTTGGCATCATCATTCCACTTTGCCCAAAGAATTAGTCACTACAAAATATATTCTCTATTTTTTAATTTATCTCGTTTTATTAAAATGCATGCATCGTATTTATTCATTCTCCTTTACAAAAAAAAGTCATATCCTTTTGGTGCCTAATTGATAGAAACTAAAGACTACGAATGATACACTTTCATAAATGAGAGCAAAACGAGACAAATTATTTTTGAAGAACTAAAAATAAATATTACTCTATTTGTAAGTATTAAAAGCACATTTTAACATAAAATATTATATAATTTTTACATTGTTTTTTGAGACTTTTTTTTTAAGAAAGGGATAAAGTACAATTTCATATATACGTGGCTTAGGGGTGTTCAAAATCAAACCAACCCAAACAGAAAATTATAAACCATAAAAAAAAAACTGGAATTCAAACCAAACCACGAGTTTTTGGATTAGTTTGATTTTTTTTTATAGAAAACGAACGGTTTGATTCGGTTTCAGTTTCTAACTGAAAATTCAAACCAAACTGAACCAAACCGCATATTTACATATTATATATATATATATATATATATATATATATATATATTTTAATTTTTATTTTAGTATGTGTGACATTACCCATTAGGAGTGGATTGCGTTTCAATTTCAAGGGGAGATTCTCAAGAACAAATTATTGTAGGGAAAATTTGCAAAAAATTTATGTTTGATTAGTATCTGAAAGTGTTTGTATGATATGATTTATTGTTTTAATCAGAGTTATTCTAGGAAGCATAAATAGATTTGGATTTGGATGACACATCTCCTTACATTTTCAATTCAACTCACTATTGAGTATTAAAAGAAATATTAATTCTTTGAGTGTTTTATTTGAATTATTGTTGTAGCAAATTTTTATGAATTACTTGAATCAATTTACTATTTTATGTTTTTATACTTTATTTTCTTAAGGAATATTTAGATCTATAACATGTTATTTTTTATTATGATTATAAACAAGATTTTATAATTAAAAAAAACCAAAAATATACCCAACCGTACCACATAGATTGGTTTGATTTGGTTTAAATTTTATTTTTTAAAAAATTAAAACCAAATCAAACCGTATGTTAATTTATTGTTGGGTTCGGACGTAATTTTGAAAAAAAAAAATAGTCCAAATCGCACCGTGAACCCCTAACATGGCTTTTAGAAAGAATAATTTCAGTAAAAAAAAAAAAGGAGGTTGCAAGTATTTTGATTATCAAATTAATAAAATTATTTGATAAAAGATTTTAAAAATATTATTTTTCCCTCGTTGAATACCTTTCATATACTAGTAATTGTTTTCAAAGTCATGCACTTAATATAATTTTTTATTGTGAAATAAAAATAATTAATACATTTAATTATTCTTGAAAAAAAAAATCCTACACATCCGTGCACGCTATAAAAACATACATTTATTTAGGTAATACATTAAGATACCCTGAAGACATTTTCGTTGTAAGAATCGGGAGAAATTTGAAGGATATTATAACCTCCATGTTGAATGCCTAGATTCTTATTACATTAAAATTATGCTGAAAAGTTTCTTAAAAAATTGTAGTGACCATAGAACTGGTAGATGAATCAACTTGGTTTCTCTGTGCTCTCCATTCAAAAATCATGAAAATAGTATTGTTTTTGAATAAAAAGCACAAAGACAACTTAAAAAATGACAACAAAAAAATCAGATCTTAAATTGATTGAATAAGAATTGAATTCATTTAAGTAGGATCATTTTTCATTTATATAAAAAAATAAATGTCACTTCGATGAATGAAATCACCATATATAAAATATTATTTTCATGATTGAGTTTTTGTGTGAGTGATGATGACTATTACCAATAATCATGCAATTTTTGTATTTATCAACAATAATCAATGTCATCATAAAAGCCATTAATACCAAGTTTTTGGAATCCCATGGCTTAGTCCCACAATTCACAAAACCCAAAAAGTTCATCTTGTTTTTTCATTTCACAGGATTTTAATTAACTTATGGAATCGGGCAAAAATTAAAGAAAGAGAACAAAGAAGCAAGAGAGAACAAAAATTTCAAGAGACGATGAGCTTTCAGTTCTATGGAAAAATAGACAACTAAGATGAGGTTTATATAGAGATGGAACATCAATGAAACAATTATGAGTATCATGCTTCATGTAGAGGTCCCATCATAAACTGAAATATGTGATTGGTGGAATTCAGTCAAAACTTCTTCCTATTGGACTCCGCATTTAAAGATAAGTCTCGTGTTCAGTTATTTTGTGAATTAAAAAAAGATAACACAAGTACTTGTTTAAGGATATATAAATATAAGTAAATAAATGAATGTTAAGAGTAAAAAAAATCTATTCAACGAATTTTTGTTTCAAGCAAAGGAGTAAACAAAACCACCATTATTTTGTGCCTTTAGTTAAGGATACCATAATTTGAAATGGATGTTGTAATGTTTCTGATAGTTTCCTAATGTGTACTTGATTATCATATAGTCCAAAAACTATTTTAAAGAAATTATTTGTTTTTTTATAAATAAAATGTTTTCTTTTAAAATAAACTTTGTTTGGTGGTCTACCAAAATATATTGAGAAATAATAACAACATATTATTATATAACACCACTATTTTGAGAACACACTCGATCTTATACATTTTTATAAACTTTATATTAGTTGAAATTTATTTTAAATCATAAGACGCCCTATCAAACATCTCTTATACTTTCATAATTTTTAATAAATTTTAACTAATTAAAAAAATGTACTATAAAAATATGTTAAAGTTGAATTAAAAAAATATAAAAAAAATAATATCTTAAAATGTGTTGCTAACACTCCTTAAAAAAACTTTGTTTGGTGCCAATTCATTTTTTCATTAATTTGTTTAAAATATTAGATTTTCCGCCACTCTCTCTATTTCGCTGTTAGGATATGGCCTTATGGTTCATTAGAGTTTTTTTTTTTTGACATTTAAAATTACAAGTTGATAATTTAATTAATATTTTTTGACATTTATTTAATATTTTTTTATTTCTTAATATCATTTATTTTATGATATTGTATATATTATTATTTTTCATCCTGAAAAGAAAATAATTAATATCATTCAATTTTTAATTAATAAGTAAATAAATGCATTATTTTCTTAAAAATGACAAATAAAAATCAATAACAGTAACAACTACACTAAAATAAAACAGAAAAACAACAACATGTCTTTTTAATTTTTAACTAATTTTATCATGTACAAATTATATCTAAAAAAAATCATGTATGAATTATGATAGGGTGCCGTCCTCCTTTAAGCTTAGTCCATACTCCATAGCGTCGTTGTCGTGAATTCGTGCAATACCAAAATTGATGAGCGTTTTTCCAGTCACGTTAGAGAACCGAACCACTTTTATTATTTTTCTTCTTCTTCTCCATAAAATGTTGAGGTTAACAAAGATATCAAACAAACACGTACCTTAACAACCAATGTCGTCATCGAGATAATGATACTCATCAATGTCCCTCTCGTATTAATTTATCAGTCATGTTCATTTAGTCTATTAAAAATAATTAGTAACAAATTGAAATCAAAAATATTTTAATAAAGATATAGTAGCATTTCATGTTTCATTTAATATTTTAAAATTATTTACAAGTACTCTAAAAATTTATACGTGTTAATATAATTAACGCCTTTTGCCTTTTGTGCTATTTATTTGCGTCCTTAAGCTTGACCGTTGCTTTTTCTCACGGCAGATCTATTCTATCGGAAGAAAGTCATAACATAATTGGCTATGTGCCTGTCATATCATTGGTGGTTACAGTATGAGAACGTAGGGAAAAAACTTGTTAAGATATATTATTCATTTATCTTTTACATATATCTACACGTATCTTAAGAATATACTCAATCAAAAAAATATTTTTTTATCTAAATTTTGTGTATTTAAAATCTAAATACTAGATTAAAGCTTCAATGACCCCTTTCTTCTTGAATTATCAATATCAGATCACTTTCTTCAACAAAATAAAAAAAATTCAATATCAGATTATTGGTTTGAATTCAAAAGAATCTGGCTTCAAAAGAAGAAAAACCCAAAAGGATCCGATCTAGTCCAACAGTTTCTAACTTTCTAATTAGGGAATCTCATTTTTTGAAAAATATATAACTTTATGTTCGAATAAAACACGAAAATATACCTTTTTCCATCTAAAATGAATGTTCAGAACTTCAATTTTGTAGTAAACTAGAGCAATGAGCCCGCTATGCAGATGCAGGGCAGCAGGAAAAAAAATGACCGATTTTCTTTGAAAGGAAAAAAAAAAAGTAAAAAAGCTAAATAGTCAAATTTGTTATTAAAAATAGAAGGGATTAATAAATTGGTCCTTAAATATGAAAAATTTAAATTTAATTCGTGAATATATAAAAGTAGGATAAATTAGTTTTATGATTTGAAATTGTTGATCCAATTCAAGGGGGCAAGGAGGGAGTGAAATATCATCTTATTCAATCCTAGTTTCAAATCTTATTCAATTTATGTTGGAAAATATTTTTTTTTATAATTTAAAATTTAAAGTAAATATTTTTTTAAAGATAAAAGTTATTCCCTATCTATTTATTTCTATCTTTTAGAAATTGTGTTTGACTAAGTCTTTAGAAATTTAAGAGTTGTTGTTATGCTTGTTATTAGTTTGTTACTAGTTATGATATTTGGGATGCACATTTGGGGATGATTTTTTTTATAGCTTCCTCTCATAAAATTATATTATATTATATTATTATAATTATATGTTTTGAAGTATGATGTTCTTTTTGATTTGGAATCCTTTCAATGAACTCTTTTAAACTCTTCTATTATTAAATTTGATATTTAGTACTAATTGATTATTATAAACTTTGTATGTATTATGGTTCTATTTAAACTTATTCTACTGCTATACTTATTGTTTATGTCTTCCTAATTATTTATCTAACAGCTTATTACCATGTATAGTTAGTTAGTCACGAAAGATCAATAAGGATTTGAGAGTATGTTTATAGAATTTGGCTACAAGGCAGTGCTTTGGGTACTCACCTCCCCACAACCTAGAATCATCTTGAGAAAGGATCGACCAGAATGGGATTTGATGCGGTGGAGGAGGTCTTGTTTCACGCGGAAAGAAATATAAAAGTTGATTAGTGATTATGTTCAGATCACTTTGTATAGAAATATAAGTCACAAAAACAGAATTTCAAGCGATAACTGCATGGAAAAGGCTTTATCACGATCTACAGCTGGAAGTTTCCATGAGAATTTGTGAATCAAACACCTAGAAACGTAGGCAATTTTATGCATGAGATAGCAATACTACATACAAGTTGCATATAAACAAAGAAGGCAATGAAGGAAATTTTCAAGCCATAATGGATTCATCCACCTTTTGCACATCTAATACCCATTACAGCTTCCCGCTTAATTTTTCTTTGGGATTTAGATGTTTAAAAGGTTTATGCATCCATTATGTCTTGAAACTGTATGGGATTTTTTTTAATTGTAATTTTGGTCATATTTAATTCTTAATAGGTGATTTTGGTCTTTTATTTTTTTAGGATTTTAGTCTTTATATTTTAAAAATTAGTAATTTTAATTAAAAATTTAATTTTATATACATTTATTTCATATATTTTTTACAGTTAACTAATCAATTATTTCTTGATTATACTTTAAATAAATATGTTAGATCTAATTTTCAATTGAAAATAAAATTATAATTTTTAAAAAAAATATGAGGATTAAAATTTAAAAACATAAAAATAAAAATATAAGTTAAAAATTAAAGGGGATTAAAATTGTAATTTAATTTTTTCAGCGCCTATATGGTTTAACACAAATTAGGGAATGTTTTGAATGCACATGTATTAGGCTTTGGTATAAATAGGGAATGTATTGAATTAAGATTATTAAAAAAATTAAAGGGGACAACAGAATTCAATCATTTTCAATTAATTTTTTATAACTTAAAAAAATTGATATTAAAAAAAGATACAAATTTGATGAATTATTATGAATTTTATGTTGCTAATAATTTTTTTTGACAGATTTCACGTCTAATTGTTTAATCAAAATAATTTTTTTAACATTTTACAAAACCTCCCAAATTATTTATTTATTTAACATAATTTATCTCACCACCAGGAAAGGAGCTCCAACGTGACTACTAATAGTCTTGTAAAAATTAATTAATTTCGGAAATTGTATTGCTATAGCAATTCCAACGTGACTTTAGTCTCGCACTCAGAGTGGCACCATCTTTTCCTATAATTCTATGGACCAAAAAATAAATTAAATTTCAATTTGAAAAAAAACAAAGTTTCAACATTAAATATCAGAATAAATAATAATTTTCAACAAACAAAATTTAAGATTTCGCAAGACCAATTTGACATGCCATCTCTTCTCAGTTCTCTGTCTACTTTCTTTTTCTACAATGAAAGAATCAACCATAAGATGACGACAAAAGGAAATATAAAACAGAAAGTGACAACTAATCTCACAAGGTAAAGTAACCAAAAAAGTGTTTCTTTCTTCCCTCTATATCAAAAACATGAAAACACGTTTAAATTCAATCTCTGTGGTAGAGTTCACCTAACGGATACATCCCAGGATGAATCAACAATCTCTCAAAAGCATGCTTCTCACAAGTAACGATCAATTAGCCAGGTCAAGAATGCTTCTCCAAGCACCCCCAAAGGACAGATTTAATATATCTCCAATGCAGAAAGAAATGGTCGTCACTTGTGAGACAAATAGCAGACCTGACTTGCTTATTTAGCCAGGGAAGCTGCCAAAAGGGAATCAATATACAAAGTTGATAAGTGATTATGTTCAGATCACCGTAAATAGGAATTTAAAACAAATTCTGCCTTCTGGACACTAAAACAGAATCTCAAGGACAACACTACAGTAGTCAAAGCCAAAGATACTAGATATTCATAACCAAAAAAATCAGTGTCCATTGGTAATCCTTGAAAAATCACCAGATTTAACTTTGATTTCCTAAAGAGGATCACAAGTCACGCATACCTATATATTATGATTGCTGCACTTGTCGGGATATCTGCAGCATCCATTCAGCATACCCACTGTTACCACCCATCTGGTCCTCAACAAGGTTTGAAAGAAGGAGGAATCCTTCTTTGGGTTGTTCACCTTGCCTCACAAGGTGGCACAACTGGTAATATGCACGATCTGTATATCTCAACTTCTCAAGTACCTTCACCAGCCTCCTTGACATTTCATTATCATGCTCACTGAGAGTAGTCTGTTTAAAGAAATAAAGCATACACACAGCACCTTGTTCGATTAGATAAATACAAGAGGAATACACAAACATATCTACTCTACAATGATTTGATGCTATGAATTGCCATACAAGAAGTTATTCAATTGAGTTAAGAATAATATCTATCAATATCAGTGCATCTAAATGTCAATCCTTAAGAATAAAATTTGTATAGGATAAATCATAGTTATCAAACTCAGATAGCGACGTGTAGCAGCTGAGATAATGGCATGGCCATTGCATGGAGAAAAGAACAGAGGTGGTTCAGGATGTGCTTCAGAGTTTAAAACAGAGAAAATAATGGTAGTTGGGTGTTGCCAAAAATACTCAGACGGAACCCATAGATGGGGTAGTCTGGGTAGACAGGTGTTTGGTCACACAGGAGAGAGAAGCATGGAAAACTGTATCCAAGTAGTTTCTTTTTGTTTTTTTTAAGTTTTGAAAAGGGAGGATGAAAATCTCTAATTTGCCCCCAACAAACCCCCAAAATGTCACAGCATTGAGGCAAAATGGGATTTCAAAAATGCTTCCCTGTAGCACCATAATAGCTGGTTATTTTCACTGTGATTGCAACTGCAGTCACCATTCAAAAATGCACCATCATGCAAACTTTGTAGCAGCCCAAGGCTGCACTACACCACTATACCACACTATCAATGAACGTCACACAAAAGCTGACCATTGAATCAAGTGTTCTATCATGAAGATGATGCTCATCATAGAATTTCATAGTTAATTATAACTACTGTATAGTTAAATGAAATCACATGGGTAACGTACAATATTTCTTTTCAATTCTAATATAAAAATATCAAAGATTAAAAACCTTATCCCATTAAGTGAGGTTGGTTACAGAGATCACACCACGCCATTTGGCTACATGCATGCAAGATCAATGCGATTTTATTTCATTAAGAACCAAAAAGCAACCAACATCAATTTGAACAAGAGATAAAAGTTAGAAAGAAAAAACAAAAAATAAATAAAAAAAAGATGCATCTGCTCAATGTGACAACCTATAATAAACTCTCCTCTGCCTTGAAAAATACCTATTATGAACCTGTTTTTGAATAGCAAGAATATACAATACCTTTGATAGTTCTGCTGCAAAGTCTGCCCCAAGTAAATTCTTGGCTATATCAGGTGAAATCACCCGACCAAACCATATAATGAACCGGAAACCATCATCATAAATATAAAGGCCTCTAGAGTCTAAGCTCTCCCCAGTCAAAGGTAACCTTCTCTCAACACTTTTTAAGTCATCAGCCTGTACAGATGCCTGGAACACCGGAGGAATTAATAATTCATGCATCTGACAGTTTAACCATATTATTGGTATCTTTTTAAGGTAAGCAACGTATACCTTCAGAAGATATTCATCAAGTCGAATTAAGCTAGGATAGAGAAGTTTCAACAGTCTTTTTATTGATACAGTCATCATTATGTGTCCTGCAGCACACCGTTCATCCAGTGGAACATCGCCATACCCTCCACGTAAAGCTGTTGATCTACAAAGGGCTAATCCATACAACATTAAGAACTTTAAAGACTCAGGATATATCATTCTGTTTGCCAAGCGATGTTGCACAGAATAAAGATTTCGATATTCCCTGAGGGCTTTCACAACTCTTAGTTGAACAGCACTCCGTGCATCTTCCAGTTTTTGGGACAATGTTTTCTCAATTGCTGCAATTATGAAGGAACTGTTTAAGATAAAAAGCAACTATCATCCATCACATATGATGTCTCTGGACCAGAAGTCCAGTTTACCTACCTAGCCTACTTAACAGTGATACAATTGCACCCGTATCAGCCAGCCGATAGATATCTGCTAACTCTGTAACTACTGGAAGTGCCATTGTGTGTACTCTTATTCGCCTTTCACCACAAGATGCAGTATATCTATTTTGTTGTTATGGATGCAACTAGCTTAGAAACAATTTCACATAAGATTAAATTTATTTTTTGTACTTCCCAAGGAAACAAACTCTCGAAAAGTATAACTGAATGTCTAAGGACAGCATCTCAAATAGAGATAGTCATTCCTTTGGGGAAAGAATAACTTAACAATATTTCAATGCATAAAAAGTGAATGAATCTCTTAACTTTAAATATACCAGGAAGGCAACAATTCCAACAAGTAACATAAATGGCTGAAGTACAGGAATGAATAAAGGAGGATAGCATTAGGTAGTCAACAGCCAACATAATTTGGCAAATATCAATTATACGCTTTATGATAATAATACTTTTCAGATAAGAAAACATGTTATTCTTACATTACAATAAAGATATCTAGTATCGTAAACATTAGATTAAAAATTATGATTAATATTATAGCTCATCTCAAAAGTTATCAAAGAAAGGATACAACAATGCTACTTGCAAATACATTGTCTGAGTTGTCAACAATGTCTCTTCAAGTGATAACTGCATGGCAAAGGCTTTATCACAATCTACAGCAGGAAGTGCTAACAAATCAGTGGACCTCAGCATGAAGTTTCCATGATAAGTTGTGAAGCGAACACCTAAAAATATAGGCAATTATCAGCAATTTTATGCATGTAATACCATATATGAGTTGCATGGAACAGCAGATAAACAAAAGGAGGCAATGAAGAAAAGAATTTTCAAGCTATAATAGATGCACAGACCTTTTGCACATCTAATGCGCATTACAGCTTCCCATGCAGTTTCTCTGGTAAGGTCTCTCCTCAATTCATGTCTCAATTTCTCCCCATGAATGGCTGATTGGAAAGCTGGGTAGTAATACACTTGACCAGCAGTATACTTTGCCAGAGTTCCTAAACAGCCAGTAAATTATAAATACATAATTCACTTTGTCAAGTATAGGATCATTAGCATACCCGGGATATGTGCTAAGAAGAACACATATGCTGACTCTGGGAGAGAATCAAATCTAACAGAATTAGGGGGGGTGCATTATTTACAGAATAACTAAACATCATGCATAATTTGCTAATTCAATTAAGCATTTGCAGGCCAGTATTTTTGGCAACACATCCATGGAAGTCATTCAATTAAGTTTATTCAATGGTCAAAATAAAGTGACGAACTAACTTTGTAGAACTCTTAACTGTATACCAAAGTCATGCTGTCAAGTATCAAGGGAAGAGTGCAATCATTTGTGTACAATACAAAGTACTCAGACATATTAATTGGCAAGATTGCCAGACTCCAAAAGCATTTTAAAATGAAGATGATACAAAATAAGATTTTAACATACTTTATAAACGGCTATAAAATCATGGGATTAAGACATCATAAAACATTGTTAAAAAAGTTGTTTATCATCTGTTGTACAGCTTTATAAAGCTGATTTTTGTTGTATCTTTTTTATATATTAGTTGTCATAGGCAGTAGCCTTTCTCTCTTTTCTGACCCTCTGATTGTCCTCTTTAGAACCCTCTTTTTACATACAATATACATCAGCAGAGAGAATAGTCAGTGATTTTGTGCCAATTTTCACATCTCAAGTCTCTCAAGTAACATTTTGTAACGATAAAGAACCATCCATTAGATTTATCAATTACAAGCCTTCCTATCCAAATTGTGGCTTTTTTTAGAGAATAAGAGTGTCGCATAATTTTGAAGAGACTGAAAAAACTTACCTAAGGAGGCTATGTCAGTGTACTTATCACTGAATGCATACACATTTGTTGAGATTTGGTACTTGGAAAACTCAGCAGCCATTTGTTTATAGAATGGATCATCAGGCAGTCTCAATCCATATTCTTTGTCTGTCCCGTAAACACGAGAATCATCTCCACGTAACTTCAAGCGGCCAACACCAAGAGATGGAAGTGTGTTTTGAAATATTAACAATTTCCCTCCAAGTTGACTCTGCAAAGTGATGCATGAAAAGACGACAACAAAGTAACGTATAAGAAAAATGACATTGCTAAATCAATGCAAAGGAAAAATGTACAGAAAACTCAATAAATTCTCAGTGGATGTAGTTCTCTTAAATTTAACCAACTAGAGGGCCCACCATTCTGCATAGAATGTAACTTGCTTCTCTATGGTTCATCTGATTTATTAAGTGACCTTTTGATAGTTTAGTGTGCCCAGCAATGTCCCAAGGCCATTTTTGGAGCTAGGAATTGAGCAAGCAATTAAATCTTAAAATATGTAATATAACAGTAACTTTGTATCAATTAATACCAGATTCATCCAATGTATTAAGTTCACTGCCTATTGAAAAAGAAGGAAAAAAAAAAAAAAACTAGCAACAGATATTTTGATAAGAAAAATCACCATTGAAGGTTTAAAAGAGACTGACATACCATAACCATAAATGCAGCCTTAAGAGCAGGACCAAAAGCTGATTCCAAGTTTACATTGTCCTGGAACATGGTTGGCAAACTATCTAGGAAGGTTTCTACCACATTTCTTGATTCAGACAAGTTAACGAGAAGATCATCTGGCAGTGGAATAAATATATCATCGAGATCTGACACTACCAACATCTGTGGTTGAGTCAAGGAAGACTGCAAAAGCATAACACACAGGATAATTAGTATAAATTGAGGAAAGCCAGATATATTAATTGTGGTAATACTAATAACACAGCAAACCTTCATGTTATAAAAATGTATTGTGCTGTCAAAAGTTGCAAACCCTATTTGCGTACGTGGAAAGCCGGGCAGCTCATCTAAGCATGACTTTATTGTATTGGCTACAACCTGCATTTACGACAGTAACATCATCAGCGCGAAAAATAAAGTGCACTAAACACCTCAGAAATAGTTGGTACTTGGGACGAATTGTTAATTTATTAACCTCAAATGCAAAAAAGCATCCAACAACCCAAAGTTGCCCATAAATGTTTCTGAAGAAGTAAATGACTAAATGTTACTTCTAGGCAAATTTCATTTTTAATACTTGCCCTTTATGTAGGACAATTTTGTTCTTGCAATATCCAAAAGAAACCCATTTCTACAAAACTCATTTTGAGTGAATATTCCCAAAATAAAATTCAATCTTCTAAAAGTAATTCTTCAGAATTCATTCTATATGAAAGTAATCATGCACAAATTACCCATACATGCTCATGAAGCATAATAAACGAAGGTTAATAACTTAATATGCAACCCTCAAATACACATAAGAAATAAACTCAACCAATTATTGTGAGTTTCAGCAGTAAATAAATTACTCAAAGGAAATAAAATTGAACGATTAAAATAATCTAAAAAATATGATGTATAAAACTATAAATTTTAGTGAAAATGAAAACCATATTAATATGTTTTCTGGTGAGCAGACCATTTTCTTATCTAAATAATCTAATGTAAGACAAAATATGATAGCTCTTTTTTTATGGTAGATGAAATAAAAATTTGTTTGTAACTGGTACTAATCCTGAATCTTTTAACTCACAAAAATAGGGCCACATGCTAACCAACAGTACAATTTATTATTTTTTCAAAAAAAAACTGTAAAATCTATTAAAATGCTGTACAAGGTTACACATTGTGCTAAAAGTAAAGAACTCACCTCAATCATGCCACTTCTAACAGCAGATATGGAAACATCAATGAGGAAGAAATACACTGGTGGCATAGGAGGCCGCACCATGTACTCAGCAGGGGCAACAAATTCTACAGTCCCCTTTGTAAGCTCAGGTCGTTGATTTATATCAACTCTTTTTCCAGTTGCATCTAATTGAGCATAATATTCACTAGGAACTGTACATAACACTCTATATTAACATCATTACGAAGATAATGTTCAACCAATTACAATATGCATAACATAATATATTTCACATAAACAAGTAATTTTCCTAGCAGAAATTCTTAATCATGCAAGCAGGTTAACTGAATAGTTTAACATCATAGAATAGTTATGGTCCATTTATCACGATAGTAATAAACACAGTACAAAAACTGACATGAATATAGAGAGTAAAAAAATCATAGAACAAGTTTAGTCCCTCATGAAACTGAAACTTAATCCACCTTGCAAAGGTAAAAAAGTGAAGTATGTGATTATGAAATGCCCCTTTGGGCACATCCAATATAATCATTATAATGCAAATGACACAAACAGAAATAAATGAATTTTCAGAGCAACCAAGAAAACAGTTTCTCGTGATTAAAAGGTGCTGGCCTGAAGTGTTGAGTTGAGACTAAATTCCAACTATTTTCTTCTTTTGACTTTCTTTATCTTCAAAAGCAAAAGATGAGGTTATGAAAGTAAAAAGTACCATCGTTAAGCAAGGTACAGATGTTGCAACGGAACTTTCTTCCAGCTTCCGAAAATGTCATATAAGGATTCACATATGTGCGACATCTTCTGCAGCGGACAACACTAGCTGGAGCAAAATTAACTATAGGCACCTCTTCCTGAAAACAAAGAACAGCAAATAATTGAAAATAACATGACCCAGTATGTTTCTGCTCATCAAACAGGGTAAAGAAGCACTAACCCCATCAGGAGGTTCAGCAAGCGGACATACAACTGCTCCAAGAGGAAGATGCCACCTTGAAGCCAAGGACTGGGAGCTAGGAACTGCACTGGTTGTGAGTCGTAGATACCGGGGACTGCAGTTCATGGGATACATGTCAACCAAATTCTTTGGTTCAACATCACCTTCCAATGGCCTTGGAAGTTCCTTGGCATCAAATAATGGATCCATTGTTCCAGGACGAGTTTGCAATGTGAGTGCGTTGAAGTCTTCTGCCAAGCCCTGAATGGCACCCATTGGGGGCACAGATCCTGGCTGCTGCATTGGCTGGATACCTAGTGGGGGAGCCATTGGGGGTGATGGAACATAACCTCCTGGGTGAGACAAAAAAGGAGAAGAAGCCGCAGGCGGGACAGGCCCAAAATTTCCTTGATTAGCAGGGAACGAGGAGTGCATAGGTGGAGCTTGCATTTCAGGACCGGCATGCTTACTCGGGTACCCAGGAAAAGATGGCTGAATTGTAGGTGGCGGAGGAGGAAAATTTGAACCTAAATGTGCAGGAGCAGCACTTTGTGGCGGCGGCGGGGGAGAGCCCATTGGAACAGAAGGCATCTGTGGTTGAGCCGGAAGAGACGTGGGAAAAGGCAGTGCTTGACTAGGTGGAGATTGAATTGATGGCGGTAACATTGGCTGCGGAGGACCACGTGGCTGCATTGTTGGGGGAAAAGGCGGTGGCGGAAACTGCTGGAAAGGTCCAGCAGCCGGTGGGGCATTGGAAGGTCCCACTGGAGGAGGTACTGATGGATCATTGAACCTCCCTGGTGGTGCAGGTCTAAAACTGGGTGCTCCGGGTCTAACTGCAGCAGGTCCAGCCGACGAAAACCGCATGGCGCCTTGCGGTGGAGGAGCAGAAGGACTAGGGCGAAAAGAAGGAGGCTCTGATCCAGCCACGGGACCGGTTGACGAAAAAGGTGACACTGTCTGTGCAGCGGCAAAAGGCGATGAAGCAGGTCTTGAAGGAGGGAAGGTTGGACGACCAGGATTTTCAGTCCCCATAGATTATTAGAAAACAATCCAAATCACTTCTTCTCTCTAATTCAAATAAAACTTAAAACCTGTTCCATCACCAAGTCCGCCAGAAGAAAGCAATTCGATGCACGCAGTGTTCAATACATACATAAAAAGAAACCAAACACAACACAGTTCAAATCATCAATAATTGTAAAAAAGGGAAGCACTTTGGTTCACTTTGGCACGGTCAACTAGCCTCGGACGCATTGAAAATAGCACAAGTAGTAAGATGAATGAGAATTGAACATTGCTAAACTTAGATGAAGAAAGATTATAGGAGAAGGATACAGAGACGGAAGTGTTAGGGTTCTGAGAAGAACAGTAGGAGGCCTAATAGGTGATTTGGATTTAAGTGGATTTGTGATGTGACAGATCGAGAAAAATAGGGGAGGGGACATAGAAGAAGTTGGAAATTCAAATCGAGAGAGGATGACTCACCGAGTCGACGATTTGGATCGTAGAAGTAGAGGCTGATCCGCACCGCACGATTGAGCTAAACTCGGGTAAGGACCCTCTCTTCTGATACACCCAGACGAAGCAGAGAGCACCTTCTCTGCAAGGACTAGAACTCTACGAATTTCACCCTTCTTTCCTTTCTTTTTTTTTTTTTCCGGTTGTGGCCGTCGTTTGGGCTCGTGGTCCAACTTTTGGCTGGACTGTAATTGTAGGCCCATTTCTATTTATACATCCTCGAGAGGGGTGCTTTCGTGATTTCTTCTGCACATCAGAAACTTCCTGCACTACCCACGTTACTTTTGAAATGATCATTCCGAAAGTAATATAGGACGTACAGAAAGCAATTCCAGAGGTGCAGAAAGTAATTTTCCTTAGAGAGTTAGCTGCAAATGGTTGAAATTTTGAAATAGTCAAATAGACTTTTAAAATACATAAATACCAATTTTACTAACATTCATCACCGTTAGATATATAATTAAATAATTGGACGGTTCATATTATAAGATAGTAATTGGGTTAAAAAATATATTAAAATGAAGTAGTTGGGTTAAAAAAATATATCAAAATAAAATTGTATATGAGAAGGCCATTTTAACCCTACTTTAAAAAAAAAAACTGAATCGTCGCCACCGTCACGAAGATAGAAAAGGGGAGGAGGACGGCAAAACACACCGCCGCCGTCAAGGCTAAGCCATTATTGATCACACGAGCCAAGACTGAACCACGTTCACGATGCTCTCTTTCTTGTTCGCTTGCTCCCGCTCTTCACCACCGATAATGGAGTCCATGGTCGCATCCTTCTATCTTCAAAGTCGCCCCATGTTTGCTTCTAGATATGCGGCCTAGGTCTTTCTGTTTCCAGATCCATGGTACAACAAAGATGAAGAGAAAATAATTGAAACATCCCAGCTCTGCAACCTACGTTTTGTTTGCTTCCGTATCTATTGTGCATCAACGAAAAAAATTTGAAAGGCGCCACCGAAAATCGCCTCCGTCAACCGCGCACAGTGATCCACGACAGAGAAAAATTCTCTTTTTGTTCTTTGATTTTTCCTTTTTCTCCTTTTCATTACACAGATTATTTGTTTTATTTTTTGTTGTTGCAAGTTGGTATTTTCCTGGTTTGGCAAAGGCTTGTGGTTGGTGATGGTAGTCATATGGTGATAGTAATGGTTCATGCAAGAAAAGCTTGGAGGTTGATGAGGGATCTATTTGTTATTTTGTTGCGTGGAGGTTTCTGTTCTTATGAGCTTGATTGTTATGATTAAAATTAATAGTTTGATGTAGTTGGGAAACATTAGTAAAGAGACAAGCAAAACAAAAATTGTGGATTTTCTTAGCCTTTTGCTACATCTTATTATAGTTGTTTCATTCAACGTTAGGATGGTTGGTGAGAAGTTTATAATCTTTGAATCTATATGTGGTATGTTCAGGCTCTTTAAAGTTGTTTCTGCTTTAAATCAAGGATCTAGATTTAAAACAACTTAAATCAGGTACTTATTTAACATCTAAACAACAACTTACTCAAAATCTAATGAATCAAACTGAGAATTTTTCAAATTTTTACATGAACAAGGATGAACATGAATCTGCAGAATATGATCTAACATGATGATCATGTTTTTTTTATTAAAAAAAAATATTAATTCAGGGTGTAATAGACATTTTATGTATTAACATTAAAATATATTTTATACTTTAAGCTACTGTGCATTGTAAAATTACTGATGCACCAGTGGACCATTTGTCTCAATGGTGGTCCACCGTAGAATCGTCCTTATGAAATAAACATAGGTCCTGCTATTTACACACTGTTTTCTGCTAGCTTCAGATCTGTTAAATAAAATAATTTGGAGCAGAGAAGTAGAAAAGACTAATTTTTTAGAGGGATAAATGTTATATAATTTCATTCACGAAAAATACGGTGGGATGTAATTACACTTAGTTAACATATATAATCTTGAAGTCTTTGTTAACTTATGAGTTACATGATTAGTTTGTCGCTTTGTTTGGAATTGAAGAGAAGACTTGTCTAGATTTATTCATTGTAACATGAAAATAAAAAATAAAAAGCCTTTAGAGCAACTATTAAAGCACTCTGTCACAGCCTTACAATCGGATTCAAAAATCACGGTTGCAAAATCAAGGCTTTTTACCCAGAGAGTTAAGAAGAAGGCCCAAGCTTCGGCCCCTTTTGGGGAGGTCTTAGCCTTGAATCTTGATGAAGTTTCCATGGTTATCTCTCAAAACACAATCCGAAACCAAAGCATTTCACATCATAAAAGATTGTTGCGTCTGTGTTGCACTTTAAGGAGTCATTATGAGGTAGTGTTCAGCTTGGTGGTAGAAGTTGTTTGAAGGTTTGGGTTTGCCATGACTGAACATTCCTCCATTATGTTAATTGCTGCCACGCAGAGGAGAAAGCAATTGTTGGTGGAATGGCTGTATCATCCCGTAATTTGGTGATTCGAGACTTCCAGATGCACCACAGAACAACACCAATTCGAGAACGTAAGCTTGGTTGGGAATCCTGCATAAGCTTGAACATAAAATCACGTAAATTGTCTGCATTGGTCCAGCGCTGTTATCAATCATGTGCCATAAATTTGCTGTAGTCCAGATATTCCTTGCATGATCATAATCCAAGAACAACTGCCATTCATGTTCAATATTACCACCACAACAGCCCAGTCTAGAGGACAAAGCACTTGTTTGCTTCCAAGATTTGATCTTGTTCGGGCTAAAATATATTTTTCATTCTTATAATATTGAAAAATTTAAAATCTATTCGGTAAAATTTTTAGTATTTTTTCGTTCTCATGAAATTATTAAGATGTGTACGTTTTTTGGCCTAAAGCAGGCTTGACAAATTCGAGCCTATACAACATTTTTTAAAACTTAAATTATAAGCGAAAACATATTTTTCATTCTTATAAATATCAAAAATTTTGAAATCCGTTTCTGCAAAATTTTGAGTTTTTTTTTCATCCTCCAAAAATTGAAATTTGTTACTTGTTGCCCAGGACATAGGTTTGGGTAAGTCTAAATCTACCTGTCATCCTTTTTCATTAGTTTCATTGATTGATACGAGAGTGGGTGATTTTTGAGAGTTAAAAGTCACTACAAAATGTAGAAAAAACCACAAATTTGTAATTTCATCTTCCCTACCTTTGTTCATCTTCTTCGTCCATCAGGTTAAGGTTAATCTGAGAGAGAGGTGAATTTGAAAGTCAAAGTCAGGTTATTGAGTTTGTCGAGAATGCTTGATTTCAATAGAACATTAGAATTGATATTAGTAATGTTGAGTTTATGAGCGAAAGTGCTAGGTTTTTGGAAGGAAGGGAAAATTAAATAAGAAGACGATGATAATGAGGTCAATAAGATGGTGTTGATCATTCCATTTGAGCAAAATATTTAAAAAAGAAAAAGAAAAAAAATGTTTATTTAAATTTGAAGAAGATGAAGAAAGTTACAGAATAAGAAGGTTAAAAAAAAGGAATTTATGAATTTTTTTCCTATATTTTGTGATAGTTTTTAATCCCTGTAGATCAGTCACTTTCACAATCATCAATGAAACCAATGAATGTAGGTTTCGATATTCAAACCTAGGTTCAAGTAAAAAAAATAATAGATTTTAATTTTTCAATTACAAAAGACTCAAAATTTTGCATTAACCAATTTCAAATATTTTAATATGTATAGAGACAAAAAATATATTTTAGCCTATGATTTAAGTTTTAAATAATGTCAAGTAGGCTTGAATTTTCAGACAAAAAAATAATATATTTCAATTTTACGAAAATAAAAAATATAAAAAAAATTTATAAGAATGAACTTCAAATTTTTTTATATTTATAGAAATAAAAGATATATTTTAATTTTTTTTAATATAAAGTAATCTATTTCTAAATACATGAAATAAATCAAAGTTATAAAAGATAAATAATGATAAATGATAAAGAAAGATACAGCGATAATAAAAATTAGGGACTAAACTAATATTTTTAAAATTTAAAAAATCAAATTCAATAAAAATTGAAATATAAAAGATTAAATATGTATTTTAGATTTTATTTAATTAGTTTTGTTAATAATTTTGTAGTTTATAATAATTTTTAACCAATAATAAAAAAATATTATTAAAATTAAACTAAATTACATTAATAACATTTTTAAATGACTTAATTTTCCTCAAGAAAATCATTGTGCGCCGCCCACCTACCCGCAAAACGATAATTAATCATTCTTGAATGGCCACCCACGAGTACTGAGTGCATAATACAAATGACAAAATAAAATGAGCATGACAAGCTTGACGACATGCCCATCCTCATCCTTATCTTACACCAAACTGGCAAGTTTTCCTTTTCTTATATCCATTTATTGCGTATTTCATACTTTGGTTGACATTAATTCAACTTTTTATTATTCATGACAAATGTAATATAACATATCTAATTTAAATTTAAATATTAGACAGAATAAAGACATGACTAATAAAAGCTAACATACTGCGTTAATATTTTTAAAGAATATATTATTTAGACCCATAACCACCAAATGTGTAGATGAATTCTCATGAGATTATTTTAGCTGGGGACATGTGATATAGAAAAAAAAAAAAACTTAGTCTGATAATTAATTGGCTTGAGATTATTTAAATTTAATTAGTAATGTAAATTCATATCATGAATATTTATATAAATACATTAAAAAGAATATCTATATAAATAATTAGTTAAATTACAATCTTGATCATTCCTTTATCTTTTATGCTGAGTTTGGTCTTTTTATTTTTTCCCTCTATTTTAGTTCACATTTTTTTAAATTCTTAATTTTTTTATTCTCAATTTTACACACGTTTTATTTTATTTTAATTAAATTTTAAATATAATAAATTTAGTTAAGCATCATTAAGAAATAATTTAATTAATTAAAATATAACAAAATAAACTTATGTAAAATTGTGATTTTTCTAAAATTTAAGAAATAAAATAGAGAAACACTCCAAGTCATGAACCAAAAATTAAAGAATCAAAATTGTAATTTATGATAAATAATTTGACTATTGATAACAAAATTATGTCAACTGCAAATAATTTATCTTATAGACTAGAAAATTTTATATTAGAAACAATACTGTTCAAAATGGTGCATGGTAAAACAAAATTGGCTTCCTATAAAATATAAAATACAAGCAGTTGTTTTCTAAAATAATTGGAAAAAAAATAGAGGAAAAGAAATGATTTAAAATTAAAAGTTGAAAGTGTTATAATATAGGTTGACCCACCCCTTCCTTCGTTCCCAGAACAGAGTGTGATAATAGTAAGACAGAGCACCTACTCACTCGTAAATGGCGAGGAAGAAGATCAGAGAGTACCACTCCAAGAGGCTTCTCAAGGAGCATCTCAAACGTCTCGCCTCTATCGACCTCCAAATCCTCTCAGCTCAGGTTTCAATTCACCAACTTTTTAACATGTCTGTTCTGTTCTGTTCTGTTCTGAACTTGGATTCTTCGCAGGTGACAGAATCTACGGATTTCACTGAGCTGACAGACCAGCATCCATGGCTTTCGTCAACCAGATTGGTCGTCAAGCCAGACATGCTGTTCGGGAAGCGCGGCAAGAGTGGCTTAGTTGCTCTCAATTTAGACATAGCTCAAGTCGCCGAGTTCGTCAAAGCACGCCTCGGCGTTGAGGTGTGATCGCCGAAAACCAAAACCAAAACTTTTCGATATTTCGTCTGAACTGTATGTGTATTGGATTGAACTTTTTGTAGGTTGAGATGGGAGGTTGCAAGGCGCCTATAACCACTTTTATTGTCGAACCGTTTGTTCCTCACGACCAAGAGTTTTATCTGTCTATTGTTTCTGAAAGGCTTGGCTCCACTATCAGCTTCTCCGAATGTGGCGGCATTGAAATTGAAGAGAATTGGGATAAGGTGTTATTGAATCATGTTACTCTTACTGTTTTATTTGCTCTGCCTTGTTTGCTGCCGTATTTATGCTTCGTTTCTGCTTGTTACTGTTAATTATCAGGTCAAAACTATATTCCTTCCGACGGAAAAACCATTGACTCCGGAGGCATGTGCGCCATTGATTGCTATACTTCCTTTGGAGGTCAGAATTTTGGCACTTCCCTTATGTCTCTCAGTTTCTTGTGAGTTTGCACAGGAATTTGTATCATGTTCAGCATTCAAAGAGTTGATATAGTCTCCAGAATCTAATCAAATGTGAATAATTTTGACTTTGCATTTTGTGAACTATACTATATGTGACTGCATGATCTGGATTGGTTTAATGCCGTTTGGAGCTAACCATTCTCCTGTCTTTATTCAGTAGTTTGAAATTCTGCTTTTTTAGGATAATGCATTTCTACATTCAATACTATTTACTTCTATTGGCTTCTTTTTTCCTCGCTTGTGCATCTAGCAAATGCTTATTCTACCTCTAATTTGCAGATTAGGGGGACAATTGGCGATTTCATAATGGGTGTGTTTGCTGTCTTCAAAGGTACGCAATTAACAAGCTTGGAAACTGGTGTATTGTCTCATTGTTTGGAACCTGAAGGATAATATGAACTCTGGAATGTAGGAATTAGAAAACGCTTTCGAACTTTCATATGTTATTTTAAGTCATTTATCTTAACTTGCCAAATTGTTCAGGGCTACTTAAAGGAGGGTTATGAATATTGTGTGCCCCTTTCACTGATACAAACTATGGGAAAATACTAAATACGATTAGCAATGCCAAGTACCGTGGCTATTCTTATATGCACAGTTTTAAAGTCTAACCTTTTTTCCACTCCCATTTTGTGCATAGATCTGGACTTCAGTTTTTTAGAGATGAATCCATTTACACTGGTGAATGAAAAGCCATATCCACTGGATATGAGAGGGGAATTGGATGACACTGCCGCATTCAAGAACTTCAACAAGTATAAGCCTTTCATATTTTGTTCAAAATTCAATATTTTAGTATTCAAGTCATGAAAATTTACCATCCAATGCATATAACTAGTTGTTATCCAATCTATATATCTTTATGCTTTCAGGTGGGGTAATATAGAATTTCCATTGCCTTTTGGAAGAATTCTGAGCCCTACAGAAAGCTTCATTCATTCCTTGGATGATAAGGTATTTTTTTTTTTACTTTTATCTGTATAATTTCTGTGCTATTGTTATAAAATTAAGGAAAGCTTTTCTTTATGCTTTTATAATTTGCTGAAAACAAACTTTTTTCACACTTTTTTTTGCCAGTTTATTTTACGTGGGCTTTGCTTACATTAATTCTGCATATAGTTAAGCATTGAGCTCTAGAATAAGCTATATGTAGCCTAGATAACTTACACCTTGCAGTGATCTTCTTGTTGCAGTACCTTAGTTTTGTAAAATTCATACTTCCTTATTTTAATAGTAACAAATGGGATTTTTCTGTGTACAGATTCCTAAAATATACTCTTTTTGTATTGCAGACAAGTGCATCATTGAAATTTACTATATTGAATCCGAAAGGACGCATATGGACAATGGTAGCAGGAGGTGGTGCAAGTGTAATTTATGCTGATACGGTAAGTTTTCATGTTTTGTGGATATATTTAATTCTGGCTAAAAATATGAATAAAGGGACACCTCAAACAGATATTTTTAGGAAGTTTTCTTTTAGTAGGTCTTTCGGTGAGTTAATATACCTTTTGTTTACTAGGTTGGAGATTTAGGCTATGCATCAGAGCTTGGAAACTATGCTGAGTATAGTGGAGCTCCGAATGAGGAGGAGGTGTTGCAGTATGCAAGAGTTGTAATTGATGTAAAGATCATATCCAAGTGATTTCTTTTCCTCTTCTTGTGACTTCAATTTCGCTTTTTCATAGCTAGTGGTTTTATCACTATATTTGTGAAGATTGTGCTCATGACTATGTTGCAGTGTGCTACTGAAGACCCCGATGGCCGTAAGAGAGCCCTTCTTATTGGAGGTGGCATAGCAAACTTCACTGATGTTGCTGCCACATTCAACGGGATTATTCGAGCCCTGAAAGAGAAGGTGTGTTATCGTTAGTTGTATTCTGAATCTGCTTCAACTTGTTAATTTGAAAGTTTATGAGTTGGTTTCCTCATCACTCTACAGGAATCAAAGCTTAAAGCAGCGCAAATGCACATATATGTCAGAAGAGGTGGTCCAAACTACCAGACTGGTTTGGCAAAGATGCGTGCATTGGGGGAGGAGTTGGGAGTACCAATTCAGGTAAGAAATAAGGATGACAATCTTTCTAGGGGTCATGCTTTTAAATCTGCCATGAATATGCTCACCTGCTGACCACTGACCAGCAACTTTTAGTTACCAGAATCCGGGGCCAACGAGTAGTTACTAAATTAATGCTTTTTGGTTTGTAGTCAAACTATTCTAGTAAATGGTGTAAATTGAGAAATCTTGTAACTTTTAGTTCTTTACCTTAAGGCTTTGGCAGTAAGCCTGAGGATTTTAAAGCTAAATAGGTGCTGTGCTGTGTGTATGCGTTGGAGTCTTGGGTAAAGAGTTTTTTTACCATTTGGTATAAAAGTATTGAAATACAAAATTCTTTTCTGTATTTTGTTGTGTGATTGTAGTAATTTTGTGGTTCCAGGTTTATGGACCGGAGGCCACGATGACGGGTATCTGCAAACAAGCTATTGATTGCATCATGTCCGAAGCATAAAGAAGATTAATTTTTGTCTCATCATGTTTCATTTGTGAAACTAATTTGGTGGTGTTTTGATGGATATATTGATATAAGTCCATAATCTGAACCAAAGCAAAGAGTAATAAGGTGAAGATGATAGATGTTACAAGCCTGAAACTGTTAAATTCTTATCTTTTCTTCCTATTGTGATTTTATTGTTATATTTTGACTAAACATTATAAAAATCCCCAATAGTATCCGTGAAAAATGTAATCTTAGTTGGCGATTTTTCCTTAAAGTGTTGAGTTCCATATTTGATTCTCTCTTGAAATCTTTTTTGTTGATATCAAGGACAAGTGCAAAGATTTCTCAAGCTCATTATCAAGAACATATTCTTCCCAAAGCTAAGCTTCTCGGGTAGTTAATTCATGACATAATATTAATAAAGCCTCTTGCCTGTGATTTGAAGTTAAATTGCCCACATTCTTTAACATATAAGTTCAATAGTATATATCAATTTTCTGTATAATTAATCTTGGTTAAGAAATTTGACTAATTACTTTTAATGAAATCTCTTTTCTTAAATATTTTTTTTGTTTACAAGACTTACTTCAAATCTTATATTTATTTAAAACAATGACATATTGATATTTACATCTTATTATAAGGTGGAGGTAATTTAAATATAAAACCATTTATTCATCTCTAGACCATATCTAGCTTTAGTTTTTTTTAATATATCTATCTTTAGTTAATCATACCATAATTAAAGCTTTAAGCTATCATTACAATTTCTACATATATTTTCCTTTTGATTAAGTAAAAAAATATATTAAGAAAGTTGAAAATATTTAACCCTTTGTATAATCTATCAATCTATATCAAATGATCCCAGCGTAATTTAAATCCGCAAGTTTTGATAAGAATAACACTCTAATCAACTAAACTACTAAATCATTTTATTATTGCATTTCAGTTTAAAATATAAATATACTTCATGTTATAATGAAAATCTAGTTATATACCTTCCCCAATCTCTCATGTTTCTACATTCCTGATTCTCTGAGTTTATGTTCTTTTTCTTTCTCTTTATCATTTTGTTCGGCTTGTTTCTTTACTTATTTTATGTTCATAATTCCATTCTACACGCCCAACTGAAATTTTATTGTGAATTGAATATTAGGTTCCATTTGCATTCTTTAAACGGGAGCTTGGGTAAGTAAAGAGCATATCATTGTAATGTAAAGAGAATATGATGCTTTAGCTGATAATTATAAGATAAGATAAAATCTCTGAAAAATCACCGTTCGAATTTTCTTTAAGAAATGTGTTTGAATTTAATGTTTTTCCATATCTTCAATAAAGTTACTTTCAAAAAGAGATACATGTGAAAAAAAGAGAGAATAAAATAGTATATTTAGATTGATGGTAGATAATGAAATAAAATGATCAAAAACATAATGGAGGGGAATGAAATGAATTAAAAATATTATTTTAATGTTTGAGTATCCCCTTTTCATGCATATACAAACTTTTAAGTCTATTTACTTCCTGTGACTTCTATCCCTTTTCATGTATATACAAACTTCTAAGCCTATTTACTTCCTCAGACTTTTACTTCCTCTTCTCTCCCTCACATCTGTTCTCACTTTAATACTTTTTTCTGATGAAGTAGTTAACTTTACTTTCCTGCATTTAGTATAATTTTTCATGTTCTTAAATTTTAAAATCAATTGAATGGTTTAATAATATGTAACTGATTATCATCCGAACAGTTTAACTTAACTTTTTATTTCTTTCAACTTATCCATTTTAAAATTTTTAGTTCTAACTTGAATTTGATTATTTTTTTAAAATATAAACAAATAAAAATAAAAATGTAGCACTACATAAGTTATTTATCATAAATCTAAAATATAACTTAATTGTTAAAATATTTTAAGTACAATCTAATTTATATACTGAAAAATGATTTTTTATTATAAATTACAAGTTTAATTGTATAAAACAAATATTTATTATGTATAACGTACATGCTAAAATACTAGTTTATAATAAAATGGATGGAGATTCCATTCACTTGTTTGGAAAAAGGACAAAGTGAGATAAGTTATAACTTTATAGTTCCTATATTACCCACTTTAATAATATTTGAGCAATAATTTTCGTGTTATATTTGAGCAATGAGTTGTAGGAGTGTTCATAATTTGGGTTAAATCAATTTTGATAATAAAAATCACCTGATCTAATCCTCCTTCGTTTTTTTCTTTTTCTCGTTTTTTTTCAAATATAAGGGATCCCATGATTATTTGCAGTTTTACACCTCTAACACAACATTTTACTTTATCAAATTTTCAGAATCTCACTTAAAAAATAATCAGTAACTTTCCTTTATCCTATCTCCTACTTTCCTCTTATGAGAATTATTCTACCAGACTCGAGTGTATCTTAGATAAAAAAAACACATAAATATATGTTTTTGTTCTTTTAAGTTAGTATTTTTTATGCTGATAAAAAAAAGTTAGTATTTTTTATTTTGTTCGTACAAATTTATTTTTCTAATTTTAGTCTTGCTAAATTTATGTCTTTTTAATTGTGATCTCTTTAAAATATTTTGTTCATTTTAGTTATAGTTATTGTAAATTTATATTTTTCCAATTTTGATTTCTATAAATGTGAATTTATGAGGACCATAAATAAAAAATTAGAATCTTACGGATATCAAATTTAAAAAAATTCATACTTACAATAAATAAAAATAAGAAAAATATCCTATCAAAATTGAAAACTGTTAACTTATAAGAATTAAAATTAGAAAAATAAACTTAAGACAAAAAAATGTAAAAACCCTAACTTATAAAAAGAAAAACATATTTAAGACAATAAAAAATATTTTTTTTATCATCAGTGGCTTTTAATTATTAATTAAGTAATATAACAAAACTTAATATAATAATTTGCGGGGATAATTTAGGTGGGAGGGGGTGTCAGACTGAAACTGAACATTTGAATGTCGGGTTTTCGATTCACAAACATTTTAGTATATTTGTTAGTTTTTATAATGAATATTTTAAAGGTAATATTTGAGATATTTTTTAATTAGTTATTTGTATTAAAAAAATACATTGACTGACATGTAAATTAAACTTTAAAAAATATTTTTTAAAACCTCCAAATGAATAAATCTCTTTATAAAAAATTGATTAATTAAACAAATATATAACTAGCATAAATACATTGACAAAATATTTTATAGTTATGGGCGAAAATATGTTAACGTCTGTGTTTTATGGTTATAGGTGAAAATATGTTAGCATCAATTTCATTTTATTTTTTATTTTCAAATATTTATATAAAATAGTTAATTTTTCTTCTTATATAAATTTTAAAAACAAAACAAAATGATATATTAAATGAAAAAATTATATTTTTAAGACGGTATAAAAAAGTTTACTATTTATACATACTACTCAAATCAGTAAAATTAGATTGTTTTAATTAGTTATAAGTAATTTTGAGATCTTTTCTATTAAATTTTTTTTATATTTTTAATAAAGTTTAAAAATAACTCTCAAAAGCAATTAGAACAGTATGTAAACTTTATATTTTTGCTTATTCATGGTGCACAAAAAGTAAATATCTTTATATCGATCTCATTCCATGATATATGAATGCATCCTCCACACTTTAACACCGTTTATCTTCTCCTCCCCAGTTGCTGGTCATTGTCTGTTTTCACCGAAGACAATTTTTGGCAATGGTACACCCTCAGCATCATAGTCTCCACAAATTTGGAAACTAAGCTACCTGCATCATCACTGTACACTATTAGCTGGAACTTCGACAGTCGTGTATGTCGACAACAGATCACAACAAAGCAGTGAACATGAGTGGCAGAAAGGTGTTGGCAAATCTCGTTGAATTCTAGCTCCGAAGTGTCGAACTTGCCTACATCACTCCACAGTTTGTCAATTAAAATTGTGAGAGTGAAAGAAAATGAATGCAAAGAGAAGAGAAAATATGATTGATGTACTTTCAAAGAGAAGAATATTGACGCGGTATGAAGAGTCGCAGGAAACTAGGACACGACGGCGTACACCACCATACCCGACTACAGCATTCAGTCAATGGCACAAGGCATGACTTAGGCTCTTCGCGCCGGCAAGCACCACCACGTGATAGACAACGATGACTACTCCCCTGACTGGTGGGTGCAGTTCTACATGTCTCCCTACACCCACACCCGATGAACGCTCCGCGAGATCATCAGCGTGAGGAAAGAGTCGCGTGTTCAAGAAGGAGATTTCGAAAACTTTCAAGTGAAAGAGAGGATATACAAATGTTTTGGAAGGTTGTTCTATCTATCAATAAGAGAATTTCAATTTCTCACATTTTAGATGAAAATTAAAATTTCACATTTTTAGTTGTTTAAAATTATTTTAAAATTTCAAAAATTTAAATTCTTCATAAAAAAAACATTCCAACAATGAATTTTAGATTAAAGAAATTTAAATTCTCTGATAAATTACTTTTTTGTCAGTTAAAATTTTCTATCTAAACACCCACTAAAAGTTAAATAAATATGATTTATGATTAAATAATAATATAAAATTTTTTATATCATCAACATGACCATTAAATTCTTTTATTTTTTTCCAGCAAAATTATATCTAAGTTTGTGAAATTTTAGCAACCGGCCAAACAAATTATTTATTTCATGAAAGTGAGATCTATGGACTTCAGAATGAGTTGAACTGAAAAGTTTCATGAGGGGTTTCTCAAAATCATTAATTGATCCTTCTCACAGATTTATGGAACATATTTTGGAATTAAGATATCAAATTCTGTACACACCCCAATATTATGGGTTCTTATCTTAGAAATACCATCCACCTTCATACACAAACAATATCTATCCTATATACAAACAAAAGGACACCAAGAACCAATGCATGGGAAAAAAATAAAAAATAAAAATATCTCCAGCTGTGCCAGCCCCTTTGCCATGCCCATCTGAGGTAGGCAAAAATCCAAGAATCTAAAAAGCTATGGAGGAAAAAAAAAGCTACCAATTTATAAATCCCACCAACCCACCGAATTCTTGGGGTCATGTCTGTTGTTCACCCTCTTCTTTCTTCTCTTGAATCCTGAATCTCACTCCTGTCTGTGTCAGAATATTCCTTCTGGGACTCAATTTCTCCACTACCCTCTCGATTTCTTCTTCGGTGTCTTCGGTCCTGAACATACACACAACCAATGAAATCAAATGTTAGCCTTAAAATATCTCATAACACCATGCATCCCTAAGATGGAATGGCAAGGACTAATTCATTAATTTTTGAAAAAAGATGTGAGATCAACTTTGGAAATAATAATATAACTACTTTATTGTTGTTCTAACATACTATTTAAAAAAAATTATAATGAAAAACTATTGGATCATCTTTTTGGTAGAGACCATAGGTAGACGGTAGACTATTATGGGCAACAAAACTAGAGACCACTGATAAAGGTGGAACAATCCTGCACCAATTAATCCACGTGCTTGGTAGGGATCTATTGGATTCATCTGACTTGCGGGTTCAATATTTTTAAAAATTTATACACTTTCACCAATTTTATTCTTCTAGTGGCGTCACAAGCCACAGTAGTTTTGGCTTGACTGTTGGCTCAAAAACAGTAGTAAGCTTTTGATGATTTTTACTACATATTACCAAAGACAGCAAAGGGAAAAAAACAAGCAACAGATTTTGAGGACTTAAATCATGACAGTGAGGAAAACAAACCTCTCTTGGTAAAGGGTATTCCTCTGACTCCAACATTCGTACAACTTGGCCCATCTTGGGCCTTTTCTCAGAATCTGGATCTACACATCTTAAAGCAGTTAAGAGAGCCCGTTTTAAAGCTCTGGTGGATGGCTTCACCTCAATGTTGGGGTCCACCACTTCTTCTGATCTCCTGTTTCCAACCATCATTTTCAGCCAATCAACAAGGTTCACCTGAAAGCATTGCAGATAATTGGTATAGGTCAGTTAAAACACTTGATCAGAACCTGTCATATAGAAATAAGTTACTAAGAGCACACAATTCTTGTTAATAATTGAGCATAAGTTTCTGAAGAGATGGATATTTATAGCCCTCCACACAAACTAATCCTCTTATAATACATATTGCAAGTGCCAGGCCAGAGTTCATATACTGTGTAGTTAAACTATCTATGGTGTTGGAACAAGCTTGGGATAAGCTTCAAAAGTATAGAATAATAAATTTTGCTTTGTAGGAGGGGGGTCCCTCATAGGAATAATAGAAGTAGAAGAAGAATGAGAATTTTTTATCCCAGAGAAAAAATAGCACTACTGGTCTTTCAATGTATGCCCCCTCATATTCAAAATGTTGTGAAAGTGGAAGACAGATGACCCACAAAGCTGAGATGGTACACACTGAAAGCTATAGAGCATGAAAAAGTTCTTTCTCTAGAAACAACTAAGAATTTATCCTAAAGTAGTAGTGTCAATAATGAAAATGTGAAAAGGATAGTTACTAGCATTATTGAGAATGTTAGTGCTATCTGCTATGTGTTTCCTGTTTTTGAAAGAGTTGATTCAAAAGTGAAGATTTACTTTAAGTCCTGTTTCTGTTTTAACTAGTAATTAATTTTTAAGCATAATGTCCCAACATAATGCTAAGTCACTGGTTCAAATCCTGAAAATAAGGCTGCATGCATCTACCCTCCCCAAACTTCGCCAGGTGGGAGCCTAGTGCACTTGGTCACTCTATAATGTCCCAATTATTTTCTTCTCTTTAGTGTTGCAGAAAATAATTAGGGTCTAGAGATTATATAATTGCCATGCACCAGAAATTGAAAACAGAATGGTACAGGCAAGATTTTTTGAATGAACAGATCCCTTGCTAATAGCATCAAGCTAGAAAATTAGGCAATATTCATCCTCAAGTTGACTGGCAAAAGGTAGAAGTGTAGTATAGCTATAGCATATGTTATGATCAGCCCCAGATACACAAGACAACTGGACAATTACTTTAGTGTCACAATTTGGCTGAATGAACAAACTTACAGCTGCATTTGGTGAATTGCTATAAAAAAACACTGTGCACGCATACTGAAAGCTGGATTTTGTGCCCAAGATAAAAAGTAAGTTTACTCACTTCATTTGCTGGTCGACCATAGTCAACTGGATCTCTACCAGTAATTCCTTCCAATAGCAAAACACCAAAGCTATAAACATCACTCTTCTCATTTAGAAGGCCAGTATTTGCATATTCAGGAGCCACATATCTGTGAAATATTTATAGCAAAAAAGAAAATAAGAATAATTTTTTCTTACAAAATTTTAACAATACTGAGCATGGGAAAACTTCAGCAGAGCACAAAATTACTGACCCAAAAGTTCCCATAACTCTTGTTGTGACATAACTCTTCCCAGCACCCAATAATTTGGCCAGGCCAAAATCAGAAACCTTGGCATTGAAATCATCATCAATTAATATGTTGCTTGACTTTACATCACGGTGCACCACCTTTGGCTCAATTGCTTCATGCAAATACGCTAGCCTGAAACATGTAAATTGGTTTATGAGGACTAGGGAAAAAATATAAGCAACACAGATGCAGACACTCACGCTTTGGCTGTGCCAAGGAGAATCTTGATACGTGCTTCCCACGTAAGGTATCCATGGTGACGCATAGCTCCATGAAGCCATTGCTCTAAGTTTCCATTATTGACATACTCATAAACTAACATCCTGTAAATAATCACAATAGGGCAAAAGAAATATTTTTCAGTGAACATGAGAACGATCTCACCAACCACCAGAGTAGCAGATTAATAAACATGCAATTCATATTATGATTACCAGTTATTCTGGCAACAATTATTTAATTTAGCTAAGCAGGTTATAATGTTATATTCAAGGTTGCATTACAAACTCGAGAGTCTACGTAAACTTGTAGAGTTTACTTAATATAAAAAATAATATTAAAAACCTATTAATGACATATATGCATAACATAATACTCTTAACACAACAACAATTCAACATTTCAATTTCATAATAGAGAAAAATAGCAAAACACAATAATAAAGTGTGATAGTACAACAAAATAAGATCAAACTTCTAAATGACCAAATCATATATAAGTTCATAAAAACATAAGATACTAAAGTGAAAAACATTTCAAAAAGGAGTTAATTTTTTCAAATCATTGTACCAAAAACATTTGAACTTGGGTAGAATACTGTAACCATGGGGTAAATGTGGGGCAAAAATTGCATTTGATTTCAAACTCGCTGACTCACGTGTTGACTCAAGAGTTTACCGGAGTTTATCCCAAAAATAGTTTCAACACAAGTTAACTCGTTTTGCCTACCTAGAGTTGCAAAATCTTTAGAGTCTAAGAGTTAACTTAGGAGTTTAACAACCTTCATTATATGAAATCATACTTTTTTTATAAGCTCGTTATATGAAATCATATATGTTGAGATGATGCTACTGTAATTGAGAACTGTGATACCTGAGAGTTCCCTCAATGCAGTACCCCAAAAGTCGAACCAAGTTTTTGTGTCGGACATGGCCAATAGCTTCAACTTCTACTCTAAATTCTTTCTCTGCTTGACCTCTGCTAAAACAAAAAACTTAGGAGTTGAATTTTAGCCGAATAGAGACTAGAGAGGAATAAAAACAAAGCAGCTAAGGTAACTATAATGGATAATTGGGCACTGTACTGAAGCTCACGTGTTATTAAGTATCTTTTTAACTGCCACTGGAGTTCCATTGATCAACTGTCCCCTATAAACCACTCCATAGCCGCCTTCACCGAGGACATTTTCTTTGGAAAAACGGTTCGTAGCAAGTTCAAGATCCCTCAAGGTAAACCAGTGACCCCAACCCAAGTGAGAGAATTCTGGAAGGCCAGATAGAGGTGAAGGAGCTGTTATAGGGTATGAAGAAGATTGCTTGTACACTGTAACCGTGCCAGAGCTACCTTCTTCTCCTGACTGTGAGTGTGAAACGCCTCCATCTTTCTCAATGTAATGAAATGAATCTGAGTGAGTGCCACTATCTCCATTCTTCATCTTCCCCACACCTAAATGAACCATGACCTTGTCTGATTCCTTGTCACTGGACTTATCCTGAATCGTGAGAAGTATTCCATCACGAGGAGCAAATACATTAGTTGGCACTTGTTCAACCCGCACTTCCTTGATTTCCTTTGAGACAGTTGGTATTTGACTAAGGGGAATCTTGTCTTTATCTTTTCTAGATTTCTTCCTTGAGGTTAGGCAAAGTGAGACCACAGAAAGAATGACTATTATAGACAATCCAACTACAATTCCAAATATTTCCCAAACTTTTAGACCAAAAATGGGAGTTTTCTTGGATAATTCAGCATTAAGATTAGACCCCATTTCTCAGAAAGTCTTGAGAGTTGACACCTACAATATGCAACACAAAGACATTATCAATCAATTCAGACAACAACAGCACATATTCATCAAACATTTGGAAGGAAAAGGAACCAAGAAAGCACAAACATGAGATTAAAATTATCTCAAATTAATACACCAACAACAACCTATAAACCATTCATGGTATCACTCTTACCACTACTCATTCACAAGGACAAAAGACAAGCCTCAAATCCTAGATCTCAGAAACAGCCCCATCACAAGTTAAGAGGCTCAAACAAGGGAACAAACCCAAAAGGCCAGATCTTTGAGACCCCCGAATCTTGGGGGTGTCAGCAAAAGCAAGTGTCTATATAAGTAACATCATATTCCCATGTGTGGAAAATGTGAGTGTGAATCTAAGATGGGGTGGAGCTATCTGAAGAAGAAGAAGAAGAACATACACAAAGGTGGTCGAGTTAGAGGGACATGAAGGGAAAATGTCAGTGATGATAAAGAGGAAGGAAGGGATGGAGTTATCAGTGGTAGGTGATGAGTGTTTTGGAATAGATGCCTTTCAACGCATGCATATAACTATGCTTATAAAACATCCATTTTTTTCCAACATGAAATTCTCTCCTTTTTTTTTTTTTTTCTTTTTGGTAATGACATGAAATTCTCTGATGTAAGATTGAAGAATGATAGGGACACTTTCTCTCAATTTTTTCTCATAGACTTTATTGATTGATTATAATTTATTAGAAACTATTTTGATGATAGATTTTATTTTTTATTTGATATAAATTAAGAGAAAAAATTATTAAGTGAAAAATAAAATTTACTAAAAAGGTAATTTTTATTAAATTTTAATCAATTACAGAAGAAATCTTATAAAAATTTGTCTAACTAGCATCTATCATGTAAGATTTTAATTCCTAAACGAAAGGTATGCCTCTCCCTCTTGGCATTTCATGAACGTGACTCGTTGTCGGTAACTATTTAATTTCACTCTTTTTTTTAAATAAAAAAATTAATTTCACTCCTTTTTCATTTTTTATTTGTATTTGCTTTTCTTTTTCCTTTCCTTTCCTTCATTTGATTTGATGGTGGTATAAGCTGGAAATTTTACCAAATTTAAGACCCTAAGTTAATGGAAATAAATTATAAAAAATAAAATTAGTAATTTTAATTATATAAATATAAATAAAATAAAATAACAAAATATAAAATTTTATTTATAAATTTAATAAATTTTAAAACTGAGGGGTGCGAGTGCACCTCTCATTTAAATGTAGGTCTGCCACTGCTATGAGCTATCCATCAACAGCAAAAATCAACTATTCAATTTTATGCCGATCATTCATTATGAGTAATTATAATAATATATTAGTTTTCTTTTTCATTCTACTTTTATCTTACTTTTTTTTCTTTTTTCTGTATTATATCATTTTTTATATTTATCCTTTCCTTTTTTAATAAAACATGAATGAATTTCTTAATAAAATATATGAATAACTTTTTTGTTCATAGAACATTAACACCTTTAACATCAATTTAACAGTCAGAATGAGGGGAAACAATAATTTAATCATTAAATGCAACTTAACATGGCTATTTTAAACTCTAAACAGCTATTTGACCATTATAGTTCTAGTTAGAACATTTTTAAATTAGTTTTTTAAAGTGATTTTTACAGCTTTTAACATAAATTGCATATAATTAAAATTATTTCTTAAACATGTATTTATTTAAGATATATATAAGAGTAGAAATAAGAATTTTATATTTGTGGGTATAACATTTTTTATATTTTTTTATGAAATTATAAATATAGAGAGAGGGAATTTCATTAATTAAATACATCAATATTATAAAAAAAATTCTATTATGATTTATTTTTTATGTAATAAAAATTGTTCACTTTATATATATATATATGTAAGGGAAGTTTCTCTTGAAATTGGAGAATACTATCAATTCCAATGGAAATAAAATTATTCTTTTTCTTGCTTTGAAAGAATAAATATAAAAAACTATGTGTTTTATTATTTTATTTTCTAAACAAAAAATGACATAAAAATTATACTAAATTTAATATGCAGATGATGTCATTGAATAAGTTATAGTAATTTTATATACTGGACGAAGCAAGCACCAAACGAAATGCACAACAATTTATAAAGGACACTGATGATGTTTTTGAACGGCAATGGACTCCCAAAGGCAACACCCAAATTCGCATGTTTGGAAGCACAATTTTTATAATTGATTTGACATATAAACGAATTGGTTCTGGACCTGAAATTTTTTGAATTTAAATTAAAGAGAAAAAAAAGAGATTTTTTTAAAGTTATATTTTCTTTTGTTACTTTATTTTCAATTAAATAAGAGAAAGTTTTAATTTTGCTTTTTTCTACTTTCATTTCCTTTACCCAGAAGTAAGGGTCGAAGCCCAACACATGGTCTAAATAAAATTGTTTAACTTGAACCAAATCTGAATCGCCCATTTAATTTTTATTTGTTTTATAAAAATATAATCATCCAAAAATTTTATCTGACTATAGTGGTTTGCTTGCGTCACCAAACAATTATTCGCTCGTAATCAAAGTCTAAAATGAGAAAACTCACCCTGATTAGGTATATATACACTATTTTATTTTTCTATTACTTCGTTGAAATATTCTGCAAACAGAAGTGTGTGTCGAACGAAACAAAATTAGTGTGTGTTTTGATATGCGTTGGACATGCATATGTATACTTCTCCACGTTACGACATGAGACAGAAGAAGAGCTCTTGTGAACAAATCATAACTTATACAGTTTTATGTCAAAAAAATATGAAATAAGAATTGATGATTTGATTTTGAAGAGCTGTGAAGGGCTTTCTTCACGATCTGTTGCTTTTAGTTCAATGTATTTTTCTTATTTGGGGTGACATTTAAATGATTTATTTTGATGTGCCCCCTTTTTTGGGTATGAAATTTGGGTAGGTATTATTCTTTTGCGGTGGAAACTTAGGCCACAACTTTCATATGATCAGTCTTAACCGGAGGAAAAGACATTTTCAGGATGAATCAAACTAGACATTTTTGGGATTAAATTAAATATATGCATGAGTATCATTACCAAGGATAAACCGTTGAGTTCACGAGTTGTTTTAAATCGTTTTTTTAATATATATGATCTATATTTTAAAAAATAATAATTATATACACAATACAAGTTTTAATAATTAATAATCCGGCGTGTGAAAAATAGTTATGCAAATAACATTCCCTAGTTAATAGGGCCATATGTATAAATCTAACAAATCTTTGCTGGCAGTTTGGTATTATTGGTCTAACTCATCTCCAGCAGCTGATCGATCCCAGTCCCATATATACATAATGTTTCTGGGACCACCATTTTTGTATATGCGTTAATTAACTAGACCAATTCAATTCAATTGTCTTCAAATCATGTGCATTATCTTAGATATATAGGTGGTTAAAGAATAAAGAATATCTAATTTATTATTCAATTAATCTCGTGGAGCCTAGTGATTAGCTAGATGTTATATATTTGACTTATAAACTCCAACAAAAATAGACCCAGGGAATTATAATAACAATGACGTAGCATTAGATGAAAAGTTGCACCACATACTTTATGTTATCCATTATTCCAAGGTTCTTCCCCCCCAAAGAAGAATGAGTCAATTATTTACTATGCCCGTGAGGGTCTGCATGCCTTATCTTTCTAGGGCAAATACATTGACGGATACCCAAAGTTCAATTAAATAATGATGTGCACATAAACTTATCTTCTCTTCCAGTTAGGCTAAAGGGTAGCCATGACCGAAGAAGCCGTTTCCACTACATGAAAGACAAGGAACATTATTTCTGTACATAACGAACAATGATGATATACCCTGACTATTTTTTTATGTGCCTGGCCTAATCCAATGTGTACAGAAAGGAAATCTAGGTAGGTGGAAATATATAGCTAGATGCTACAAATTAATTAAAAGGTAGCACCGAAATATGGATGATCAGTTCTATTTTTCTGTACCTTGTGAACTTAAATAACAGTATAAATGTTTGGTTGATAGGTTTAGGAAGGTCTTAAATTCTTTCACGCGGAGTATTTGTGGTCCATACTCATTATATATATGGTCAAAGGATGAAAGCCACTTGCAGACCTAAACATCTTAGTCATAGGAAGCTTAATAAGAGCATATGGAGAGAGAGAGAGAGTACACGTACCTAAAAGTTTAATAAATAGAAATTGTTTTAATTTAACAAATGATCTCAAATTTAAATTCGAGTCTTATTATAAATATAATTATGTTAAATATTTTTAAAAAATTGGAATTGGAACAACATTGCTTTCAAAAAAAGTATTTGTAGTATAGGAAAAAAATGTAGAAGATGATAAGGTATATAAAATTAGAGTCTATATATATATATATGCATGCATGTATTAGGCTTCTTAAGCTTATTATATTCATTAGGTTTCTAGTGTGTCAGATTGATGATGTATATAGGAGGTGTTTCTGAGTCTAATCACTTCATTTGCAGAGTAGTTATGATCAGTACTTTCCGTCTAAACGAGCTTTAGTGCATGGTTAAGAAGGTTAAGCTAGATAGATCAAGTCCCCATATATTTACACACATTGTTAAACAAAAAAACCAAATACACGTAAACAGTCTCACGTTAATGGCAACACCGTGTATAGGAGGTTGGAAGGGAAGAATTAATAAGAAAGACACGGTGCCAACCCAGCATGAATTATGGAGAGTGTATGGGCGAAAAGCTTAAACCTATTTAACACCAACCACCGAGGAAAAACAAAAGATCATAGAATTAAGTGGAGGGTCCTATGAATAAAAGTATGCATGGCACTAATTAATTTTCATGAGTGCATTGGGACAAGTTTTAGGTCTCACCATTATTGTAACTACAATCTTCCCTCCTTCACCTCCATCCAAATGCCAAAATGACTATAACGACAGATATATATTGCGTTCATTGATTTCATTTCCCCTTACCCTCGGTTCTTAAAAAGCCTAAAATACAAAAATAAAGGTACTGGTGTGTAAATTTCACTAAAATTTGGGGTTTCTATAAATAATAATTTTATCATGAATGACTCAAGGAAAATAATAATTAATAAAAAAAGGAAATTGTTTTCTCTTTTTTTATAAAAAAATGTATTTTTCTCTTATGAAAAATATATCATTTCATTGATTATTTTATTTACTTAATTTTCCCTAGTTAAATAAAAAATATGATATAAATATTTCAAAAATAAAAAAGAATAAAAAACTATAAAATAATAGAAATAATAAAATATGGTTGTACTACTTTACATTTTTTTGGTTTGTAACCCAACTTTTTTAAAGAAAAATACTAAATTAAAATTTCACGCATTAAAAAAAATAATAAAATATTAAAATAAAAAGTAGGTTGCATGAACATCCAATTTTATCAAAGTCAATAAAATACAAGAACAAGAAACTTAGTCTGTGTTCGGTTTTAAATCTTGATTAGGAGGAAAGTTGTGTTAGATCGTTAATGATCAAGTAAAATTTGTTATATCAAACAAAGATTATTCATGATAGGTTTATGTTAAAACTAGGTTATTACCTAAAAGTAGTATGTTATATCACTCAAATATAATGTTAAACTCTCAGTAATCATCGTTGTATTGATAGTAAGAGAAGTCTTTGATGTTATTAATATTGTTGTATAAAAGAAATGAGGTTTTTGAAGGAAAAAAATGAGTTAATTAATTTTTTTTCTTTCAAAGTTTGACACCATAAAGACAAATTTATATATTGAGTTCTGAGGAATTTGAAACTTAAATTTTAATTTAATCCCATAAAATAAATTCACAAGGTGATAATAGTTTAAGTTGTATAAGAATTATATTGATCATATTTCTATTAAATGTGAGATCTTAACTCCTTTAAAAGTTGATATCTTGACAATTACATTCTACCACCTAACCTTTTAGATTATTTTAAACGTATATAATCATTTTTGAGCCATTAACAACTATATAACTTTAATAAGTCACAATTAAGACATAAGTGACCTCAACTAAAGCAACTTTCCAATAAATTCTCTCTTACCCATTCTAATGTCAAAGTTTTTTTTTTTTTACAAGTTTTAAACTTAGTTACTTTTAAATTTTATTTATATTAGAATTTCTTTTGCATATAAAACCTTAATCATTTATACTTTTATCATGTTTTTTGAAATCATTTCCCCTTAATATTTTTTTATAGTTTTAACTTATGTATTTAAATTAAATATATATTTATCTTATATATTTGTAACCTATGTGAAGTAGTTGCTTTTTTTTTGCATATTTTATATAACGTAGACACACATATTTTTTTACTTAAAAAAGATGTAGTTACACATTTTTTTTGACAGATGCAATCGCACATGTTCGTTAGCATGGAATTTTTTTAAGGAAACCTACAATAAAGAATTAAGCAAATTGTCCCGATACTCCAAATTTCTTTACACTGCACATGATGTTTTATCTCTTAATTCCTATGATAAATCTCCTTAATTAATTGGAGCGTGTGTTTTGGTTTGGGGAGCGGGAATTATATTTGGATGGAGATTAGTCATTAATTAATAAGTAAATATAATTAGGTTCTCATCATCAGTCATAAACATAATCAATAAATATTTTATATTATTATCATGATGACTTAGAAATAAGATTTGTTTCCTTAAATTTTCAAATAAGCTTGTTTTTAATTAAAAATCACATTTTATAAATCATACTGGTTATATACGTTTTTAAAAAATACTTTAGTACTTGTTTTAGAGTTTAAATTAAAAAAAAATAAACCATAAAATGTTATATTGCAGAATTTATTTATTTTAGACTATCAAATATTGAATACTATAACTTTTGGTATAATTTTTAAAAAAAAATTATACATGGGCACCCAATATGCTAATTAGCACGTAGCCAGAGACATAAAAGTGAGAAAATATTAGTATTACTGGTATTATGATTTGACATGAAAAGAAAGATAAAAAGAAAAAAAAGTGTTTTTTAGGTGTTTTAAAAAATATGGGTGGCTCATGTATCGTCACTCTAATTTTTATTTGGATATATAAATACTATTTTGTTCTCTAAAAGTGTGAATCAATGATAATTGATCATTGGAAGATGGAAAATTTAAATTTAATTTTGAGTGTGTAAAAAGTGTGATACGTTGATCCTATATGTTGTTAAACTTATGAGATTATTTTGTCATTAAATTATAATGTTTAAGGATCAATTTGATAATAAATTGTATTTTTTGAAGATCAAGTTGACATTAGGATTATGTTCAACAAAATTAACTAGAAGTTGGAAAGTTAACATGTAACTAAAAACTGAAAAATTAGCTTATTAAATTAGAAGTATTCAGTAAAATTAATTATTGAAGTAATTAAAAAGTATAAAATGACATAAAAGTAATCAAATTATGATTTATTTAAAAAGATAACAAAGAAAATGATTAAATATATCAAAAATAAAAGTGAAAGAAAATATAAAGAAACTAGAGGTTAAAAAACTAGCATTTCAAAAAACATTTCTTCAAAGTTATGTTCAACAAAACATTTTAGCTAATTTTTATTTTTTGTTTACTAGTTGAAAAACTCATTTGACTATTCGATAAATAAGTTTTTTTAATAGTTTATAAAGTTTTTTGAAATGCTACTTCAAGTAGTATTTTTTAAATGCTAGCTTATACTTTTTTATAATTTTTTTTCACTTTTATCTTTGATATATTTATTTATTTTCTTTGTTACTTTTTCTAAATAAATCATGATTTTTTTTACCATTTTACAGTTTTTAATTACTTTAACAATTAATTTTACTAAACATTTATAATTTAATAAGCTAGTTTTGCAGTTATCAGATAATTTTTTAGCTAATTTTGTTGAACATAAGTTAAGTAGTGTTTCAAAAAGTGTTAAAAGTTATTGAGAAACTATTAAAAAAAGTTTACTTAATGAACAATCAAATAAGATTTTCAGCTAGTAGAGGAAATATCTTATCAAACATAGCCTAAGTTATAAAGTCTAGGGATCAATTTGACTGTTTGATAGAACTGACTGAAAAATTTAGCTGAGAAAACTAACTAACTGAAAGCTTAGAAAATTAGTTGATGGCTGAAAGCTAAAAAATTAGTTAATAAATGAAAGTTAAAAAGTTAGCTTATTAAATTAGAAGTGTTTGGTAAAAATTTTTTTTAAAATAGGTAAAAAGTATAAAATGACATAAATAGATATATTTATATTCTACTAATTTATGTTACATTTTTTTATGTTAAGTATTCTACTATTAATCTTATATTATTTCTTAAAATATTTTTAATCAAGTTAAAAATAATATAAGAAAATATAGTTGAGTAGACATTATATTTTTATAATGCTAATTAGTGTAATAGTTAAAATAAATCATATAATATAAAATTATTAAAAAAATAAAGGACAAAATATACTATTGAAATAATAAATTAAATATTATAAGTGGTACAATAATTAAAATAAATACTATATCATAAAAATGTAAAATATAATAAATAAAATATCATTTATCATTATAATGTTAAATTAATAAAATAAATAGTATAATCATTAAATTAAGAATGTGAGATAAAAATATCCAAAACATAATATAAAAATAAAATAATCAACCTCTATGTTTCTTTTCTATTGTTTTTCTTTTTTTACTCATTTATTTTGGGGAATTTCACAATCAAAATATTATAAAGAAAACTTATTAAAATATTATATGGGGAGTGGAAAAAAAAATAAAAATACCATTATCTAGAGAAAAAAAGGTTAGTGTGTATGTTGTGAAACAAAATGAGGGGATTTACAAGTTGGAGGAGAAAAGCAAGACAAACATATAAATGAGTAAAAAAAGAAAAACCATAAAATTCTAATTTATTTATAAAGGATAAGTATGAAAAATTGATAAATACATTAAGGATAAAAAACAAAAACAATATAAAAATTAGAAATTAACGTTTTAAAAAGTGCTACTTAAAACAGAATTTCAAAACAATTAGAAGTTACTAAAAAACTATTTAAAAAAAGTTTGTTTATCAAATAATTCATTAACTTTTTTGGTTAATAACAAAAACTAAAAACTAGTTAAAATGTCTTGTTAAATATAATATTTATCGTTAAATTATTTACATGACTAATATGTCATACTTTTCTTTTTATATATTCAGGGACTAAATTTAATTTTTTTCATCTTTTAAAAATTAATTTATCATTGACTCATACTTTGAGAGACCAAAATAAGTGTTTTTCCTTTTTATTTTTATTTTTATCTTTATCTTTTAGACATTCACCATAACTAATAAATATAGTTGCCAATTAGATCTGGCAAAAAGCTTAAAAGTTCAACACAAAAAACTAAGAAATTGAGAAGGGGAAAACGAAATTATAGCAAACTTTAAACTTTTTTTTCTTTTTTTGACTGATTCAAACTTTTTTTCTGTTAAGTAGTTTTTCAGTACTACATGTATATTTATCATCCACGATCAAGCTGAAAGTTCTTTGAAATGAAATGAACTTAACTCGCTGGAACGTCGAGGGAAAAAGCTTGAAACCGCGTTAAAACCTATTCGGATATAATGGGAGCAAGAAAGTTACGAAATAAATAATGATAGCAAAACTATATGCACGATCAACTAAGGAAGGAAAGTAGGTTGGCTGGTATAGATAGTACTTTAAACTGAAAAAGATACCCTAACAAATTTGATTTGATATGTATTAATGCTTAATCTCAAGCAAATTGTGGATCGAATTAGTCGTCGCCAAAATCATATATTGTGGTTGTTATGGACAATACTCGGCCTCAGCTGATTTGGAATGGAAGAACATTTTTTCTTTGGTATTTCTTAAACTGCATAATTGTTGTCTACTTTGTCAGTGATCAAATCATATGAATCATCTACGCCAAAAAGATTGGTCTTGAATGGTCTCAATTGCTCCACTTAGGAAGCTTCATGGCTCGGGTTGATCTGATGTATATATCAAGAAATTTTGCATGTGTGTGTATTGTTGGCAAATTATTCCACAAACAACCAAGCCAAGCATGTCAATGACCACACAGATGTTTACATAGGCTTCTCTAATTAAAGCACATCATGGGGTTAATGCAACTTTATTTAAAGTACCTGCAATATATATGGTAGGTGATAGTATCTAATTAATTGACCCAATGAAAATTATGCATATTTGTCATGATCCACGATACAACCCTCAACTCAACTCGGATTTCACAAACTTTGTGAAATGCAATTCATTGACGGTGGGCGTGAGAGGGACACGAAAGTTAGCGTCATGCGTTTGATACGCATTCAATGGCAGCATAATAAATTAATAATTCAATACAAGACAAGTCGTTGATAACACTATTTGTTTGTTTTGTTTATTGATTAATTCAACAACAACAACAACGCCTTATCCCACTAGGTGGGGTCGGCTACATGGATCAACTTCCGTCATAATGTTCTATCAAGTACCATACTTCTATCCAAATCATTAAGTTCGAGATCCTTTTTGATAACCTCTCTTATAGTCTTTTTGGGTCTTCCTCTGTCTCGAATTGTTTGTCTTCTCTCCATCTGGTCTACTCTCCTCACTACAGAGTCTACCGGTCTTCTCTTTACATGCCCAAACCACCTAAGTCTATTTTCCACCATCTTCTCTACAATAGGCGCTACTCCAACCCTCTCTCTAATAGTTTCGTTTCTAATTTTATCCTGTCGAGTCTTACCACACATCCACCTACTTTATTCTCATGTTGGCTCTTGACCGCCCAACATTCTGTTCCGTACAAAATCGCCGGTCTTACCGCAGTCTGATAAAACTTTCCCTTTAACTTGATCGGTACCTTTGCATCACATAACACCCCCGATGCTTTTCTCCATTTCATCCATCCTGCTTGAATGCGATGATTCACATCCCCTTCAATTTCTCCATCATCCTGTATTACAGACCCAAGATATTTAAACCGTGTGACTTGAGGGATAATATGGTCTCCTATTTTCACCTCTGAGTTAGAAACCCTCCTTCTTTTGTTGAACTTACATTCCATATACTCTGATCTGCTTCTGCTTAGGCGAAAACCATGTGTTTCTAGAGCTCGTCTTCAAGTTTCCAACCTCTCATTCAACTCCTCCCTCGACTCTCCAAGGAGGACTATGTCATATGCAAAAAGCATGCATCTCGGCGCTATCTCTTGGATTTGTTCCGTGAGGACATCCATAATTATTTGATTAATTGTTAAATTGAAAAGTTAGTATCAATACTTGAGATAATATATGTACCCGAAGAAATATTTGATATAATACTTCATTTTAATTCTTACGTATAGAAGTTTTACAATTCAATTTCTATATAAAAAAGATGTTTACAGGTTAGTCTTTACTATTTGTCAATATTATAACAATATTAGATTTAGTTCCTGCATTAAATAATAATTTTTTTTATAAATTATTATATGAAACAAAACTCCATTTCATTTTAATGTTTTAAAAAAACAATATTTTGATTCCTACAATTGATATATCATTTTTTGTTCCAGTCCCTATAGAAAAAAAATCTGTCACTCTTATAATCAATAGATGACAAATATTTTTTTGTAAAAATTTATTCATATAAGGATAAAAAATATACAGAGCTATTTCATGTATGAATTAGCTGAGAAATAATGTTAAGCATAAGACATTGAGGACTTCTTTTATTCAATTTATTTCTGAAATGATGGATAACTACTATTAAGTACTAACTGTCAACATTAAGGATGGTGTTTATACTAAAAAAAATAAAATGGTTTTTATAATTTTTTTTTGTTCCACAGTTACAAGAACGAAAGAGCAAAACCAATTTATAACTTGGACGTACGCATTTCCATCAGGCTGAATCCCTAATGCTTTTGGGTAATTGCTTTCTGCACCATTGTTTTCTACCTGCACTTCCTTATTTTCAAATATCCCAAGATTGTCCACCATGAAGCCTCCGTTTGAAAGCCTCCACCACCACCACCACCACTACCTTTTCCAGTTTCCTACTTTTGAAAGGGTCTGCTGCCACAATTGTCTTCCATGGGTCACCGTTCGATTGCTCTGCATCCAAGTTTTTTTGGATTTGGTTATAATTCTGGATTCTCCAATTCGGCATAGAAAAAAAACAAGACACTTCTAAATTGTCCATTCTAAAATTATGAAACATGATTCCAGAAGAAGTAATCCGTAATATATTATTTTTTTGGATTACTTATTCCAAAATTATGTATGCTTAATAATGAATCAATAGCAACTAATTTAATTAGTTGAATAATGAATATTAGTTGTCGTAATTCTGATATTTATGCTTGATTACTATGAATAAGAAAACTCTACTTTATTATAAAAATAAATAACAATATATAATAATTTATAATTAAATAACAATGAAAAATGTATATTTAAATTAAATTCCACATGTGACGTAAAAGTGAAAAGACAAATATATAAATAAAACAAATATTATTAATATATTTTGTATTTTGCCGTAGTTCTTAACATATTTTTAACATGACTTTTAATATTTTTGATTAATAATTTGTGATATTTATGCTTAATCATGAATCGACGTCGTTTACCGGAGAGGACACTCTCGGCATCCCCCAAACCATTTTCATTTTTGAAAAGGAGTTATCCTTTTTGATCGATTTTCCAGAAAGCGTTCCGATTGTGCTGCTATTCCGTGTCCGACTCGGCTGAGTTTGGCCGATCCAAACAAGCGAGTCAGTTGTTGGAGGAAAGCCCCTCACCCAAGAGGAACCAGTTCCACCCGTATGCTCCAGATTGGAAAAATGGTTACACTCTAGAAGGTTAAACCCCTTCTGTGGTCCCTCTAGCACACTATCGAAGATACTAGATACTCCATCCGCACGTTTCGAAGCTATTCATGATATTGATTTCAGTGCTTCTGACTTGAAAACATTGGAACGAACTGACCGAAGCAATTTGCTTCTTCATACCATCAAAACTGAAGAGAAGAAAACCTCTATCGAGAATGGCAGTCATTTGCAAACAAATGAAAAGATGCTGTCTGCTCCAAGTGGTAAAGGATCTGAAGATATTGAAGCTGCTGTTAAGAAACTTTCTCTGGTATCAACGTCATCTTCAATGGATGATGACCAAATTAATCCATTTTCTGTTTTATTATCGATTTGTGGACAGTCTGCACCTTCAGTGTTACAAGATATTTTCTCTAGGTATTGGATTGTTCCTTATTTTCAAGTAACATGCTGTCTTGGTTTGAGTGACAAAGGTTGGCATAAGTGTGCGCTTGTGGATTTTGAAATAAATTTAATTCCTCGTTGCATCCCTATATGATAATTTGTTGTTTGAGAGGCACTGTTTCTACTTCCTATGCTACCTACTTATTTAGTTGTGTGTTATGAATTATGATAAAGACTTTTTTGGTTTTGGTATTGTTGTTTTTAGTTTGCATGCCATTTTTTGTCTGCAATTAATATTGGATTGTGATGTTAAGAAGTCAATTTTATGTTTAAGAAGGTTTTTCTTCCCTTAAATGCATTACAGTTTTGTAATCTCACATTAGCTGTTAAACTGAAAATAGATACTTTTTCTTTTCCTTCAAGATCTCTAGGTACTTGTTATAAATCAGAATTTTATTTTATTCTCGACAGTAACTTGTGTTAGGACCAACCAAGGTCTATCTCAGTTGGTTGAATAGTGTACCGGAATTTGACTCCTCTCTTTGAACCCAAAAAAGAAACTTGTGTTAGGGAGGATGTAAGATTCATGGCATGAGGTTGAAAACTAAATATTTTGGGGGCATAATTGCCCCTCTCTAATTTGAACTCAAATCAATTAACGGAAGCTCACATCTATTATACAATAACTACTGCAGTCATTTTTAATTCACTAGTGCCTTTGGTGTAACAAAAAATGCAGCAACGACATTTTGACAATCATTCCAAGTGATTTTCTGAATTATGAATCAGTGCCCTCATGTTCATAGGAATGCAATTTTTTCTTTTTCCAGAGTGGCTCATAAACTATTGTGAAAGTTGGTGAAGGAACATATGGAGAAGCTTTCAAGATTAACAATTATGTCTGCAAAATAGTTCCTTTTGATGGGGACTTCAGAGTGAATGTATTTGTATGATTACTAATTTATGAATATCCAATTGCTCAGGGGAAATATACTTGTGGGCCGAAGTGATTCTGAAACGTTGCAGTTCACTCTCAATGGCAAGAATATGTTAATCAAAACGCATGGATTAATAATATCTATTATTGACTTCACTTTATCTACAATAAACACAGGTGAGCACTTGATATTTTGGCTTTAGTATGATATCGGGTTTTAAATTTGTCACTAGTTATTTATGATTAACTGTCTTGTTCACACAGGTGATAGCATACTGTATTTAGATCTTTCCTCTGATCCTGACCTATTTAAAGGACCGAAAGGGGACAAACAGGTAAGGAATGCTTATAGAGTTGTAAGTTCTGTACTTCTGTTAGTTCCATCTGATTAATCTAATGATTCTAAATAACACATGCAGTCAGAAACATATCGGAGGATGAAGGAGGTGACTGAAGATTGCTGGGAAGGAAGGTATGATTCTCATACCATTCTTTTAATCTTTTGTTGGTTTACCACGGATATCCATAATCCATTTTTAGAAATAATTCTGTTATTAAATACGAGAATACCTCCTAATGAGGATTTGAATCTAATGACAAATTTTTCTATACTCACACATTTTCTTTTCTACCGCTCCCACCTTTTTATCTTGTTGTCCCTTTAAAGCTCCCTTTGGCATTCTTCATGTAAAGAAAATTAATTGTGTGACAAAAAAATTTACATGACTTTTGATCGATTAAGTATAATTCCACATGTCCTCGCCAATATGATAATTTGATTTGGTATTAAAAGATTTGGCTGTTGGTACACTCTTGACATTAGTACTGGTATATAAGTTCCAATGTTCTTTGTTGTACGTTATTGTATTTTCTATACACTGAATTCTGGTAACCTTTTCAAATTTACAGCTGTCCTAAAACAAACGTGTTATGGTTGATCTACTTGGTAGACATACTCCTCATGAAGAAATCATTTGTAAGTCTTATCTCTAGTTTTAGCAACCATGTACCGGTTTTGCTTATTTATGTTATATGGATATGGATTCTTGTAGAATTTTAATTTAGTTTTAGATATAACTTTGCAAATCTTGCTCTGTATGCTTTGATATAATACCACTGCATTACTTGATTTCATGAGTTTCACTGTTATACTTGTTAAGAAAGTCAGCCTTTTTCTTTTCCCTACTGAATAGTTCACGTTCACTTTGGTGTGTTACTTTTTGTTACTCGAGTTAAACAGCATTTATTTTGAATAGTCATAATCTAGTCTTAAATGAATTGAAAAATGTCAACAGCAAAATATTGACCCTAAAGAAGGCAGTATATAATGAACTATTGTTATTGCAGGAACGTACTACAAAGCACGAGAGAGATCTACGATCCTTGAAGAAACGTCTTGACAAGTATGATTCGGCCAAGGAAGCAGTTCTTGACCCCTTCTTCACTGATTTGTTCATTGAGTCGGACCCAAAGGCTTAACAAGCTAAAGCTCCTTTTCCCGCCTAACATGGCATTTTGTCAAAATATTACTCAACTTTCTTGCATCCTTGGAGACAGCTTACTCCATTGTTCAACTTGATCCGTACAAGGTGAATTTTGTTTTTGCTAAGTTAAAATATTATTGTATAGATCGAAATGTGATAACTGAATATATAGCTTCAAAATTTCTACAGCAATGCAGGTTAACTGTGATAATTTTCTTTTGTATATTTTTCAGAGTTAATGTTATCACATTTTAATTTTCATGCTTATACTTCACAAACTTTGTAAGTCCTGCAAAATGTAGACTATTTTTCCCCCCTGAGGGAAAGGGTTAATCACATAATCTACTAAGCAGATGCTAGGATTATCGGATATACACAGAAAAATTTAGGTTAATTAAGAAAAAAGTATAAAATTAAAGATTCAAAACATTACAAGTAGCTTATTATATTAAGATTAAAATGTGTAATAAGTTTTATCTGCCTCAAGATTTGGTAAAATCAAAATGTAGGTATTATCATTTGGCAGTAAGTAAGCTTTCTATGCCGAAACACGCATGTTATGTTTGCACTAACGTGCTAGTTAGAAAATGTTGATATCCCGTAAAATCCGCAATCGCTTAATAGCATGCAAATACAATACTTTTTCAATTGCATTAGCCCCGAATTTTTGCTTTTTGTTTCTTGACTGTGGGATGGAGCTACTTAATCCTCCAATATCTATTAAAGAGTGAAAAACCAAAACTCACACCCGTGTTTATCAAATTACGTTTTCCTTGTTTTATAAGGAAGACACAACAAATAACTTTATAAACCCATAATCCTAGTAGACGGATTGTCTTATTGCACCTCTTCTTCTTACTTTGTGGTTTTGAGATTCTGAGTGGATCCTTTTGTGCATCACCCCTATCACTCACTCTTAGCTTTCGGCTAGAGACCTAGTCAGACTCTAGTCCTTGTTAAGCGAGAACAGGCGGAATAGATTCTTCTACATGGCTTGTAGGGCATTGCCTTTTCTGAATATTTTGCCCAAACCACACATGGCTAACACACAGCCAATAATCCAAGTAGAATATTTTAGTCTACTCAGCCTAATAACTCATTTTCAATTCCATCCATGCCTTTGCACCCAAGAAAAAAAATCATGACTTTCTTATGCCTTACTATGGGTCAAATCTATTACTGTTGGTAGTGGTTTTAGCTGAGAGAATATGACTCTTTTCTTATATAAATATTTTCCACCATACACTCAACTTTATAGATCCTTAGTAGATACTCCAAACTAAAGCCAATGCACATGGTCTGATCCCTGAACTACGAACAAAATTTCGGTAGTCTTGTAATATTTGTTCCATTACAGATTTTTTTTCTTCTAAAAAATAAGTTTTTTTATATTCTTACTTTAAAAGAAATTGATACAAGAAATAACCGTACAAAATAATTCTTGATTTCATTTCTTTACTTTCCAGGCTTGTCCCCCTCCCTCCTAACTAACTAATATCCTAAACAATTAATAAATATTTTTTCATTAAAAAAATGATTAAACTATGGTAATTATATATATATTTTTAATTTCTTAATTGTTCATTCCGTGCCATTCTGTATCTTATTTTTCGATAATTCCTATATTTCAAACCGTTTATGACTTTAGAATATTTAAACATAGCTGTTAATTTTTTAAAATAATACCTTTGTTTATGTTAAGAAATAAATGTACTAGTAAGTGACAGATAAAAATAAAATAAGACAGACTGTATCTTATTAGTAAATGTTTGCATCCACAATAATAGAAGCATGAAGCTCTTAAAATACTCTCTAGTCTCTAGTCTACCTTTGTCTAACACTCGTACTTTATTGAACAACTACCGTCTTGATTTGAACTTGCAAGTTGCAACCATCTGCCAGTAACCCATTCAGACATTCATGATGAGTCATGAATCCAACGGCTCACTATCGTTATGCGTGCCTAAAATGATAAAATAGTATAAAAATTAAAATTTCTCAATAATAAGGATTCGTTTGATAAAAAAGAATGAAATAAATAAGAAATATAATAAATAAAAATAGACAACATACATAAAAAAAAGTGAAAATAGTGAAAAAATAAAAGTGTTTAGATTAAGAGTAACAGAGAAAAAATAAATAATAAACACACTTATCTGTCCTATTTTTCTTCAGCCAAACAAAGGTAAGCAAAAGACACGAGGTGATGTCCGTGTATAACAGAGAAACAGGGAATGCTTTAAATCTTCATCACTAGGGACATATGGGCTTTGGGAAATATTAAAAAAAAAAAAACATGTTTCTTCGCACTTGTGATCGCACCCAAACATTTTCCGACCCATTCTTCGTGACAAAGTAACATATTTTTAATTTGTTTTTGAATGATTATTAGAACTTGGTCGTTTTCTTTTCTTTTGTTAAAAGTTGAAACTTTTCCCATCTTTTGACTCTTCACCTTTATGGCTTCCCCCCCCCCCCCCCCCCACCCCTGTCCGAGGCTTTTAGTGCTCAGCTCCATTTCTTCTTTCCCATCTTTTCTTGTTTTTAAAACCAACGAATCTGACTCACCAATATTCCAACACGCTCGCTCATTCCACATTGCATAATGGCCAAGGAAACTTCTCTATGCCTCTTGTTCCTCTCTTTTCTCATTTTCTGCTCTTCAGGTTAGTCACTATTTAACACTTTCTCCTTTCTTTGCTTTTGTTTCTGAATCTGTGCAACACTTAACCGAGCTCGTTCCTTTACACTTTGCAGGGACTTCTGTATCTTCTTCTTCATCGTCCGTTGGTACAACATTCTTCCAAAAAAGCAAGATCTCCAAATCTGAGATTCGATTTTCTGTATCAGATTGCAAGATTTTGAGCACTCTGACCAACACCAACCTGTCAGTTGATTTCTTCTTAAACGAAAGCCTGGTTGAAAATTTTGTTTCTTCAAAATCAAAATCATCTCTAGTTTCATGGCTAGAAACTCATCTCATGAACATTATTCCCCAAGTTGACATCAGAAGCATCGTTGTTAGATGTGGCAGTGAGTGCTTAGGCCAATATGAGATGCCTTCACTCATACCTATTCTCAAATCAATTCATTCATTTCTCAGCAATCTTCAACTGAGAAGGGAAATAAAAGTCTCCGTGGCCTTTCCTCTTTCATTCTTAGAGAATTTGAATGCATTGTATGGAAATGATCTCCTTAGGATTGTTATGTTTTTGAAGAAAATAGATTCATTTATCATGATAGAAGACATCATTGGTGGAGAATTGAGTACTGTTCAGTCTGTTATCGAAAGAGCCACCCTTGCTGCTTCTATTCTTCCCTGCAAAGATGTTCCTGTGGTTCTCACAATCAAGAGCCATGATATTCCCAATTCAATGGAATTATCTCAATTCAGTGAGGCAGTATCCAAGTATCTTGAAGCGATATCTCATTTTACAAACAGAATAGTTGCATTGATTGCACAAGTATACACACTCAATGATTTTTTACTGCTCAAAAGAGAAGAGGGAGAAGAGATATGTCCTTTGTCCCTAAGAGAAAATCCAAGCAAAGTCCACATCAGAAGAACTCTACAAGACACAACCAACACACCTACCACAGTTTTCCCCACAAATCCAACCCCACCTTCACCAGTAATCACACCTCCAGATACACCAACCATCATCACAGTTCCTTCCACCAATCCTGTCACGGTTTCCCCCACCAATCCAGCTTCAACACCTGTCACAGTTCCTTCTACCACACCAGTTGTTCCCTTACCCCCTACAAATCCAGCCAATCCAGTTACCAATCCTGTGGCCTCTTATCCACCACCATCATCAGGAAGTGTTCCTGTCACAAGTGCACTGCCTCCTCCTCCAAGCACAAATGCTCAAGCCATGCCAGCGGGGCAGAGTTGGTGTGTGGCAAAGACTGGAGTTCCACAAGCTTCTCTTCAATCAGCACTGGACTATGCTTGTGGAATGTCAGGTGTGGATTGTTCACAGATACAGCAAGGTGCGAGTTGTTACAATCCAAATTCATTACAAAACCATGCTTCTTTTGCCTTCAACAGCTACTACCAAAAGAATCCTGCGCCTACAAGCTGTGACTTTGGAGGCACTGCCAACATAGTGAACACCAATCCGAGTAAGATCTTAGTAGTTTAATATCCTTATTTTTTTAGAGTTTGACTTATACATACCATTAGTCTAAAGATTATACTGTTCATTTGGTGTCCTCATTTTAAGTTCTAGTTCTAATAGAGAAGACTGAAAGTTTTAGTTCCTATACAAGGATAAAAGTTAAGGTCCCCATTACTAATATCAGAAAACACTTTTTGGTGGTGTAAAACTGCTACATTTTTTTTTATAATAAAACGCCACGAAAACTGTTCAGGGACTGAAATTTACAGTTTTCTTGTACAGTGACTAAGTCTTAAAATGGAGGGAACTATAAGGACGAAAGGAATAGTTTACCTAATCTAAAACATCTTTAGGCAGATATTCAATAAGAATATACTTCATTACAGTCAAATCTTATTGGATGATTATGTAAAGATGTTTTTTACTAAAATTATTGGTTTATGTATTGGAAGAGTATTTGTTGGAAGAAATCAATCTTTTTAAATGAATTTCATTAGCTGGAGAGATTAACCTCTACTTCTGGCTTTTTAGTTAAGAGATAAATTGTATATAAATTAAACTCTTATATATTATGCTTCACAAAATTGAAGACCATTTCTAAAACTCTTAAATTGTGACTAGGCTCGGGTTCTTGCATCTACCCATCATCTTCAGGGGCAGGCGCATCCGGGTAAGTGATATGACATGGTTTTCTTAGTTTTGCTGCAAAAGTTTTTGGTACCACTAAGCCTTCAAGATACTAATCATGATACCATCTTTTGCAGCTCTGGTACTGGTAGCCCAGTTTTAGGGTCCCAAAGCCCTCCTGATTTAAATACCTCGTATTCAGCTGGTCTGAGACCTCTTCTTGGCTGCATGGTTCTGGCAATATCATTAGTCACTGTAAGACTCACTACATGAGTTTTCCACAAGAATCAGCGGTGAAGTTTCGATACACGTCACTTTGGAGTTAGTTGTGTTGTAATATTACAAGCAGTGTACAGCTCTACAAGTGCATAATGACAGTGTAGAATGAATAGAAGAAGAGAGATTACTTGATGATGACAGGTTATGGTCAGGTTCAGGTACAAGGGTGTAGTAGTATGTAGTTGAGCGTGCATTGGTCTAGTTTGTTTTCGAAATTCATTTGCATATAAATAGGGGTTTGTACTTATTCTGCAAAATGATTCACGTGGATATGTAGAGTTAGAAACCAGGTTAACTGACTCGTAGATGGTCAAGGGAACAATTTCACATTATGAAAGAGTCTATTATGAGAGCTTGTCGAAATTTAGAAAGAGTAATGAAAATGTGTCACGTTTCATCTGTAAAGCAACAATTTATGGTATTGGTAAATTGTGAAGGTTTATTGGGGAACCACTCCAACATCATTTGTCATAGAGCATGGATGCTTTAATGGATTTGAATCATCATGCTCACCAACATGCCTTTTAATTTTATTATCCATATTCAAAAACTCTTCTTATTCAATGAGTTATTTTTTACCATCATTGAGTTTTATTATTTTATTTAAAGATTTTTCATTTCAAAATTGTCTTTTGGTTTTGGATTATTTGTTGTTAATTACTCTATTTGTTTTTAAATTGATAGTCATTTAAGGTTTGTCTACACAAGCTATGAGAATTAATAAAAAAATATATATGAAATTGTTACACCTTTTTCTATTGTGCCCCTGACGATTCACTTCTCCTATTTTACTATTTAGGAATTTTATTTGGTTAAATTAATGTTGAGATTTTTTAATTTATTTTCAATGTTTAATTAGATCCTTTAATTATTAAGCGGTTTAATTAGGTCATCTAATTATTTAAAATGATTTAATTGAGTCCTTTCTCTCAATTAAGTATTAACTTTGCATATGACAATAACAGTGAAATATATTAACATTAATAACATTACTAGGTTAACACTTAATTCACGGAAAAAATTCAATTAAACCATTTTAAATAATCAGAGAATCCAATTGAATCACTTAATAATAATTAGATAATAATTAGAGTACCTAAATAATAATTTAACTATTTTATTTTTACTTTGAATTATCTAATTTTAGTTTTGAGCTGACGCATGTTTTGAGCCAAGGTTGCCTGACTATCATGGACTGGGCTTACGTGATCCAGTCCAGAACATTTATTCAACAACTACAAGATTACATCGATCTTAAGCTGATCTACATCACATATTTCAATCCACACTAAGATTATTTAGTACTGCTGTTTTAGGTATTTTAATCAAAAGTTTTTAAATTAAGTGTTATAAAAACTTTACCCGATAATTGCCAATTCAGAATCATGCAAAGCATGCCCCGGCAAATAACATTAAAAGAATAGGATCCTTTCCTTTGCTCAAAAACCTTCATTCGTGAAGACTCAGTGCACTAGAAAAAAATAATCCAAACAAGTATTACCAGAATGAATTGATAAATTTTATCAATTAAGTGCTCTAGCCAAGGATTGTAGGAGAAAAAAGGAAGAAAATTAGTCATTTTATTCGATGATTTGTGACAGTCTAGTGTGTAGCAGAAAATAAGTCACCGATTCCCTGGTTTCGCAGAGTTTTACAAGAATCGAAGATGATACCTCGAAGATTTTTGGGGTCTTAATGTTATATTTTTAACTTAATCGTTAGGATTGGGAGGAATAAAACCTTACTTGCTAGTTGCTTGACAAATAAAATTCATTGGCCCCCGCCATCAAAGAGGAATTTAACAAATCATGCCACGTCCTAAAATTTTATTCCCCCAACCCAACGCACACACCTGGACTCCAAGTCAAACGACATACGGAAAAATCAAAATACTAAATGGAAGAGAATCGTGAAAGACCATGTTCGTATGATGAAAATTTTATTAAGAAAAACAAAACAATTCACTTCAATGTTCTCTTAAGCTTTGAGAGTAACTGTAATAATGTCTTTCAGCTTCCAGCAAATAAAAACAAACAAGAGGAATTTGATGACTTTGCTCATCCACACCCACCGAATCCGGCTGCATGCTGTAAGCAAAAGGGCAAGCGAGTCAATTCACAACACCACTTTCACTTTCTCTCTCTTCCCCTAACAATAAAAGCCGAGAAGCCTTCGTTTTTCTAACTCCGTCTCTGCCGGCACGCATCGTATAGAAAAGATAGAGGAAAGTCGCCTTGTCATCATTAACAGTGTTTGTGTATATCGGAGAAATTAGGGTATTGAAGAGGTCGCTCATGGACGGAGATGGAGCGACGACGATCGCGGAGGCGCAGTACGCGACGGCGAAGACATCGGTGTGGTGGGACATCGAGAACTGCCACGTCCCCAAGGGTTCGGATCCGCACGCCATCGCGCAGAACATCAGTTCTGCTCTCGTTCGCATGAACTACTGCGGCCCCGTCTCCATCTCCTCCTACGGCGACACCACGCGCATCCCAGCATCTGTACAGCACGCGCTCTCCAGTACCGGAATCTCCCTCAATCACGTCCCGGCCGGTCGGTAACCTCCCTATTTCAACTTCATATCTCACTTTCTGCGATTCCTACATGCACGATTTTGGTTTTCGATTGTTGATATCTTCGATCTAATAAAAACACTGCGCGTGAACTCTTTAACTGTATAACTAGTCTGTTGGATTGAAGTTAACTTGTGATTATCAAATCTCAACAGTTGGAAATTATTTCAACTCTGAGTAGTTTGGAGTTTCTTTCTCCTTACTTTGAGTGGATGTGAGGGGACTTGTGTACGTGGCTATTTGCCTATCATGAAAAATTATTTATGATTTTGACGAGCTGTTAGTTTTCTCTCCTGAACCCTGTCGATGTGTCGTGGTTGCGGTTTTGTAGCATTTATTGAGATTGCTAGAAATTGCAGAAAAATGTGGCTGATGCGACCATAATTGCACTTTGAGATCCCGCCAAAACCTTGATGTAGCATTTGATATTTCCAGAAATTGCTGATAAATATGGGTATGTGGCCATTAGTGCGGTCATAGACACCGCCAAAACCTTGATCTTGCCGTTTTGTTGCATTTTTTGATGTTGTAAGAAATTGTAGATAAATGCGGCTGATGAAGCTATAATTTTAGTCACAGACACAGTCAAAACCTTGTTCACAGACCAATTTTAGAAACCTTGGTCAGGAGTTTTTTTTTTTTTATCAAATCTACTGTGATTTTTTTGGCTTTGTAGGTGCCGTGAAGCTTGAAGCTTCTCTCTTTGAAACTGACGTTTTGATATTTGGTAATAGGTGTGAAAGACGCAAGAGACGAGAAGATTCTTGTTGATATGCTGTTCTGGGCACTGGACAATCCCGCACCTGCTAATTATTTATTAATTTCGGGTGACCGAGACTTCTCGAATGCTCTCCATCAACTTCGGATGAGGAGATATAATATTCTTCTTGCGCAACCTCAGAAGGCATCTGCACCCCTAGTTGCAGCCGCCAAGAGTGTATGGCTTTGGACTAGCCTCTTAGCTGGAGGACCTCCTCTTTCTAATGGTGAATCACAACAACTTGGTAATGGTAGCCTCAGCCATGTATCATCTTCTGACTCCTTACAAATTCCGGTTACAAGTGCTACTCAGATACAACAACAGGTGGATTCCTACTCAGAAGTACATGTAGGAAATTCAAAATTTACAAATGGAGGAAGGGGATTTGATTCTAGATATCAGGGGAAAACAAATTGGAGAAACCTGAGCCAATCGAATGGACCTAGAGCCATGAATCCTCTGCCTGTTGTACTTCAAGATAATCGTAATCGTAATAATGCAAACTCTTCTCAACCTGGCAACTTTAATCTAAATGTTCCATCAAGTGCTACAAATCATGGTCATGGCAATACTGATCAGTTATGGAGCAATAACAGTAATCTACAGGGCAATCATCAAATCCCTTATTCACAGCCATTAAGACCAAACAACTTCCCATTGCAACCTCCTTTTGCACCTAGTAATTCATATACACCAAATTCCCATACTTTTCCAACTTCAGTGGTTCCACCTAGGACTGGTGGTCCCAATTTCACTTCAGGACCACATACCAATGTGCCAGATATTGGTAGTCTGAGCATTTCTGGATATCCTAATAGTGTTCATAACCCACCTATTGTTCCGCAACGGAGTGGAGAGTTGAAACAGAATCCTAATAGTAATGCTCCACTTCTTTTAAGATCAATTGATGACAAAAATGGACATATGGTACAGAACAGTGGCACACAACAATTACACCAAGGTTATCAACATGGTCCAGAATATCAACCTATGCCGTTGGCAGCAATGGGTAATAATAACCCTTCTGGTAATGGTATGTGGGGTTCTCCGGGATGTCCTAAACCTTCTGAATATGTACAAGGCCTAATAGGGGTTGTTTTACTTGCCTTGAACTCACTAAAAAATGCAAAGATGATGCCAACTGAGGCAAATATAACTGACTGCATCCGGTATGGAGATCCCAAGCACCGCAACACTGATGTTAAGAAGGCTCTTGAAAGTGCTATAGAGCAGAATATGGTGGTGAAACAAAATTTAGGTGCTTTGCCGTTGTATGTTGGTAAGAATGATAAACTTTGGAAATGTGTAAATCCTTTAGGTGGTACTCCTAAGCAGCATTCAAAAGAAACATGGGATCAAATTGGAAAGTTTTTAACAACTCCTGCTGGAAGATCAGCACTAATGGGTACACAGTGCAAGTAAGCATATTGTGATATGTCTTAAAAACTTTTAATTTTATTTTCATCTTTTCAAACTTGTCTTGATCATTTGATATGTCTTTATTTTCTTCTCTAGGTATGAAGCAGGTATTGTGATTAAGAGTATGTGCTTTAAAGATCTTGTTTTGGGTGATGTCCTTCAGATATTGAACATGTTAATTACCCATAAAAAATGGGTTACACATCATCCATCTGGTTGGCAGCCACTTAACATTACTCTTCCCGAGATAAACCCCACTTCAGGGGTTGTAGCTGGTGGGCAAATTTCCCCATCTGGGGTAGTTTTAGAAACTATTTCCCCAGATGGGGTCGTTTCTAAAATAATTGCAGCATGGGGCAGTTTTTTACGTGCATGGAAGACCCAAACCGGTGTCAGTGAGCAACCCGCCAGATGCAATGGCGATATGACCGTGCAGAGCCTAAGTCGCCAGTCCTAATGGCGATACGCAGAAGCAGCTGGGAACCGCCAGTCAAACTGGCGAGTTCCATGGTACAGGCGTGCAGGCGCTTTTGCAGGGGTGCAGGAGCTTGCTTTTCAGAAAAGGGAGTTGCAACTGCCATTGGCGAGTTGCCTGCAAGTTGCAACTCCCATTGGCGGGTTGCACAAGAAGAAATAGCCATCACCAATGGCGGTTTGTTGGCTATAAATACCAGTGCTCACGTTTTGAACTTGAACTCACGTTTTCAGCTCCAAATTAGAAATAAATCTTTCATTGCTCACGGCTTCAAATTAGAAATTTCTTTCTTCTTTCATTGTATGCTGAGAGCTCTAGTTGTGTGTGGTCAGTGACTTAGAGTTTTCTGAATACAGAAAGAGCCTTGAGTTTTGTAAGTGTGTAGGGATTTCTGTTTTAAATTTGTTTGGTTGAAGTTAAATATTTGAATTAGGTTTATAATTTTGAAATTAATAATTTGTGTTATAATTTTTGTAACCTATATTTTTATAGCAGTTAGAAGGTATACTTTTTAGTAACTCTTTAATTAAATTAGTTTTATATTTTTATTTCGTAATATCCCATAAAATAATTTGTATTATTTATTTTTAAGTAATTTTTTGTAGCAGTTTCAATGTATAAATTTTATGAAATTTTTAATTAAATTAGTTTTATATTTTATATGATTGTTTGTGTGTATAAAATAGAAGAAATTTGTCATCAAAATTTTAATTGGTTTAAAATTTGGTTCTTGAGAGTTAAATTTGTGAATGAAGTTCGTAAATTTCTGTCAAATAAATTATATTATAAGATATTTTTGAAGTAATTTTTTAGACCAATTTGAAATTATAATTGTTAATAATTTTTTAATTAAATTAATTTTATATTTTATATCCCTTGTTTGTGTGTATAAAAGAGAAGAAATATGTCATGATATTTATTTAAATAAAAAAAATTTGAGTCTTGAAAAAAGTTGGTAAATATGAAAAAAATTATATAACAGTCAAAATAATTGTAATTGATAATAAATTTTTGTTATAATTTTATGTAAGTAATTATTTATAGAAGTAAATATGAAAAAAATTATATATAGGTCAAAAAAATTTGGTTCTTTAATTAGAAGTAGATTTTTGCTTTAAAGTAATTTTTTGAAGTAATTTTTTTATTTCTTTGTTTGCAGTAAAATAATTTATAACATAATTTTCTTGTAATAATTTATAATTAAAACTAGATTTAAGGTTTAAGAAAATTTTTTTAACTAATTTTTTTTATTTCTTAGTTTCCAGTAAAATAATTTGTATTTGTATTATAATTTTTTTAAAGTAATTTTTAATTAAAACTAGATTTTAGCTTTCAAGTTATTTTTTGTAAGTAATTTTTTTTTTCTTAGTTTCCAGTAAAATGAATTATATAATAAATTTTTAAAGTAATTTTTAATTAAAAGTGAATTTCAGCTTTGAAGTCATTTTTTATATTTGTTAGTTTGCAGTAAAATAATTTGTATTATAAATTTTTTAAGTAATTTTTAATTAAAACTACATTTCAACTTTCAAGTAATTTTTTTAAGTAATTTTTTTTATTTCTTAGTTTGCAGTAAAATAATTTGTATTTTGAATTTATTATGAATAATTAATTAAAATATTGTTTTTGTAGGTACACGATGAATTCGGTTATAACAGTATTGTATTTCAATGGAAGGGTATATGAAGATAATGATGGTGTAATATTTGAAGGCAGTAAAAAAGCGATTCAGATTAAACGTGGAATTAGTTTCAATGCTTTGAAGAAAAAAATTGGAGACAAGGTAAAGTTAGAAAATAATGAAATTATTTCTGCTATCAGTTGTAGATTTTTAGTGTCAGGAAAATATATTGCCTTGCAAATTTGCGATGACGAAGACGTTGAAACGATGCTAGAAAGTTTTAAACAACAACAAGAAATGTCAGTTCTAGAATTGTACATAGAAAAGGATGTGGCTGGTGGTTCAATGTTTCATTCTGCAAATTCCCTTACATCATGTGGAAATTATGTATCTAATGATTACACACAACCGCCAACAAATATGAGCAATTTAAATCTTGACGAAGATGATGATCATGATGATGATGATTATCTTGTGTCTAACTCATACGTTGAAGAGTCGTTAGACGAAGATGACAGTGTTGACGGTATATCAGATACAGACAATGAAGTCCCCGACATGATTCCACCAGTAAGAATTGTTCACCCAGCAGAAGGTATGATTTACTCTTAAAAAATATTTCACTCAATACATTTATTATTTCACGACAATTGTATTTAATGCCAAATAAGTATGATTTGAATTTTTTTTGGACTATAAGGTGTACAAGCAATTGAGAATCCATTTTGGAATGATGCTTTGCATTATAATAATATCAACTGGAGCCATCCTGATGAGGAGGACATTTGTGGTTTGGAGATGCCATCCACTTTTAATGTTGGCATGGAATTTGATAGTAAAGATGCGGTCAAGAATGCGGTCAAACAATATGTTATGAGGGTGCATCAAAGTTTCAAAGTGGTTGAAAGCAAATGGGACAAGTATGTGGTTTGTTGCTTGAATAGAAATGCAGATTGTCCTTGTCCTTTCTACATGAGGGCAATTTTATCTAAAAAGACTGATTCATGGAAAGTCACTCAATGGGGTGGACCGCACACATGTCTCAATATGACCATGACCCAAGATCACGAGAAACTTGATTCAGATTTAATTGCCACTTGTGTAGTAGGTACGTATTTGATGTTCATATTATGTTATTGTTTAGCCTTAATTGTCATTTAAATTCTGTTATTCTATTGACAGGCATGATCAGAGAAGATCCATCGATAAAAATTTCATTGATTCAAGAGAGGATTAACAGTCAATTTGCGTACAAGGTGTCGTACAAAAAAGCTTGGTTGGCGAAACATAAAGCCATTGCTATTGAATATGGCGATTGGGATGAGTCATATGCGAAACTTTCGTCGTGGCTAACACACATGCAAAATCATTCTCCTGGATCGTATTTTCAAATACTACATGACGATTTTATCGTTGGAAATACGGTTAGTCGCGAACATCGCCAATTTCATAGAGTTTTCTGGACTTTTGGCCAATGTAAAGAGGCTTTCAAGTACTGTAAGCCAATCATACAAGTTGACGGCACACATTTGTACGGAAAATACCGTGGGACCCTCTTAATGGCCACATCACAAGATGGAAATGGTGGCGTCCTTCCTCTAGCATTCGCTGTGGTTGAAGGTGAGACGTTGACAGCGTGGTCATGGTTTTTGGCACACTTGCGTGAACACGTCACTGATAAAAATGGTATTTGTCTCATATCTGATCGACACGCGAGTATAAAGTCCGCTGTCGCTAACGAAGCACTTGGTTGGCAACCTCCCCACGGTTATCATGTCTACTGTGTGCGACACATAGCAAGCAACTTCAATCGAAAATTCAATAATGCCAAACAAAAAGAAATGTTGAAGAAATTGGGTAAGATTTCATATTTGATGGTTACGTTTATTTTACTTTCATTTATACTTAAAATTGTTATTCATAACTAATTTTATGCAGCTTACACTCCATGCAAGCACATTTTTGATCAAAATTTAGAAAAATTTCGTGAACTGAGTCCAGCCATAGCAACATGGATAGATCGCATCTCAAAGGAAAAATGGACGATGGCTTACGATAGGGAAGGACGTCGATATGGCCACATGACAACGAACCTCTCAGAATGTATCAATAAGGTTTTAAAGGATTGTCGCAACATTCCCATAACAGCATTGGTGAAATCAACGTACAGTAGGTGTCGAAAGTACTTTGTTGAGCGTGGCCGCCAAGCCCAAAGACAGTTAAATGAAGGCCAACTATATTGTTCAAAGCTTGTTAAAGAACTGAGGAAAAATCAAGAACAAGCTTGTACGCACATCGTTCGCGTGTATGATATCCACTCCACAAGGTTTGAAGTAGAGGAGAGCTTCAACCCTATAACGCAACGTGGCGGACAAAAGTGGGCAGTAAACTTGAATGATCGTCATTGTCAATGCGGAAGGTATTCTGCGCTTCACTATCCATGTTCACACATTATTGCAGCTTGTGGTTACGTGAGCATGAACTACTACCAATATATAGATGTTGTTTATACAAACGAGCACATCTTAAAAGCTTACTCCGCACAATGGTGGCCTCTTGGGAATGAAGCGGCTATTCCTCCTTCTGATGACGCATGGACACTTATCCCTGACCCAACTACAATTCGTGCGAAAGGTCGGCCAAAATCAACAAGGATAAGAAATGAGATGGATTGGGTCGAACCATCTGAGCACCGAACAAAATGTAGTAGATGTGGAGCCGAAGGGCATAACAGGCGTCGGTGTCCAATGCAATCTGAGCGTGGGAGTTGTTCAAATCGTTGATTTATGTATGTCAGTTGAGTGACTTGTATTTGTTTACGTTTTGTTCAATGTATTCAATTTCTGGGGTTCTTTGAATACGGTAGTTACAACAAAACCACTAACCCATAACCCCTAACCTCTAACCCTAAACCCCAATGAATTCGTTTGATGCGCGACATAAAAATAGTGATTATGATTAGTAACCCATAACCCCTAACCCAAAGTCATAACCCTAAACCATAACTACTAACCCTTAAAATAAACTAGTAACCCTAAACCCTAACCACTAACCCTTAAAATAAACCACTAACCCTAAACCCTAACTACTAACCCTAAAAATAAACTAGTAACCCTAAACCATAACTACTAACCCTTAAAATAAACTAGTAACCCTAAACCCTAACCACTAACCCTTAAAATAAACCACTAACCCTTAAAATAAACCACTAACCCTTAAAATAAACAACTAACCCTAAAAATAAACCACTAACCCTTAAAATAAACCACTAACCCTTAAAATAAACAACTAACCCTAAAAATAAACCACTAACCCTTAAAATAAACAACTAACCCTAAACCCTAACCACTAACCCTTAAAATAAACAACTAACCCTAAACCCTAACCACTAACCCTAAAAATAAACCACTAACCCTTAAAATAAACCACTAACCCTTAAAATAAACAACTAACCCTAAAAATAAACCACTAACCCTTAAAATAAACAACTAACCCTAAACCCTAACCACTAACCCTTAAAATAAACAACTAACCCTAAACCCTAACCACTAACCCTAAAAATAAACCACTAACCCTTAAAATAAACCACTAACCCTTAAAATAAACAACTAACCCTAAACCCTAACCACAAACCCTTAAAATAAACAACTAACCCTAAACCCTAACCACTAACCCTAAAAATAAACCGTTACTTATTTGATTTGTGTACTTAACTTTTTCTTTATGACTTTATTTATTATTCTAGTTTGATGCGTGACATCAAAATGGTCATTATGGTGTCCGCGATGGTGATTCAATAACAAATGGTGATAAAAAAACGCAATTCCATAACAAATTCAATAACAAGCACAATGAGATACCATAAATTAAGTCTGAAATTAAAATTTCAAAGATACAAAACAAATTTCAAATAGAGACATCAAAATCAGTCATCATGGTGTTCGTGATGGCGCGAGGATGTGCCACATGGTCGATCCCACCTTCGGGCTTGACGATCCGGATTTCTTCTTGCGCGCTGTCTCCGCCCTTGTTCCTCAGCCTCTGCAGAAAACTCGTGACGCAAATCAACACCTAATAAATCACCCATAGGAGGGATTGCTCCAGGTACATCCCATTGCTGACCTAATGGGGCATTAGGTGTTGCCATTGGGGCATCATGTTGCTGCGAAGGGGTCATGGTCGGCAATGAAAAATGAGGCTGTGTTTCGGCAACACCACCAAACGAATGTTCGCTTGTAGACATATCAGTGTCATGGCCCTCGAAAGGATACTGATACATCTGCGAAGGATACTGAGCAAATGTTGGTGGCGTGTAATACATTCCATGGCCACGCTGCTCCATATGTTGGGAAAAATCTTTCGCTTGAACAATCTCCCTTCGTCTGTCAAAACCTCGAGTTTCAACACTTGACTGAAGCATGTGAAACTCTTGTGGGGGAAATCGACGCTCTGATGCTGGACCATGTGCCACAGGCTCAGTGATCCTCTCTTGCTCTTGGGATAAAATCGCTAACTTTTCCACATATGACACGAGATCATCAACTGTCCATGTGTTTCGCCCTTGGGGTGACACCATATACTGCAATGTCTCGGTAACTTCACCCTGCAATTATTAGGGTAAGGAAATTAATGTCGATGCTTTAAAAAGTAAATTGAAGTTAAATAATTAAAAAGAAATAAATACCAATGTAGCCGTGTTTGCATTATTTGGGTCGATAAACATTTTTGTTTTGCGCCTATACCACACCATGTAATCCGAGTTAAAACTCAATAGGCCCTCTTGTCGAGCATAAACGTCGACCCTAAACTCAGCTCGATTATTCCACTGACTGATAAATGGGGCCAACAGCTGGAACCAATTTTCATCCATTTTGCCTTTCAGTGTTAGCCCGTGGACATTCCATGGTTGCGAAGGAGACTCCGGAATAGGTTGTTGCATTCCAAATTGTCGCAACACTCTATCCGGTTGGTGCCACTCTACAACATGGAAACAAATGAGTGGCACCACTGCGCACCACGACATACTGCCAACCAAACAAATGGGAGGCAACATCGACATAACAGTTGCTGTGTAAGGCTCCCACAGAAACTGCATACAATAACACAATTGTTAATTTATCTTAAACCATGACATTTTATTTATTATTTAACGAATATATGATGATCTTGTTACCTCATGTCGTTTCATGATATCCAATTTGCGACGGAAAACTATTAGATCATCATTGCCAATATGTTGGTTTCCACGTCGCAGCCACCTACAAAAAAAATATGAAATAATTAGTGCGGACGCGTTACATTATTGATTATTTTCAAATGATTTTTTTTTCAAAGCAACTAACCTGTGTCCGAGTGGTTTGTTTTCTATTATAGAAGGAGTTCTCTTTGGAGCCAAAGTCGTGCAGCGTTCCCATGCCCACAATTGGATTAAGATGCACATACCTCCGATTGATTTTATTTTGTAATCGGTGGCGCTGCACATCTCTCTGTATAAATAAGCAAGCACGGCAGGTCCCCATGCATACGCGCTGCACTATTCAAAGTCCCGTAAAAATTGGAGGTACCTTAGGGAAACTTTACTGCTGCTTTTGTCAACAAATAGAACTCCTCCTATAAATCTGAGGATCCATGCACGGGTAAACCTTTGTAATTGTTCTACGTTACCATCATGGATATTTATTTCTGAAAAATGGTGAGCCAGCCAACTTAATTTGACCACACTACCTTGAAGTTCACCTTCCTGTGGTCTGACTCCCAATAATTCTTCACACAATTCAGCCCAATCAAGATTAGTCTGACCAATTAATGGTGCCCCCTCAGTATGAAGACCTAACAACACTGACACATCTTGAAGAGTAATCGTAGCCTCTCCGCATCTCAAGTGAAACGTGTGTGTCTCGGGCCTCCATCTTTCAATAAAGGCTGTAATTAATGAAGAATTAATTTTCAGGTACCCCATTTTCATTATCCAATAGAATCCTGATTGGCGAAGCAGAGGAATAATTTCCTCTGGTATTTCTTCTTGTCCTTGATACATGGGTACGGCTCGTCTGATATGTAGTTTTCTATCTGCTTCTCCATTCCAAACATGTTCGGAAACATGTTTAGGTTGCAGCCATAAGACGTCTCCTTCTATTGGACCAGACTTAATGTGTATACTAGATGAAGATGATGATGAAGATGCCATTGATGCTGTAAAGTTAAATATAATACAAAAAATTGACAACAAAAATTTTACATTAAAAAAATTAACAAATTTAATAGCTACACAAATTTAAATAAATGTTCTAAAATAATCTACATATAACAAAATTACAAATTTAATAGCTACACAAATTAAAATAAATGACCAAATTAAAATACATAGATTTGGAACACGTACAAAAATTTAACACAAAAAAACATAAAATACTACCTAAAATAGTCTACAAATACAAAAATTAAAAATTACATACCTACACAAATTTAAATAAATTACCAAATTCAAATACATAACAAAATTAAAAATTTAAACACGTACATAAATTGTACACAAATAAACTTAAAATACTACCTAAAATAGTCTACAAATAACAAAATTAAAAATTAAATAGCTACAAAAATTTAAATAAATGACCAAATTAAAATACATAATAAAATTAAAAATTGTTACACGTACATAAATTTTACACAAAAAAACTTAATTTACTAAGTAAAATACTCTATACATAACAAAATTAAATATTAAAATACGTACATAAATTTAATTAAATGACCATATTTTTTTTCTAATTATTAAAATTTAAATTAAATCAAAAATATTATACACAAAAAAATGGTATTAAATCAAAAAAATTTCATGGAATAAATAATTTAAAGAACGTGTATATATATATATACATATATATATATATGTATATATATATATAATTAATAAAATGTATATATATATATATATAATTAATAAAATATCATATATTTCAATAAAAACTATAAGTAAGTCAATTAAATAATATTCACATTCTAACTAAACCTAAAAATATCATATATAAAATACAAATAATATCATACAAACCTAATAAATCTAAACCAAATAATAATAACATAATAACTAAAATTAACCTAAAAATCATTTTATCACAAATAATAACATACAAATTTTAAAAATGTTAACAAAATCATATTAATAAATCCAATACAACTAACCTACAAATCATAATATACCAACTCAAATTTGTAACATAATTAACCTAACATATATCTATATATATAACGTGCAAATCATAAGAACCTAACTTAAATCATAATATACCACTATAATTAAAGAAAATAATATATATCAATTTAACTATAACTAAACTAACATATATCTAAATATATATAACATAACTAATAATATATTATTTTTAAAACCTAACTTAAATAATATTGACATTTACCTATCAACTAAAGTTATAAACTTAAGAATCACTTACCAAAATAACAAAAACGCACTGAGAAAGCAATGGAAGCAAAGCAATGGAAGGATCAATGGAAGCAAAGGCACGAAGGAAGCGTAGCTGGTGCACTCTCGGACTGAGCTTTTATAATGGAAGAAGCATACTTAGGAGCAACCCGCCAGCCATGTTGGCGATTCATGGCCAAGGCAAATCGCCATTACCATTGGCGATTTGGCCTTGACTGACTGACGCGACGCGCTCTGCCGTTCACTGCCATGGCAGGCTACCCTCAGCTGTTGGAACTCGCCAGTTTGACTGGCGGTTCCCAATGGCTTCTGCAAATCGCCATTACAGCTAGCGAATTAGGCTCATATCGCCATTGCATCTGGCGGGTTGCTCACTGACACCAAATCGCTATTACCAATGGCGGTTTGGGTCTTCCATGCACGTAAAAAACTGCCCCATGCTGCAATTATTTTAGAAACGACCCCATCTGGGGAAATAGTTTCTAAAACTACCCCAGATGGGGAAATTTGCCTAGCTGGTGCATAACTGCACCCTGACTCTGGTAATGGAAAGGCTGCTAGAGAAATCTCATTGAAATTAATTATTAATGAATAAAGTACGAGCCAGTTGGAATAGGAATTGGTTGAATAATCCTCTCTTCCCCATCTGAATCAAAAGGTAGGTAGTAATGGTGAACTTTAGTAATGTGCATCTTGTGTGTTTATGGCTATTGTTAAAGCTTTCAGTTGATTTTGTGGGAGAAATGAAAGCAGCATTTGGACAATAGTTGAATTATACCAAACACTACTGTTTGGTGTGTGGTTGCTGAGGTTCCTACTATGGCCTGTTTTGCATCACAGTATCTTGGAATTAGTATGCTTTCCTGTGTCCTGAGCTTCTACGCATCTCTTCCTACAGATTTATATTTTGCTTGGAGGTTGCCTTATTAAATGGCTGGACTCTTTGGATCCTTTTATTTATATATTCTTAAGCGGTGTCCGGGACATTGACCAAGTATGTGTTTTGAACTTTTGCTGGATATTGATGGACCTTTGAGCTAGTCAGGTAAACCATTCTCAATGTTGTTTGCCTTTATCACTTAGGAAGTGATCTACCCAATCAAATTCTTCAGGGTGAACTGTGGAATGCAAGTCCTGAAACTGTTTTGTTAGCTTATGTTTGTTGGTGGCTATCTTCGAAATGTTACAAGAAGTTAAACTACTGGACAGAGAACACTTAATTTGCAAAAAAAAATTGAAGGAGACTGTACTCTTAAAATCCTCTGCATGAAGCTCATGATTCGTTATCACAACAAAAATACCCGGTAAGTTAATGATCTTGGAATTTGACTAAAAATACGTTACGGAGTACCCAAAATGATTCAAAGATGGTTAAACTAAATGTTAGTGCATCTTATTGCATCTCTTGTTGCTGATGATGCCTACGTAATTGTGATATTTTATTATTCATCTGGATACCTTGCACAATGTTCAGAATTCGGTAATTCAGTGGGGAGTAATTAATCTGGTCTTGCCGCTTCCTATTGCCTTTGTAATGTTGTCCGAATTTAAATTTGTTTTGTATCATATAGATTGTTAAGTTATATGCCCTCCGCCTTTAAGTTTTATCTTCTCTTTTTTGGGTTGTATGTCCTTATGACTGTAGCATGGTTCAATTTGTGTTTGATTAGATTAAACTTTCTCAATCTTAGTGTGGCTGGTGTTGACTCACAGCGAGTTATAGCTGTACATAAACTCAGATTTGGACTTGTGCAGCCAGCAAGTAATGTACCGTCCCATTTATCTTTTAATGGTTCAGCATCAACTGATTTGTACAAGTGCATTTTCTTGGCTTTAGATTTGATGTGTGATTCATTCTTAGTTATTACTACTCGTTAACTGCACTCATTCCAAACACCATAAACCTTAGTTCAACCTCTACTTGAGTTCGATTATAAGCTTCGTTTGGTTTGGTTCAATAATTTTATGAATTCAAGGACATTTATGATTTAAAGAGAGATTTTTCTTTGCTTTTTATTCTTACTAGTGTAGTAACTCATCTTATATGGGTCTTAGATTTACAATTTATAAATTTTTCTATTATTATAATTATAATTTTTAATATATTTGTAATGTTTTTTTATTTTATTTTAAATATATATTTATACATATATATCTTTGTGTCTATGCATGTGTTTGTATGTGTCTGCATGAGTATTACATATGTATATTTATAGATATTTGTAAAAAAATTATGATAAAAAAATTAAATTAAAAACAAACAAATACTTTTAAAACATATTTATACTAAAAACAAATAATTTTGAATTTTTATTTTCATACTAAAATTATATAAGAATAACTTTAACTTATATGTAAAAGTTATTTAATTAATTTTAAATTATAGGTAACTGAAAGTTGAGGATTTACAAATGAAATAATATTTTTATTTGTCATCCATAATCATGGTCAGCAATTTATTTTAAGATACATATCTATCGCATTATGTTATTATTTTTTAAAAAATAATAATAAAATTATTATATTAATATAGAGGAGAATGTATAAAATATTTTTCTTTTAAAAAAATGTGACAAATGAAAAATGAGAGAAATTGTTATTTAAGGAGAATATTTTTTGCCATACATGTGAAACAAAAAAATAGAAAGTAATGCAAAAAAGAAAGTGCAAAAAAAAAAAAGAGATGGAATAAAAATAAAGATGATAAAAGTTAGACATTATAAAACAAAAAAAAAAGGAAGCAAAACATACAAAGAAAAGGATAAAGGATATATTTCAAATTTAAAATGGAAAAATTAATTAAATAATTAATAAATAATCAAAATGAAAAAGATGGACAATCTTAATTACATATAATTGATTTGGAATAACTAGAATTAGATATTTAATTGTTAGATTAATTATTGATTAATAACAAACATATATAATACTAATTAATTTTTCATTAATTAATTATAATAAATTCTCTAAATAAATAAATTTTTATATTAATAAATATATTCAAAAAAATTATTAGAAATATAATTATTAAAAATTTATATATGAAAATATATTTAATTTTTTATTATATGTTTAATCATAACAAAATTAATATCTAAAAAAAAATACTAAAAAACCGTGAGCCGAGGCTGAGGCTGTGCCGTTGTGTGTCGCATATAGGGAAAAAAGTAATATGACTTGCACACGCGTGTGACTGCCCACGAAAAACCGTAAGAAGAAAAAATATTTGTAAATAGCTTCAGAGATCTTTTTTCCTTTTGGAAGATACAGGAGCCAAACAATCAACCTAGTGATAGTGGAAGACTTAGATGATTCTTCCAATGTATCATTTTTGGATCCAATAGAATTCATAGGTATAGTAAGAAGCCTTGTTAAATAAGGATTTTTTCTTTTCATCATTTTTCGATTGTTAATACGATAGATAAGGATCGCTACTACAAAGAGTATTACATACTTGATTATTTTTTATTTACTACAAAAACTGTAAAATAATTAAATTTATTATACTTAAAAAAGTAATCAATGGAAGAGACAATTTTAAAATGAACTTATAAAGAATACAAACAATTTTTTTCCAAGTGTCTTATATACATACTATCAAGCTATTCCAGAGGTGTACCCTGTTGCCTAAAATGAGTATCGAATTATTTTCTTCTTAGTTTGTGATCTGTTGCAGAATTTAAGAAATTAATTTTGTACAATAAAAATCGTGGACAATTTTATTGTACAAAAAATAAGAAGAGAAAGACGTATGTAATTACATGAATAATGTAAATATGTAACAGAAAAAGATAAAAAAAAAGTGGTGTGGAAAATATTGTAGAAAAATATTAGTATATAAATAACACAATTCTTTGGTAAAAAAAAAAAAAAAAAGAACTCTTGAATAAATTGCTTGAATCAAATGCGTACCAATGCATGATAACGGATTAAGTTGGTTATAGTAATTTGCTGGGTACGAGTATATTCCACGCATAAAAAGCGTTTTGAGTCAAACGAGGTTGTCTCAGACAACCGTACAATAAGGAACTCCAGTACAAAAACATCTGTCTATTCGTATACAACTTCCTAAAAATAGCTGTGTCAGTGCAACTAGCCATGACCACCGAAGCACCAAAATTATGAGTATGATATTCATAACAAAGACAAACCCAACATCATCATCATCATAATTATCATCACAATCATGAGGGATTCTCATTTTCAGCATTATTATCATGTCACATGAAACAAGAAGAGTGATGACTTATCATAGATTAAGAAGTATAATCACGCTTTATGATCATGACTTTGAATTAGCAGCTTTTTGGAAGAGATCATAACAAAATGGATGATGATTCAAAAGAGAAGGAAAGGTTGACGTTTAACATAGCGATTATGGTGGCATCCATGATCGCCATTGCAATGGTCACCGTTTCTGTAGTTGCACACACAGACGGTCCCAAACAAGACGCAGGGAAGAATGTGAAGACTCTTCTCTCCGTTTGCTCCAAAACGGAGGATCCAGAAAGCTGTTTCCGCATGCTGAAGCACGTTGGTGAGAAAGCCACAGTTTTGAAAGCGGCTATCAATGCAACCCTCACGGAATTGTTGCTGGTGATTAGGCCAAAACCTCGTCTTGACGGAGCCTCACGCTTCTGCAGCAAGAGTCATATAAGGATTGTTTGGAACTGCTGAGTTTAGGAATTGAAGAATTACAATCTTTGTATTTCGTGGCAAGTTTTCATGTAGAGTTGTGCAAACTGAACCTAGATGATGTGATGAACAGCCTAAGTGCTGTCATTTCGTACCAACACACTTGTTCTGATGAATTAATGCGAATAAATTAAAGCTATGAGGTTTTGGGGTATTCATTGAAAGTTCCAGTTCTTCTCACGAGGATAGCCTTATCCATTGTTCATAATTTCTCTGAGAGGCCTAATAGAAGAGAAGCACGACTTATGCTAGAAGAATTTCCAAGGTGGTTCCCAGCAACAGAGAGAAAAATGATAGAGTCTAATCAAGGAGATAATGGTGGTGGTGAACAATGGCCAATAAATGTGGTTGTGGCTCAATATGGAAGACGTCATTTGTCGACCATAGCTGACTCAGTACTCAATGCATGTCCAAAGAATAAAACGATAGCATGTGTTATTTATGTGAAAAGAGGTAAGTATGAGAAGAGAGTGGTGATTCCTAAGGGTGTAAACCAAGTGTTCATGTATGGTGATGGACCTGCGCATACCATTGTCACTGATTCCAACACAAGAGACCCCAAGACACTCACAACCTCCTTTCGAGCAGCTACTTTCGGTAAGCTCCTCAACATTAACAATATGCCTCCAATGAGCAATTTTTTAGTAACTACAGTACTTATAAGAACAACCAAATAATCAAGAGTTCAGACTTCAGAGTATGTATTAAAATAAGGTTCAATTAATCATTTAGTCTCTCTATTATTCTAGTTTTTTTTATTTTAGTCTCTATAGGTAAAAAATTTATGTTTTAGTCTTCATATATACAAGTACTTTTATGTTCTTGTCTCTCAGATTTATGGTAGTGTAAAATGGCAACAAAATAGATATAAGAACCAAAACGTAACAAAATATTTGTAGAGGAACTAAAATGTTGAACTTTTAGCTATAAAGACTTAAAACAAAATATGTTATCATGTATATCGGAACCTAATGAATAATTAAATCTTAAAATAATAGCAAACCATGTTGAATTATGTGCTAGAGTCATTTTAATATTTACTTGAACTTCTGGTTAAGTGTGTAACTGTGGTCGTGCAATACTTACTTGCCTTCAACACCCTTTTCTTCCTTTTAGTTTTGGAGGGTACTTAAGAAGCAAGTAACACCAAACGTGACATTTTGTTTTAACTTGGGCTCTTGTGAAATGCAGTGGTAATGGGGAAAGGATTCATCTGCAAAGACATGGGTTTCACAGCCCCAGCTGACATTGGAGGAGCACCGACACTCCTAGTCCTTTCTGATCACTCAGCATTCTTCAACTGCAAAATTGATGGTAACGAAGGAACCTTGTTGGCAGTAGCTCAACGCCAATTCTACCGAGACTGCGAGATTCTTGGCCGTGTAACTCAAAACTCACATATCATAGTGAAGCCTCGAAATTCCTCTGATTTGGTTTTAAGAAGAAATGTTGTGAGTGCACAATCCAGGTTAGACAAGCATCAGACAACAGGGTTAGTGATTCAAAACTACACCATCACAGCACATGGACAAAACATGAATACTCTTAATGCTACCACTTACTTGCGATCCCCATATAGTGAGTACTCAAGAACGATCATAATGGAATCATTTATAGGAGATGTGATACATCCAAAAGGTTGGTGTAAATGGAGTGACAATGCCATAGAGACAAGAACTGACAAGAGGGTCAAGTGGAATGGATACAGTACAATTTTTGAGAGAGATCAAATGGTTAGTTACACAGTTGGTCGGTTTGTCCAAACAGACCAATGGTTGCTAAATAGAGGCATTCCTTACGAAATTGGGTTTCTTGTACAGAATTAGACTGTATATAGTAGAACCTAGGATAGAACCTTGTTTTGCCTAGAGATTTACTAAGTTTACTGAATGCCTAGAGATTTCCTCTTTGATTTAGGAAGAAGAGAAGGAAAAATAAATAAATAAATAATGAGATAATTTTTTAAATTGTTTTGTTGTTTAAAAAATAAAAGTTTTAAAAAAATTGTATATAAAACGACAATAAATATCTTAAATAAAAAGACTTGTATATTAAGGATGTTTTTGTCTCTATATCCATATAATAGTCTTCTTCGCACTTTTGAGTTATACTACTTCAGATCGTCTTAATCCGATTCCGGTTCAATATCTATTTTTTAAAACAATTATCTATTAATAAAATAATTTTAATAAATAATATTTTATCTACATTGATCTAATTTTGTCTTATATATTATCTAGTCTTTATAGGATCAAATTTGGGCTTAAACAATTAACCTTATTAAAATTTTGGACTAAACAGAAAACAAGTAACTCGTCCCCAAGCACCTATTTCAGTATTTCTCTCTTCAAATTGAGAAGAAAAAAATATTTGAAGGAGACCATTATATTTTCATTTTTTTATACTAAATACTTTATATATATATATATATATATATATATATATATATATATATAAAAGATTCAAGTTCGAAATGACATTTATTTTTTTATAAGACCGAATATGTAATGTTCATTTCATTAATTACTTTTAAAAGATAAATTAATAATAATGATAGTTTTTAAAATATATAAATTTAAAATAAATTTATTATTATTAATTAAATTAGTCATTTTTTTAATTTTAATAAATTAAATAATTGAGTTTTATAAAGAAGAACACAAGAAAAAATATCATTTTTGTTCCAAATATAAGAAAGAACAGTTTTTTCCATCTTTTCCTTCCATTACGACTCATCTACTTTTCTGTTGTATCAAACAATACCCAAAAGGACTACATCCAGTCAAATTATGCATTCTTTTTGTTAACCAAAGGCATACCCAACCCTCTGGTACGGGGTTACTACTTACTCGTGTTTAACCAAGATTGGACCAGACAAACTCATTAAATTGAATACTTCAGATTAGTCCTTTGTCAACAATTACGTATCCATTGAGACAAAAGCTTCAGCCAGTAGCCAAATTAAGAGCATCGGTGAACCCAATAAAATTACATAATCACAAAAGTTTAACCTTTCATACAGACAGAAACTTGTTTTCATTACTTTTGGTACAACTATTTCAAAATTTAAAATAAGATAATATCATTATAATCATTGATAAAAATAAAAACCAGGAACATTTTGATTTGGTTAAATCCAACAAGTCCTTAGCTTACAAAATCATTATCATGCATGACGTGCGTGTCTGATTACCCTTTGAAAACACTAGTATTATCAATTTTTCACGTTTAATCCATAAAAATGACGCAAAAACTAGTATAATTTGCTTCTATTAGACGGGCATCCATCTTTTTCTGATGAGCAACCAAACACACTGAACTTCACATGTTTTTCTGCACGTCATGTGAGTGCTGAAAATCATTATCACCTATTTAAATAATCTTTAGTTACAATCTTTGAATCTGTCCCTTTTCAACCATGAAATACAAGAAATCATCCCTACCTCTACCTACGGATGCCACACTTCAAATCATCGTAAATAAAATAACCAGAACTGTCAGTGAGAGCACCATGAACCAACATCTATGAAGCCAATCAAATCCCCATCATCCAAACAAAATCCACCCCTATAGCTAATTGAAACGAAAACAAACAAAAATGTTCCCCCATCCACAACTTGCAATACACAACAGAACCCACAGAAACAGAGCACGTTCCAATAACCAAACCAAATTCCTCTTTAACATAAACCTCTAACAATTGGAGTATAGGTTATGCAACATGGCATAAAGGGTGGTGATGATGACTACCAATAGGGCTTCTTGTTGGAACAGGGAGTACGGAGTACTTTGAATCTCTATGAAATTTTGGCATGGGGGGACTACACAAATGAGATGGGAATTTTATGGTTATGCAACTTTGGTACTCGGACATGTATGTATGTGCGTAGTAGGAATGCTTGAAAAATGAAAATGGCAGTGATATTCAACGGGCAGATATGATTGATAAGAAAATCAACCAAGATGTTTTTTGTGAACTAAACATATCCTGAAAGATAATTGAAAATTAAATTAACAACAAAACATTTAAAAATATTGTCATACTAGGAAAAAAAAGTACTTTGTTGATGAAAAGATTTGTATGAAAAAGGTTTAAAACAATATATTTTATTATTTTCACTTCACCATTTCTTGCAAAATCTTTGAAAACATTAAAGCACTGCAATATTAATCCTAAAATATCAAACCTAAAAGATTATGGAAATTTTTTTATATAAACTTGAACAAGTTTAACTTAAGTTGGCACAATTTAAAGGCATCAAATCATCTGAGAATGACGATTATATATACAAGAATATTTCCATAGACCTCAACATTGAAGTTACTTCTAAGGAATTCTTCGCAGCAAAGCTGCAGTCTATGGTACCAAAACCATCAAAACTAGTCAAGCTTGCAAGCAATCATAAATGATTGCGCTTTCATTCATCAGAAAGACAACAGTGATACCACTCAACTGCAAATAAAAGAATATCACTCTAATTAGAGCAATACCAAATATAACACCGTACACAGCTAGAAGATTAAGAACAAAGCAAATAAAAGATCGCATTTACTCTTAACAATTTCAAAAGAATGTTCTACCTCTATAACTTGTATAATGTACCAAAACCTCAAACATATATTTTACAAGTGGTACCAACCAAGAATGAGGCACTTGCTCTTTCCTAAGGTTAGAAGCATGAAAACATATAGTAGCAACTTATTTTCAGTAATGCATTATGCTTTATGAAGGAAATATTAATTTACCCTTCGTTGAATCTTGTTCGAATGAGAAGCATTTTATAGAAGTAATGGTTTCAATGGACAAGTACAGAACAAAAGAACCCTATGGTAAAAAGTTACAGTTTGCAAAGAAAAAGATGCCAAGTATAACTAGTGAAGATAATAATACCAAACGGACATGATCATGATAACCATCATTATCAATATTAAACAACAATAAAGAAATGTAAGGAAGAGGAACCATAAATTTTAAATTGAATGGAATTAGATATTTAGATATAAGATTTAGGTCAAATGAGAAATAGGTTATGAGTAATTTTACAGTGTCATAAATTATAAATCATCATGTATAGTAAGTTTACTTGCCTAAAAAAAAGTATAGTAGGTTTATTGACTTTAAAATTAACTACCTCTAAAGTCATACCAACACTGATTTTTTATTGGTTGACAAAGTAAAAGTTTTTACGCTGACAGTTCATGGCCATTATTAAACTCTTTAATAAGATAGAAAAACAATTTCCTTTTGAGGCCTTGCAAATTTCCAATTATTTAGAAAAAATAATGAGAATCCATTATGTTTACTCTTGTTATACCTGCACTGTTCCTCTTCCAACATATAAAATGCAAAGGGACAAACCATGTTGATGCCACAAAATTGCAGAAATAAAATTTTTAGATTGAGTCAAATACTAACATGGAATTGGCCAAAGTCAAAGTCAAAAACTTTTATTTATAATGACATTTGTCAATGGAATTGGCACCACATTACGGCACAATCACCAGCTTCACTGCATTCATACATCTAGTTCCAATGCAGACTTGACATTTGCAAAAACATTTATTGTTAAAAATGAAGTACAATTCAAAGGAGGTCGGAGCAAACCTCTTCAATCCGACGAAAGAACAACACAAGTGAACCCATTTTGCACAAGCTGGTTAACCGCATCCCTAAACTTGTAATAGTCATCAACCTTGTTATACACCTGATGAGAAATCCTCGCATATCCAGTAACCACCCCAACTTCTCCCTCTCTCGGCGATCTATAGTATATTGGAACCTCAACGCCAAAAGCATCCCTCAAATGTGTCCTCAACTTGAGGGCATCAGAATCACTCCCAATTCCCAAACAAGCCGGCAAGCCAACCATAACCATGCTAGCACACATATGCGGGGGACTCCCTAGCCGAGTCCCCCACGCCTTCGCCAGCATCTCCCCCATCTCCACAACAGCCTCATGATTCCTCTTCTTGATCCCCTCAATCCCTCCTTCAAACCGGTTAACAAACTCCACCGCCGCCGGAACCACCAACTGAGCACTATAATCCCTGGTCCCAATCCAAGCACTCTCCACAGCCAAACCATTTCCATACTCATGAGACACCACAGGGTGATGCAAATCAGAACCAGGATCAGTACCCTTAAGGTTCCTACGAGTGTACAAAAACGCAATTGAAGGTGGACAAAAGAACCACTTGTGCAAATTACTAGTATAAAAATCAGCACCAATCTCCTTCATATCAACATCAGTGCACCCAATGGAATGTGCAGCGTCGACAAAAACCTGATCTACCCCTTCCTCCCTGCAAATCTGAATCAACTCTTTAACGGGAATAACAACACATGGCATGGAAGTCACGTGATCTATCACCGCTAACCTAACCCTATTTCCGTTACTCTTTCCTCTCTCCAAAGCTTTTCTAAACTCGGAAACGATCTCGTCGTTGGAATTAACGGGGAAAGGTAACGGGACCTCAACGACGTTACCTCCGGCGCGCGTGACGTAGGCTTCCATGGATTTCTTAACGGCGCCGTAGGCGTAGTGGAGCATGAGGACGACGTCGCCTTTTTGGAACTTCCCTTCGCGGAAGTTCCAGGCGGTGTGTTGGAGGACGATGGCGGCGGCGGTGGTGGCGTTGTCGACGATGGAGATCTCATTGACGTGGTCGGCGTTGACGAGGTCCTTGATTAGGGTTCGGGATTGGAGGATGCCGGATTGGAGATCGTTGAAGTAGAAGTGGTCGGGTTGGCGGAGGTACTGGAGCTGCCAGCGGCGCTGCGCGGCGAGGATGGAGGCCGGGCAGCACCCGAAGCTGCCGTTGTTGATGCGCGCGACGGCAGCGTCGTGGTGGCCGAATTCGGATTCGATTTCCGACGGAGTTATGAAGGTGGAAGAGAGTTTGGGTTTTTTGGGTATGTGGGAGCCGTTGTGGTGGTTGTTTTCGTGAATGGTGGTGGAAGACATTGGGATTGGGGATTGAGAAATGAGGAATAGAGGCACATGCAAGGCACTGGAAATGAATGCCGGAACAAGTTTGAAAACGCATTACTCTCTGCTTATCGCCAAAAATCATGTATAGTTATTTCAAATTAATCAAACATCTGTTTATATTTACAATCATAACACCTACTTTCAAATAAAATTGATTTTATACGAAGCTACTCAAAGTAACTTTTTATTTTCATTAGACTTTAATGTTTTTCGGTTTCTAAATCCCTCAAAGTGCAATTTACTAACAAATAAGTTTCTGAAAATATAAAATTTAATTCATGTAAATATAAAAAGTGCGACAAATATATTTGACCGTTAATTTTCGTTCGTCACCCTTAATAAAATAGCATACGTGGATTGCCATTATAAGACATATTTGTCATAATATTTTTTTAATTTTTCGTCTTCCCACCCGCTGACAAATATATCCCTCAAAGATGAAAATGCAAAATGTATGAGATGTTTGGTTTGGTTGTTTTATGTTTTCATTTTAAATGAAAATATTTTCCCAAACGAACCAAAAACTAGAAACAATAAAATCTCGTTTTCAGATGAAATCAGGAACCTCATTTTGGATAAAATGAAAACGCGGTGGAAGGAATATAATTTTAAGCAAATCTAAAAATACATTTCATTTTGAAAATGCGTTTTCAGTGTTTTTATTTCTTGAAAACAGAAAATAAGAAGTCAAACCAAACATATTTTCAAAATTTAATCTTTTGAAAATGAAAAGAAAATGAAGATGCAAACCAAACACACTCTTAATTCTCGAAAGTATAGAAAGTATAACAAATATATCGAAGGTTAATAATGAATTGTATAGGAGAGAAAATAGGAAAAAAGGATTACAAAAAATAGTAAAATGTAACTACTTATCCATTTATCAAATTGTTAATTAGTTTTTTAATTAATCAATATAACTACTTATTTTTCAAAATAAAATAAATTTCTTTATTTTTATGATACAAAATAATTAAGTGACCATTTAAAAAAATAAAAGTCTTTTATTTCTTGAAATTTTTTGTTTCTTCAATTAATTATTAATCTTTATTATGTATTCTGTCACAGTATGTCTAATGGAATACAAGGTCGTTGCAACCTTTAAATCAACGAGAAATAGAATTTTACGTTCCAAAGGCAAAGAATAAACCTATGTATTAGTTTTTTTTTATTTTGAAGTTAACATTTGTATTAATTTGAACATTATTGTATTTTTTTATTTAAATTTAGTTGGGTTCTTTATTTGTTAGTAACTGTTTTCATTTTATTCATATTATGTATAATAAGTGTTGTCTCGAGTGGAAGCACATAAGATTTATCCAATGTATTCTTTCATATTTGAGGTATATATATACATTTTATTGATTAAGGAAAAAGACTTATAATTTCACTTTACTTTTATCTAGTTTAAATTTTGTGAGACTTTTTTTTAAAAAAAAAATAGTTGATTAAATTCTTTTTTTAAAATAAATAAATAAATTTGGTCCCGCGGTCAGTCGTATTTTTTCTACTCAAAACTCTCGACATATTATTTTCAATCTAAATATAAGGATACTTAAGTTGAATTTAGGATATGAAATAATTTTAAAGATTGAAAGTGAAAAATTTAGTAGAAATTTGATAACATTATAAGATATAAAATAAAGTTTTTTTTAACAGCAAAGATGAAGGTTTGTCGAGGAAATCAAAATAATAAAAATATATATTAAAATGTAATTTAAAAAATATATTACATAAATATTAAATGAATAGGAACAGTAAATTATAAACACCTAATAGTAATAATTAGTCACAGTTTATTACTAATGTCTGAATATTTTTGTCGTACTTTTTATACTTTCGAGGACTAAATTTTGTATTTTTCATCTTTTAGAGACGCATTTGTGAGCGGATTGGGAAGACGAAAAGTCAAAAAAATATTATAACAAATATGTCCTTATGTTGGCAATCTACATTGACAATAATTTGTCCCTCCGTGCCATGTAGGTTATTTTATTAACGGTTGAATATATTTGTTGCCCTTTTTACACTTTTAGAGACTAAATTTTATATTTTCATGTTTCAGAGACGCATTTATCAACGAATTACATATTGAGGGATAAAAGTGACTATTTATCTTAAAACAAAGCTATGAAAAAGCTTTTAAATTAAATACTTCAAAATTATGATTTCTTAAAAAAAGAAAAAACATAACAAGCAGGACCATAGTGTTTCGAACTAGTGTTTTTTGTTATAAGTCAAGTAAATTTTATATAATAAGAGGTAGCAAACCTTTTTACATGAAAAGCCAATTGCTTCCAAAATAGCACACCAAACAGCGTATAAATGCGGCCCCTGCATAAGGAACCTGTTCTTGTTACAGTGTTAGTACATCAATGAATACTTCCAGTCCCTACATAAATTTACCCAACATATTGATTTTTTTAGCCCCATCATGCTGCAAATACTAGAAAACCACTGCCTAGTTATTCAACTCCTATCAGTGCCAAGTTATGATAGATAATACTTGTTTTAGTCTCGAATGTAAACAACAAAGACGTGTGGCATTACAGTCCACCACCGATTACAGCCCTTAATACATGCTAAAAGAGAAATGTTGTCCTTATTGTATTTAACAGAAATGTGTCTCAAGTTAGTTCTTGTTTGGATCCTGTCAAGTACCATTTTTCAAGCAAAAACGGAGATGTATGATGGAACTGGTATACTCCGGAGAAGTCTTAAAAAAAATGTGTTGTTGCAGTAATTATTATTTCAACATTAGTAACACTATTATGTCTCTTTTTTATAGCAGTTGTAAAGACAAATAACGATTAGAATTTAGAAATATGAAGGACACGTTTTTAGGTGATGAATTTGGTCTAATTTTCAAGAAGGAATTCGTGTACGGTGAAAGGTCACAGATTTTTCCCACTTTTCACTCCCTCCTTATTGCACCCCCCCCCCCCCCTCCCAATTCACACAATTCAATAGAAGTGTGTGTTTTCATAGTAATCTTGAGAGTTGAGACAACTTGAACATGATACTTTTGAAACGTACAACTGCAATAAGAAAAATGAAATTAAAAAACCTCCAAAATAAGGCATGAAAAAAAGAGAAGAATCATAACATATTATTTTTCTAGTTATGCAATTTTAGTTAATCCATGATTACAAATATGTACAAACTTGAAATGATAAGAAATTTCTTTCGATTAATTAGTTAATTTTATTTACTTTTTAAAGTTTATCATGCATTTTAATGACGCCGAGGTGAATCCAGTTGAATCCTTGATTTTATTCATAAGGATTGCTCCTCGCCTTCCAAAAAATAAGGATTGCTACTCATAAGGAAAAAAATGTCTTTCATGGATTACTATATATAAACAACAGTTCATGAACAAACAACATGGAGGGTTTTTAGAAAGCTAATTGATCAATGGGGTACAGTCAGTTATGAGATAAAAATGTATGTTTCGATTAAAGTTGAAAGAGTACTTTCTAAACTTTAATCTAAACATGTCCCTATCAATAAATTTATATGTTTTCTAGCTTCATATTTCATTTATTCCCACTTTTTTTTTTGTTTAAAAATAATAACACGCATCATTCATTTTTTTAATTTGTAATACGGTGAACAAAATATTAAAAAGAAAAACTCTTCTCGTAAAAAAAATTTATTGTCATTAAAGTGGTGTACATATATATACCGAGAGTTTAATAACTATAAGTTGTTATACGGTTAATTATATAACTTTGAGTGGAAAGGGCTTAAATTAATGACATAATAATAATGTAGTGTACTGAACTTGCAATTATTTCTTACAGATTTGATGACTTTGATTGATTTTAAGTTAATTCAGACATGGGAAGACAGAAAACAGAAACAAACATGACCACTTACGCATGTTAGTCATTGCAAATTTACAATTTGCAATAAAACCATGACCCCACACCACGGTAAGTTACGTCATACAGTAACATTTGATTTTATGCATGTGCTTGTTTGTGGTGTGCGACTTTTCTGTCTCAATCTTGAGGTACATCATTGATCATTGTCGTTAATGCAAAAGGAAAAACAAGCCATATTCAAAATAAATACATAAAAATCATCAATTACATTCACACCTCCTCGGGTTTGTATCGATTGGGCTTTTTTATTTCGAAGCCCATTATGATGCCCAATAATTGGCATTTGGTTTGGGTATATTCAATTCCATTGGTGAAGCAAGACAAGTGACCCTTCCAATTATTTTACATTATTTATGGAGTCAAAATGCAAACTTATTTTCGGATGAGGGAAGGAAAGACAAAATCCTTTTCAGCGAAAAGAAAAGCAAACCAAAAAAGGAAAAGAAAGCCAAAATGCGAAAGTTCCAAGTAGTTTCCTTATAGAACATGTAATGATAATAAATATTTTTTGTTTCTGCATTTTAAAAATAGGTATATTGTTCTCATAATAAATTTTGAAACTTACTTTTTTTAGTCATTTTTATAATACTATAGTGTAGGGTAATTAAAATAAAATGATGTAAAGTGAATTTTTAGTTTAGAGTAGGATTATAACATTTAATTTTAAATTTAAAAAATAATTTAAATGGTATATAAAAAGAGTTTTATATATATGAAATAAGTTAAGTAATTCCATGTGTTTATCAAAAAATCTCATCAAAATGAGAACTCATAACTCATTTAGTATTATTAAAAAAAAGATATTAAATTATCAAGGATTTAGGGCGCAGCATTCGAATATTAAAAATATGCTTGTTTTAATATAGCACGGCACATTTTTTTTTTTTACTCTTGAAATGTAAATCAGTATTTTTCTTTTTGGGTATCCATATCTGTATTAGTTGCCAATCGTCTAAACTCTAAACCCCCACACTAACTTCTAACTGAATGAATATTTTAATCACATCATTTGCTTTTCCTTAGTCAGCTTTTGTAAACAACTAAATATTTAAGAAGATAGTATCTCCACATATTATTCTTAAATCCTATTGGTTCTATTCATGTTTTTCCTGCGAATAAAATAATCAATAGAACCAACATTATTTTTTAAGTAATTTAAAATATTCATTTATATATGATAAAAACTTCTCATTAAATTATATGAAGGGAAAAATGGTATATGTTAAAAAAATTATTTCTCAGACAAAAAAAAATATATTTAAAAAATAATTTTATCATAAAATTTATTGTAAAACTTTTAACTCTTCACAAAAGTAATGCATTTATTTTTTCATTTTTCGTAAAACAAAATTAATTCTTGATTAAAAATTACAACCAGCAGTACTAATGTTTTTTCCCTCCCTAAATATAACATTTTGGAGGCAATGCCAAATTGCCAATCCAAAACAATAATCGTAATTACAAGAGGACAAGGAGCAAGGTAGTATTTTGTTTTGAAGCAGATATTTCCAAGGCAATTTATTTATGTTTTATTTGATAATATTAATAATAATAATTTGGTTGCAGAGAGAATAAGTTACTGCTAACTAACGAATGGACATCCATTCAATTTTTACTATTTATTCCTTACGACCTTCCTCCTTTTTCTTGCCTAACATTACCAAGTTCTCTCTATTTTATCTCTGGGGCGTTCTTAGCACCACCACCAGCTTCTGCAGTAGCTTCAAGCTTCGAAAGGTTTTTTTTTTTTAATATTTTGATCATTTTACTGTGTTCAAGTTCAACCCACTTGATTCGTATCTGTAACATCTTGTTTCTGTTTTGATATTCAATCTTTTGATCTTCAAACATTATGAGTTTAACCCTGTTGACTTCTAGTAACTACTTCCCCCTTCAAATTACCCATTGATTCTCTTTATATTCTTTACTTTGAAGAATCTGTTCGTATATTTGGCATGTGGGTATTACGGATCTGTACAATTTGTATTTGTAGCATCAGTAAAGTGAACTGATTCTGTTTATTATTATTTTTTTCATACCCTTTGTGTTTATGTGCTAAACGGGTGTAATATTATAGCTTGCGTAGGGGACAAAAAGATAAAATCAACTGCAAATAACGTTGGTTATAATAACTGATAAGCTTAGGATTAAAATCGTATCATGAGCTTTTCCTTTCTGCATCGTTGACCAGACACGGAAAAGGTATATGTTAGCTCAATGCTTCTTTTTTTTTTTTTTTTTGTGTTTGTATTTTGAAAAAATTTACTCTGTTAGATGACCCCGTATTCTAGATTGTTTAGGAAGCTAAAGATTTTCTTGTTTAGTAATTACTGCCAGGAAAGTGAAATATTTGTGAAAAGAGAATATATTTTTCTGATTATATATTTATCTGAGATTGGCTGTGTGGAGAATATACTACAAGGACTTGAGTGTCTCAACTGTTTATTTCCTTGTTTCATTTTATTTGCGTTCTGTGTAAAATTAGGAATGTATTCAGGTCAACTTACCTTTGGATTTCCTTGTAAGGCAGATTTTCCTTGACCATGGGGCAAAAGCATTTAGTGACAGTCTTATGTTTATGGGCTTTAACATGTTCCCTTCTTCCATCTTTCTCCTTTGGAATTCTGAGAATCGGTTTGAAGAAGAGACCTCTAGATATTGATAGTATTAATGCTGCTAGAAAGGCAAGAGAAGGTCTAAGATCTGGAAGATCAATGATGGGTGCACATGATCAGTATATTGGTAAGTCAAAAGGTGAAGATCTAGTACCTTTGAAGAATTATATGGACGCTCAATATTTTGGTGAGATTGGAATTGGCACACCCCCACAGCCCTTCACTGTTGTGTTTGATACTGGTAGTTCCAACCTTTGGGTTCCATCATCAAAGTGCTACTTTACTGTAAGTTCAACTTAACCTGTATTTTTTTTTTATATTTTCAACTTAACCTGTATGTCTTCACAACCATGTACATAGAAGCATATCATACTGACCAATTCTCTCTTGCAGCTCGCCTGCTATACCCATAATTGGTACACGGCAAAGAAATCAAAGACACATGCCAAAAATGGTAATGCGAGCTTCTTATTATTCATGTTGATTATAGTGGTACTGTCATAGGTGTATACAATATATATGCCATGTAATGTAATTTTAATCATACCTATCAACTTGTTGATCAGGAACATCATGTAAAATAAGCTATGGAACTGGTTCAATATCTGGTTTCTTCAGTCAGGATAATGTTAAAGTTGGCAGTGCTGTTGTTAAGCATCAGGTGAGTACTTAATTTATGAGCTTCCTCTTCAATATAGATTGTACAAATTTGTTGATAGAAATACTTACAAATGCCACTATTGTAAACTGTAGGATTTCATTGAGGCTACCCACGAAGGAAGTCTTACCTTTCTGTCAGCAAAGTTTGATGGAATACTGGGACTTGGATTTCAGGAGATCTCAGTTGAAAATTCTGTACCAGTATGGTGTGTTCCATCTGCTCTTTTGTTGTTTCATCTGTATCTGTTCTCCATGTTAGAGTGAAGTATTGTGAATCGTTTTTGTGCCTCTAATTGGCCAGTTCATCATAAAATCACAGGTACAAAATGGTTGAGCAAAAACTTATCAGTGAGAAGGTGTTCTCTTTTTGGCTTAATGGGGATCCAAATGCGAAAAAAGGTGGCGAATTAGTTTTTGGTGGTGTTGACCCAAAGCACTTCAAAGGAAACCACACTTATGTTCCAATTACTGAAAAAGGTTACTGGCAGGTTAGCAAAAACACATTTAGTTTGATTAGGAATTCCTTTTAAATATGTAATTATTCACATCAGAAAATACTTTAACAAGGAAATTTTCTTTTTCAGATTGAAATAGGAGATTTTTTCATTGGAGGTGTTTCAACTGGTAATTTTATTGTTCCTCAACAATAAGAAAATTCTATTTTGGAGATTCACTAAGGGAGTGATTGAGTGGCTAATATAATTTGAAATATGGTATAAGGAGTGAATCTAGAATGAATTTTCTACTTCCTTATACTTGAAAATCTTTTGAAGAAATACAGTTTGTCAAGTGTCACCAAAGTGTATCTTTACATTTATGTTTGTGAAATAGGAATTTTTTCTTACTTGTTGCATATGCTTCCATTCCAAAGTGCATCTAATTCTGTAATATATCAACGTTACTTTTAGGTGTTTGTGAGGGTGGCTGTGCTGCTATTGTGGATTCAGGAACATCTTTGCTTGCTGGTCCAACTGTATGTGCTTCCGTATTTCTGAAGATTTATTGCTTATACACCCTCTCTTGAACCAAAGATTCCCAAGTTTGGTGGGCTGAAATATAAGCATATTTCAACTATTTAAATCGTATTTATTGTCATTATTCCAAAAATACCTTTATGTTCAATTCAAATGCACCTACAATAAATATGATTGAAGGTAGTTTAGGAAATGTAGTTCCTTTTTTTTATATACGAAATTAAAAAAATTAAATGAACTTAACTAACATCTTTAATCAGTGTGAAATTAGGTATGTTTGCTTATATATGAGTCCAAAGGGAGTATATTTTATTTATAATTTCTGTTGACTGTTTATTTCAGCCTGTTGTGGCTGAAATCAACCATGCTATTGGAGCTGAAGGAGTTCTCAGTGTAGAATGTAAGGAAGTTGTTTCTCAATATGGAGAGTTGATATGGGATCTCTTGGTATCAGGGGTAAGTGTCAAAATTGAATATGCTTTCAGCTTGTGATATTTTTCCCATTTGCATGTCAACTCTTTGAACCTAAACGAGCTTGATCTTATTCTGTAGGTGAAGCCTGATGACATATGTTCACAAGTTGGTTTATGTTCTTCCAAAAGGCATGAATCTAAGAGGTTAGAATGTTAGATAGGTCTTTATTTGACGGCCCTTGTATTTATCAATGTTTTTTCTTCCATTGTATGGATTTTCACCATATTTGTTTCATTGCTAGTCAATTTGGTAATAATTTTAACATATTGGACGGATGTTTGATGATTCTTTCTGACTATGAAAATTAGAGAGTCAGAAGTATCACGGAACCTTCATTATATATACATTGATTAGCTTATTAATCTATTATTTGGCCATTGGGAGAGTTTAGGTCTTGACCTCACTCATGCTGCAAGCCTGCGATATTTGGGCTGAAACAAATTCCTAAATTACTTCAAATTCTATTTTTGTGCAGTGCTGGAATTGAAATGGTGACTGAAAAGGAGCAGGGAGAGTTGACGGCAAGAGATAATCCTTTGTGTTCTTCTTGTCAGATGCTTGTTCTTTGGATCCAGAATCAACTAAAACAAAAGGCAACGAAGGACAGAGTATTCAACTATGTGAATCAAGTAAGCCCTTTGAATTTTGAATTATCCTGTCCAGAAGCTCAAGCAGTGCTGCAGTTTGGAGTTTAGACAAGTGGTTAATGTTTGTTTTGATCATTGACAGCTGTGTGAGAGCCTACCAAGTCCATCTGGAGAGTCAGTGATAAGCTGTAATAGTCTTTCCAAGATGCCAAACATTACATTCACAATTGGAAATAAACCTTTTGTCCTCACACCAGAGCAGGTTAGGTTTGAACTTTCCATAAATTAAATTACATTGTGGCTTCGGTTCCAGAAATGTACTGCAAATGTCATAAGAACATTGGGGTCGGGAAAGTACCTACATAACTTGGACAATATTTGGTTTTAGGTAAAATTATGGAATTTAAGTTCAAAGAAAAGCTAACAGTAATAGCCATTCAAAATGACGTGGGCACATACTAATACTGAATAGCAAATTGAACTACAATTATGCTGTTATCTCTGTAGATAGTTTAAGGCTAACTATTTATTTATTTTTGGGATTCTAAGAATGATTTTTTTGTGCTTTCAGTATATTCTAAAAACTGGAGAAGGCATTACAGAAGTCTGCCTTAGTGGGTTTATTGCTTTTGATGTTCCTCCTCCAAAGGGTCCATTGTGGTATATTAACTTTTAAAATTATTTATCAATTTAAAATCACATATGCACAGACTAGAATGGTATGAATGAAGCGAATTACATAAAATGTTATTAAGCTATGTTCCATTCTCTGATACTAGTGTATTGTATGCAGGATTCTTGGCGATGTTTTCATGAGGGCATATCACACCGTCTTTGACTACGGAAATCTACAAGTTGGTTTTGCCGAAGCTGTCTAATTAGGCTTTCTGGAGGATTTTCTTTGAAAAATTGTTAAGCGTGTTGTAAATAAGCTGTTATAACAATTGTAGCTGGGATTCACTTTATGGAATCACGAATGGATTTATCCATTTAAGACGTAGAAGTATCCACTTGGAACTTGGAAGTGTTGTGTTGTGTGCTTTTTATATGAAAAAACCATCGTCTTCACTCTTTATTTCATTCCGTGTTGGGCAGAATATTATGCCTTTTCTGTCCCTTTCAAAATTAGGATACTTGTAATGTGCCATGCTGATGCCAATACTTGTCCTGCTTTCTCCAGTCAATGACTTGTGCCAATGGAAAATTACTAATGTCATTATCTGCTAAGGCAAAACCAATTGCAAAATGGTACCAGAAAGGTTTTGGCTTGCTGTTAAAAAGAGCAAAGATAGCTGTAACCACCCTCATTTTATGTAATGCAAAGGATCAACGGCTGGAAAATTACTCTGTATAGTTTTTCTCAACTGCTCCTTTAACTCCAGTTTTTGAAATAAGAATTTTAGTACCAATCATTTCGGATTTTTATAAAAACTAGAAGAAAAAAGAAAGTTCTATAGTGTCTCCGCGGGTACCAATACACGTATGCTTGCTGGAATGAAAAAATCACTTTCTAGCAGAGGTGAAACCAATAAATTCCCATGACTCAAAGGAGAAATATATATATATATATATATATATATATATATATATATATATATATATATATATATATTCACTTTTTATTATAAAAGTACGTCATCAGAACTGAAATATATATAAAAAAATAATTCAACCCAATTAAGAAAATAAGTCAAATTTAATTTTGATTGTCTTGTTTTAAAAATTAATACATTTCCTAAAGTACTTTTTACAGTTAATTGCATAGGCCAAAAAAGAGAAAATTATTAAACATAAAATTTTAATTAAATAAAAAACATTTTAAAGATATTATTATTAAATAAAAAGAAGTTAATTAAAATCTACTTATATTTTAATCCTTAGCACAATTTTTTCCCTTATATTTCATTCTCGAGGGAGTATATTTTTCACTTCATTTTTTATTACCATAGATTTTGTATCTATTCAAGAAACAAGTGAAAATATATAAAAAAAAAAAAAAAACTTCTTAACAAAAAACAGTTCAATAATGTCTTCGCCGGTGTAAATGCACATGTTCGCTGGTCAATTCTTTCTAGCAAAAGACATGGAACAAATAAAATTCCCACAACCTAAACTTTTTTCAATGACATTGACATTGCGTTTGAAGAATTCGCATATGCAACGAAGTTCTGCAATCACGGCATTCAGCTTCAGCTTAAGGCTGAAGCATGTGGCTTCAAGCAAACGAAAGGTTTTACGGTGTTTTGTCATCAGTAGTGAGTTCAACCCAATTAACTATCATCCGCAATATACTCGAAATTTCACATCAATAATTGAACTATGAAAACTAACATAACCATGCTACTCTCGTAAACATAAAATCCTTACAAACATAACATTACCTCACAGATAAGCAGGTAACATTTTTGGTCTACCAAACTCCAAACTATCATATAATCCCAAATGTTTTCTTCCTCTCGAACCGAGGATGGCAACAATTATCAAATAAAACAGCTAATACAAACCAAACCACACCAAACCACACAGGAGATTCGTCATCACGCTGATATGTCACTTCACGAGTAATGTTCCATCATTAGTCTTCATCGCTATCGTTACTAAATATAGAGGAGATCGGAACATTTTGCTTCTTTGCAACATTTTGCTTCTTGGCACCAAATGTAATCTGTGTGACATCCGGGAAAAGAAAATGGTGTTAACATATAAAAATGTTTTATGCATAAAATGTGGACTTTGTTAGAAAGGAAAAGCAACACTAAATGGATTGGCACGGTTGAAAATGTTTTAAGACTTGAATTGCAACACAACAGCATCAAGAACTCGAGTGTATAAAATCTGTAAGCATTCCAAATTCCTAAGTACTGTAAGGACAGTTGCTAGTTTCTTTTCCAGTCCTATAGACACTAGGTGGACATACCTTGGAACCACTGCCTTTAGAAGAAAACCCAAACTTCAAAGTATTTCGCTGCTCCTGATCCGTAAGTGCAGTAGCAGTTTTAGATTCCGATGGAACTGTTGCTGATCCAGACTCTTGTTGCAGTTGAAGCCGTTGCTGCTTTTGAGCATCAGCACTGATTAACATCAAGGAAATCAAAAACCAAGATGACATGAGAGGAAGTCAGTAAGAATTAGAACATTGACCCCCTGGCCACCTGCTTAGCCAAAACAAAAAGGAGGAGAATAAAAATAAATTGACACTGAAGCAAGGGAAGGGTACATTTGAGCAAACTTTGCCATTTCTCTTTCTTGACGCTGCTGTTCTCGCTTTTGCCTATCGTCCCGACTACTACTACCATGCATTTCCTTCATTTGTTTGAAACGCTGTATTTAACATCAAAGATTTTGCATTAGGAGAAAAAATAAATTCGAGCCAATTTGGGAATCAAGTTGACAAAAGCAGAACCAAGTTAATGCTGTTTACCTTTCTGTGATTGTGATCATAAGAGCTCAAGTGTGCTTCAAATTCCATTGCCAATTTGTATTGCTTGTTGCAGAGATCACAATAGAACACCTTTCGGATTTCTTGCACTTCAGTTTGAATTTTTTGCTCACGTTCAGCTAACACCTGAATTTTCATAATGTGCACGAAGCAGGCAGAAGAAGCCACCAGGTAATAAAAACTGCAGGAAATTCTCAAGACCTTCCAAAGTTGATGATTCCATATGACATACCAATCCGGTCAAAAGACATGCATATATGCTATATGCTGCCTTCTGCTATGAGGTGCAGGTTTGAGAAAATATAAACATCAACCTCAATACTACTATGTGGTTTTTGCACTAAGAGCAACTACTAAGGAGTTATAAATCATACCTCCCGTTTCTTCACATGTTCCTCTGTCTCCTCCAACTCAACATCAAGTTTTTTTCGCTGGATATTTTCTTCTGCAGTAAAGAAATCATCTTCTTCTTGCTTACCAATCCCCAGCCTTGGATCTCTAATTCCAGATTTTATTGGCTCAATGATTCCTAAACACAAGCCCATGTCAATTTCAAAAACCAAGATAAAACATTGAAAATCAAGGACAACACCAATGACCAAAATCAAATCACTTTCAGGTAAAGAATCCCAATGTTAGGAACATACAAAATTGATACTGAAAGAAAGGAAGTAAAAAAACACAAACTCATTTCCAAAATCCCTGTTTGAATGAGGTAAGTGCAAATACACAGGTGATTCAATAAATGAGAATCAAGCCCTAAGCTAGAGAAAAATATAACTCTTCTCCTGGAAGGTAAAAAAAAAAGCTTGAGTTAATACTTCGCAGTTTGCATAGCATTAACAAGGGTGCTAAAGGTCACATTTATGAAGATCCTTATTGAATACAAATACAAATATAAGGTCAATTTAAATACTGGAACAAAATAACAATTACAATACTCTTTGTCATGCTTACAACAAACTACTACTACTAGGTGTAGATTGACAGAATGAGGTAGCATTAAGGATAAAAAACAGAAAGCTTCACAGTCTAAGTTTTAAATGTTTGCAAGATATTAGATGTCACAGCAATATGAGTTGGGAAAAATAATTATGTCAGTTTATCCGCAGCATTAATGAGATTGAAGTCATGCTAGAGAGTTCTTCTTCCTTGCCACCCACTCCATAGGAATAAAGTACAAGAAAGGGGAAAAGGCAGGTTGTGTCAACACTATGAAGGAGGTACAAAAAAGGGTGCACAGAGGGGGGAGAGAAAATGTTGCAAGAAAAATCAAAGAGTAGGGGCAACTCATGCAGCATACCAGAAACTATAATGCATTATGCGGATCTTCATAAAGAGAGAAACAAATTGATAAAAATCGAGTAAAGAGATAATACGGCACAAACCTTGTTCATCCTTCCCAAGACCCTTTCCTTTCCATCCCATCTTTTGGAGGAGCTTAAAGCCAATATTAGATGATGTTATCTGTGTGTCCAAAGATGCTTGCTCTACGTTGTCCAGATCAACATTTTCTGTTGGCCTGTGGTTGATTGGCAAACGAAAATCCTGTGACAAATCCTCAATAAGAGAGTCCTGATATGCCTGAAAAACCAATTCATCTCAATACAATGAGAATCACAGTAATAATTCTTCATTTTACCAGTATAAAAAAGCTAAACACTTTATAAGTTCAACTACCAAAAAAAAAAAAAAATACACACATGCGCATGCACAGTCAGAACTCTCCGTCTTCCAGAGAAGAGCAGAGAAAAAAGAACATCACTTAATTTGGCTGAAAAATATCTATTACCTGTTCCCTTTTAGATTGTCTTCTGTCACGGCCACCGGTTTCCTGCCTACCACTGGTCCGTCGATATTCCATTTTGTATCTACAAGAACCACACATAAGATGTGAAGTCAGTACAGCGTAAAGACATAAATAACACCATCGGGAGAGTGGGTGCACTACCTAACAACTTCAGGTGCCAATAAATGAGTAAAAGAAGTGCACACAACATGAACCCAACGTAAATTGATACATGCAAGGCAAATTTTACAAGCATAATAAAACGTGATGGAAAAATACTCTCATGAAAACTTCTTAAACACAGGACAACACACTCAGAAAAATTAAACGTATTCACAACACTCTGAAAACACAAGTTATGGGTAAGGTAATCAAATTCGCCAACGAAAAAGGTTAATAAGCTTATTCAATTAACAAACCGACCCACTTAGAAAAGGAGGATTTTTCTACTACCCTTTTGAAATTAATCTAAAACCAAACTAGGAAATTCCTCAGGGATTGTTTTTTAATCAGATCCAGAAAACCCTAGCTTAAACAGTCAAAGAGAATAAAACCAATATTGGGGAAAGATTATAGTCTGAGAGAGAGAGTAAGGAACCTTGATGATAGTAAGAAGAGCGTAAATTCTGGGAAGGAAAACAACGATGCTTGGATCTCGTCCTTGCAAGATTTCAACGCACGGTCTTCGGCGTGAGATATTCAGATGTGATGAGGTGAGGGAATAACAGGATCAAAACAAAGAAGCAAAAACTATTATATATTTTGTTATTTTAATATTAAAATTTAAAATAAAAGAAAAAAAGGAAAAAGATGAAAGAGAGAATAGGGTGGTGGATATCGATCGAATCGAACATTGGGTTGGTTTCATTCAATTTGGGTTGATATACGTGTCTTCTGCGTTTGGGGCTTGGCCCAAGGGTTACTGTGAAAGAATGGTATCAATCAAAGTTAAGGAATCTAGTTGTAGGTTTGTTTAGAATTGTTTTCGAAATAAATATTACTTATATTTTCAGTTTTTAATTAAAATAAACTTTTTGTTCTCAAAAATAGATTTTGTAAATAAATAATTATTTTTAAACTAATTTTTTTAAGATTAACAAGTTTTACATTTATTATACGAATATTAATAAATTTAAAGAAAACTTAAATTAAAAATTTAAAAACACATCAAATATAAAAAATTGTCACTATTAAATATTGGTGAAATAGTATATTGTTAAGAATAAAAGTTTGAAATAATTATGATTCTATTTTATTGAAACTTTACTGAATAAATATTATGCTTATATTTCTTCAAAAAAAAAAGTATCATTCTTATATAACAGTACGATATTGTAGATTATACCAGGCTTTATATGCTCTGAGTCTCAAACTGTACAATGCATATAGTATAATACGTACACTGGGTTATCATTCGTGCATGTTCATTGTTCAGGAATGGAATTTCTGCAAAAATACCTAGGAAAGAAAAGGGCAGAACTTTATTGTCTTCTAATGATGGTTAATATTTTCAGAATATTACAAAGATGTCAATATTTGAAAGGCAAGATTCTCTCAGTTATAACTTATAAGAACGCTTTCTTTCACAATCCTGCTTTTGACAGTTGGCCGGCGGCGGCTTCTAGCAGTTAAGCAAGACAAACCGTATTCGTCGTGTGTGCATAGATATATGATTAGATTCCACCTCCACCTCTTTTCCAAATTACTCATGCTTGTGCCCATTTACACAGATTAATTAATATTGGATTTTAGTTTGCATCAAGTACTGGATCGATATTTGAGGTCTACATTGGTAGAGTACCTTTCTTCAGAAGCAATTTTGATCTATCTCACTAGCTGGGGTGCTAAATGTGTGCATATTTAAACTTTGGTTTCATGTATTATTGGAGACATATCATTTTATGGACTAATTGATGGATGCCATGATCACCTTTAAATTTTTTAACTTTCTTTTAACATTCTTTGATAGAGATATTTCATAACGACATAAGAAGAAAAAGATAAAATGAAAGGTTTAAATTAGATCTTTCTTAAACTCGAATTTTACTTATGCTTTAAGATATGTTTGTTTTGACATTAGAATCCTTCAAATGATCATTGAATTCAAAAAGTTATGAAACCAATAAACCAAACACAACTAATAGCCAAAATGTTAAAAGTAAATGTTTGGCAACATTTCTCTAATTCAAACCATTCATTAACATTTATTATTATTTTTTAGCATACCTACATTTCTCTTTTTTCCATTACCATTAGATATCATTTAAAATGAAAGTGTTCATCAATCTTCATTGAAAAGCTAACAATCCGATGATCCAAAATACACAACAAATTAATGGACTTGGCTGTATACTAAAAAGGGTGCAGGTGCAAAACATCAAATCCTAGTAAAAAAAAAAATCTCATAAAGATCACCTAAGAGCAAGATAAAGATAGATGCACGCGTTACACACGTGCACGACACCAAATATCAACAAGAAAGCTAATGGTGAGTTTTTCTTACTCTTAAACTCACGGAAATTTCTTTTCACAAGGACTTAAACATTGAAATTTTTTAAAATACTTAAGGGCGCATTCAATTAGATTTTCAAATTTTTTTAATTTTAGAAAAGTATTAAGGTATTCGATAAAGATTTCTAAATAATAAAAATAAATCTTGTGGTATCTAATTAAAATTATTATAATTTTTTAAGAAATTCAATAAAGTAAGTTGATATTTAATTAAGATTTTTTACAACTTAAAAAAAGTCTTTTGGTATTTAAAAATATACAAATTTCAATAAATTTTTTTGTAGGATGGATTTCATAAGATTTTTTATGATAAAATATACATTAAATAATCTCATTCAAACCCTTGAGATTTCATGAGATTTTTTTTTTTTTTGCAAATTAACATGTTTTTATTTTCTTATCACTCATAATCTCTTGTTTCTTTGTTGAAAGTAATAGTTATTCATAATTTTTTTTATTCTTTCGACCAATCATCAACATGTCCTGAAACATGTAATATGAGAGATTTTTCTAATTCTTTCAATTTGGGGGACATCTTGACTACATGTTTATGTGTATATAAATGAATGCGAATATATATTAACATGAGAAATATATAGTTTTAATGAATAAGAGAAATTAACTCATGTATAAGTGGATAAATATATAAATAAGATTTAAAATAATTGTTGAACATATATTTTTATGTGATGGAATCATTATTGTGAGAATAATTATAAGTATATATACTACTGATAGACATTATGATATATAATTTTTATATAATTAACATGATTGATGATTAAAAGGGAAATAAATTTATTGTGTTCATAAATATGTTAGGGGAAATTAATTTGTTATATATGTTAGGGGAAATTAATTTGTTATGTAATATGTTTAGGCATTTTTTTGTATAAGATGAATTTTGTTTAAAGTGTAAATTTTTTATTAGATTGATGTTGAACAAGTATAATTTTTTTAAAACTACTATAATATATATTTATTATTCGTGACATGCTATATCAATTTTTTTAAGTAAACAACTATTAAAAAATAAAAATCTTTAATGATGTACTAAATATAATTAAATGATCATATAAAAGATTTACACTTTATACATTAATCATCAATCAAAATGAAAACCAGTCAAATATATTTGCATGTGTGAGGATTATGCAAAGCTTGTACTTCAAATATTGGACACGGAACTCGAATTATTCTTTTGTTCGGCATAATTTTGAAAAGCTTAATTAAATGTGATTACAGCCAGGAAACATCATCACAAAGACTTAAAAAATAGCAGTTGTAATGCAAAGAAAGAATATATTAATATTAATTAAAGGGGCTGGGTCTGGGTCTAAGACTCTAAGTACAAATGGGTATTCTAAACCATGGCCCTTGCAAATATCTTAACAATAAATATCTTAATGGAGATATTTTACAGATTCCAGCAAAGTAGACAACTACACAAGGGCCAAGGCAATGATGAAGAAAAGCGAAAAGTTGATTTCCCCGCAACAGCAGTACCTTGCTCATTACTGTTAATATAATTGGATATTTTTGGGATCAGTACTCTGTATGTTAAAACTTGCAATCGTGGTTTTGGTTTATACTCACTAAGTACTACTTTCTACGGTTCAAGAGAAAAACTTAACCCAAATAGAGAATCAACTTTATTTAAAAGACTCTCCTTTTGTTATAAAAAAATTTAGAAAACGCCTGAGCCTTACGCTCCTGTATTGTGCATGAACCAATTAATAAAGCTGTCTTCCAACCACTGAACCACCTTTCTTCAGTTTTCACTTCCTTAATGGACGATTATGCATTATTATTCCGGACACTCCAGCTATTGTTGTTTTCTCATGTTTTTGACATAAGCAGGTAACTGATTTAAGTTAGCGCGTTCCACTGTTCTTTTTATCATGGCATTGATATTAACAAACAAATTATTTTATACTAGCATGACATAATTTTCTTTCTCTCTCTAAGAGAAAATAGTTTATGCACGAATGAGATAAAGATTTTTTTATGCTATAATTCAATAAAACATCATCATATGTCAAGTTTATTAATTTCTATTAAAAAAAATACTTAAAAAACTATACTTATTATAATTTCCGATTGTGCGTCTGAGTTTATAGGTTATACTATAATTAGAACTAACGTCTAGTGAAATCTTACATATAACAAATCAATCTAGACCCTAGGGATTTTATAGGTTTGTTAAAGTATGTTCAAAATCTGTCAGCTTTGGTAAATCTAGTTAAAAAGTGACATTCTAATAGCTGTCAATGCATATTGGGCAAATTAAATTACAGAACATGTACTGCACAGAGTCATGCACTCACGCTGATTCAATAACACGTTTCTTACTAAGAGAGGAAAAACGAGAAGTGGCAAATGGAACCCCAACAATTGTCAATTTTTCATGACCAAACGGGGAAGGGGACATAGCCAAGATCAACCCTATGACTGAGTGAAATTAAACCAGCGGACCAAAGAAAATGTGCCTTTGCCAAAAGATGAAATGGAACAGTTTCAAATGTTCCATGTCAGCTTTAATTGGACCATAAACACTGGTTTGAATCAGATTCTCCACCCTTAATCTCAGTTAAAAAAAGTGGCCTAACTTGTACTATAAATTGAGAGGCCCATAGCCTCGAAGTTCTAACCCAACACCACAAATACTACAAGTTCCTATTTCTAGTCACTAAAAGTGACACTATAGTCTTTCATAGCCAAGAAATCAACAATCATAACCATGGGTGGCAAAAACAGGCAAAGGAAATCTTCTTTTTTCTCAGTTTTCAACATTTTCAAATCCAACAACAAGCAAAGAGGAGGAAGCAATTACAACACTTTTTATGATGAAGGGCCAAAGGTGTCAGGAACCAAAATATGGCCTAGTGACGAGGACAAAGGTCGTTGGGGGGTGGCTGATCCTGTCATTGACATGAGAGCCACAGCTTACATTGCTCAATACAAGAAGCGCGTTTCAGAATCCGAAATTCATTGCCAAGCTCAATCCCAGCACTAGACAATTTTTTCATATGGTTGTTCTTTTATTGTACCTACGTTGTACTTGTCTCTAGTTATTATTGATTAATAAGCTGTGAAGCAGAACAAAATCATGTTTAATATGAATAACAATAACCACTGGATTTCAAAGTTTTTGTCTTGGATGTTGCCTTTGATACCATGTTGAAGTGAGCAAAAAATGATCAAGCTTTCATTAATATACAAAAATATATACGCGCTGAATTGGTAACAAACTGAACTACTTCTAAACTAATCACATTTGTCAACAGCAGAATTAACAAAAGTTGCTCACTGTTAGAAGAGTCAAGAGCTGCTATGAGTTTATAATATTTGCCGGAACATATGAGAATGTTGATTTGCAAGTATTAATATAAAGAATTAATATGGCAGAATAGTGAGTTATGGCGCTTCACCATTTTCACCTTTAATTTGTTTCTCCTTTTTCCAAGCAAACAAACACTCGTGGGGTGGTTTGATGTTAATGGACAACTGCACATGGATTCCCTTGCTACTTTGATATGACTGACACTTGGGACATCACATTCACGCCTTAACCTGTATTTGTCAATTGTCACTAAAGAATATAACTTGATTGTTCATTTGTTGTTTTGAGTCTTTTGACTGGAATAGACTGGAATCATTTGTAATAGAAGTTTATAAAGAGGTGGGGTAAAAGGGAGGAAATGCATCACTCTATTATATTCTTGAAAGGAGTTCTTTTTTTTAATTGATCGGGCAATCACATAGTTAATTAATAAAGTAAAAAGATTATAAATTAAGGGAGCGGGGAGGAGAATTGTGTATCACTGTGTTGGCTTGTTTACACACTTGATTGAAAAATCAATCTATCCTATTATAATTGATAAATAATTTTACTCTTTAAATATGAGGTCAAAAATTTAATTCCTATATCTATGTGTATGAAAAATTTAGAAACATCGGTTGTTTAAACAAATTTTAGTATTTTGATAGATTAATTTTTGGCTTTTGATCGATATTTGTCTTGTTTCAAATAAAAAAAAAATATTTCATTGAAAAAAGTAAGAGATATGAAAGAAGATAAAGATATTAAAAAACAAAATAAAATATATTGTTAACAATGTAATGACAAAGGAAAAGTATTAAAAAAGAGAAGGGAAATTTAAAAAAATGTCAAAATTTTATAAATAAAATTAAGTTTATGTTTTAATTTGATTATTATTTTCATATGAGGAATTTTACTGATAGAATCTTTCTACTTATTATAGGATTGGTCTATTGGTAGGAGGTTGAACAAATGCATGATGCTTCAAGCTTGATGTTCATTGCCGCCATTAGGACTTAGATATTATTGCTTTAATTTTGGTTTAGGTATTTTATTTATGTTTTTAATTGTTTGGTATTTCATCTAGGTTTCATTGCCGCCATTAACATTTATTATTTCACATAATTGATATTAAAATAATCAATTATATCTTATACCAATTATTAAAATTATTATAAAAAAAAAAAAATCCAATCCATGTGCACACACTGAAAAAAGGAGAGGAAATTAATTTTTGAAAAATATCAATTATTAATGTTGATAGCTGTTAGTTTAAAATTTCGTTTCTCTTTCTAGAATTAATATTAATAGGACATACTAAAAACCTAGCTAGAATACCAAACAATTAGAAATAAAATACTTACGGCAAGTGAAATTAATTTTTTGTCCTAATGAATTCGGGGACACCTGTATAGTATCTTACGCGGAACAGAAAAATAAAAGTAACATGATATATCTAGCCATCTAAGTCGTTTGGTTTATGTTTATTTAAGTAATCATAGTGATTATGTAAGTATTTAAAAATAAAAAAACATTAATTGTTTCAGAAATATAAAAAAAAACTATATATTTTGAAGATTTGAGTGAATGCCAGCTCTTGGAATCCTATAGACTTCCAGAAATTGGAGTTTGTGGTTTTCTTTAAGAAGCAAACATTACCGTACGTTGTACATGTTTCTTATCAACCTCTTTTTGTGCTTGAGCTCCAAAGACTCCTAATTCGCTTTCCCTCCTTTTTGGTATCCTCCCTTTATTCCGTCCTTCACAGTTACCTCTTACCCACCATCTTTCACCTTATCAAGTGTTATTAGGTTAAATTTAGAAAGGAGGAAGTGTAAAATCTCCTGTGAATTTTTCCTCTTTGCAAAAAGTACACTTTGCACGACTGATTTTAAACTTTAGGTAATATTCCAATAAATCTCTTTTTTGTCTATGTGCTGTTAAAATAATGTGCAATCTGTTATTCTCTCAAGCTGTATGCCTTTCATGTATATAATGAATCCGACCCCTTGATTTTTTTATTAAAACCATGATCATATCTTGTCTAATAATATTTTGAACATCTTTACATTATAAAAACTGGGTCCTATATAACCCTTTTTTTCGTTGTAAATGGTATATGCCACTTGAGCTAGCCAATTAAAACGCCTACTCATTTAATATAGTTCCTCCAAAGCAATCTAATTATTTTTGTTATCCATCCCACACTGAAATCGAAATCGTATCATGATAGGTTTCACCACCAATTGGAGAACGCATTCCTCAGCGCCATCATTGAAATATATGTCCATGAAATCGTCTAATATATATCGATCTTGTCGAGCTTTATTCATGCCATGCGAAAAACGTAATATATATATATATATATATATATATATAGAGCTCACAGTGATGTAGCGGAAGATGACGACTCAATTAAGTACATGTGTCCATTTTTATCTTTATAATAAGATATCTAAAATATTACATAAAATAGTTAATATTTGTAGTAAGAAACAATCAATTAAGGCTTCAAATAATTCATCATATGTGAATGAGAAACTCTGGTTATTTGGTATTCAATTAAACATTTAATAACAAGATCATAACAACAACAACAACAAAAAAATCAATTTAGACAAATTTAAAATTTTTGAGTGCCACTCCAGAAAGAAGTTTAAGAAGAGTTTATACGTTTTTGTCTTTGAGAATGGCTTGAAGGGTTTGGTGGTGGTGGGGAAGGAAATGTAGAATAGGTAAGCCCATTATTGGTGGCACAGAATTACGTGCATAAAGAAAAAGCGAAAAGTACTGGCAATCAATTAATAATAATTAACGTGAATCTTCACTCAGGTGAAGAGAAAGTACAGAAAAGCATATAGCCAGCATTATTAACAGTACCCTACCTAGCTATTACCCTTCACAAAAAAGCTTGTTCCGGTCAAGTACGTGACTAACGGACCATAGCAAATGTGCTATGGTACCTTCAAATTGTCGTTTGTTACCATGCCATCTCATCATCAACGTTGATTTGAGTCCTCATGTTCCCGCTCCTTTATCAGATTCTCTAGTATTCATCGCTATTCATCAACCATTTTTACAATGCTGACCTCTTCAACGTGCTATAAATTGAGATCCTAGCTTCATCAAGCTAAACAGTGTGTTCATTCAATATTATTAATTAAACAAAATAAAAAGAACTAGCTAGCTAGATAGAGTGTTGTTGATCATATCATAAGCCAAGAAAAGAAGAGTTATTAATTATGGGAGGTAAGTATTCATTTAGTTTCTTGTTTGTTTTCAACTTGTTCAAGAGTAATAAGAAGGCGAAAGGAGGGCGTAGTGATCATGGTCGTGGCTGTGAGATAGTTCGTGATTGGCCAAGCGATTACGACAAAGGGACTTGGGGGGTAGCTTCGCCCAATATTGACAAGAAAGCTCGTATTTTCATTGATAAGCAAAAGAACCGTGTTCACCATCAACCTTGATCTGACAAGAAAGCTGCATGCATAATGTGAAAGAATATATATCACTGTATTTGTTTATTTCTATGGACTTAATTTAATTATTATATATACATAAAGTGATCATATTGCTTTGCTAACTTTTAGTTGTATGATAATGTTATATATATATAAAATAAATTCTATTTAGTTTATATAACAATTCTGTTTTAGTTTGTTGCATATATATGCTTCTTTTATTTGCACTATAGGGATAGTTTTGTTTGTAATTTATGATTGCCAGAGAGTGCATAAACATTCAGTGCTTACTCCAAGTAAATCGTAATATAAGATTTAAAGTAAAACATGTCTTTGCCCTCTAAAGTAATTAAAACACATTCTAAAAAATACACATAATGAATTTTTTAAAACTAAACAATTTTAATGATTTATTTCCTTGTCATTTTTTCTAGGATTTTGTAAATTATTTTATTTAAAATATATATTTTTTCTATCTCAATAATTAGTGCAAAAATTATTTATAATCACTTGTCAATCTAGAGACATAAAGGGATACAATAGAAAAAAATATGGATAATATAATAAGAAGGAAAAAAAATTAAAAGTGTCGATTAGATATATGTACAATGTTATTGTGCGGATGATCATATATCACTATATATGATTATCAAAACATTCCAAGCACGGCAAAAACCCATATCATATAATGTACAATATACAGCTTTTGGAATGAGATTTAATTTTCTGAATCCAATATCAGTAATCTATTTTGTTCAGACCTATTTCTTTATTTATGTATTTGAACGATGACGACAGGTTTGGATTCAGGTCGGCCTATGGAAATCCTAATTATACAAAAATTAATTTTCAAAATCTTAATTAATTTCAAACTGGATTCAGTTGTTTGACCTTAATTAATTCGTTTTGATCGAACACCCTTAATTTCATGCATGAGTAATACCAGCTGTACATAGAAATTCTATTTGTTCTCATGGGGAGTTTTTTTTTCTTTTTCCAAGCACAATATCGCACGTTGTGCATGCATGCATATTTCCAATTCTGTCTGATCACTTTTCACATGCTTTATGGTTTTGGTTCCTAAAAGATCCCCCCTTTCTTTTTTCTTTTTTTTTTTTCTTTTCTGCTCGTCTTAATTTATTCCTTCCTTATATTATTTACCAGCTTATTCTGACATTTTGGTAATTCCACTTTGGAAATGAAGGTAAAACAAATAAGCAAATAATGCTGATTATAAATTATAATGGAGGAAATTATACCCTAGCTACTTCATCACCGTCGTCCCACAATCTTAAAAACAAAAACTGGAGATAGTATGTTGTATAATAAAACAGTAATCATAGTATGTCATAATAAGAACCGGTGAATAATACAATAACAGTAAACATATAATAACAGTCGGGAAGCGATGGATGCAGGGCGCTATCTTATGAGAAAAATTAATAATTCAGGTTCTCAAGAGCTTAGGTTCTCATGACATTGGTGCTACAATTATGTAGGATGTATTTTTTTTCGTAAGGATAAAAAATTACGTTTTAAAATTAGATAGACGAAAATAATATGTAATTTTCTAGAGGAATTAAATTTGAACATTAATCATTTTAGAAAAGTCTAAAACATACTGTACCCAACTTTTTATATATATAAATGGAGTGAAGTGTAATATTTGAGTAAGTTTGCATAATGTCATTTAGATAAATCTTAAGGTAGTGAAATGTAATTTACTCTTTTGTTTAATTTTATTTCTATTTCTCAGTGACATATGCCACTTCCTACAAAAAAAAAATAATTTATATAAAGTTATAAAGATATTTGAGTTTAGAGAAATGCTAGTAACGTAACGTACGTACTATTGACTCACTTTTTTAAACACATTTAGTTATCAATTAACGAGTTTTTCTATCCCTCATTTTATGATTTTTAATAAATTTAACTGTTATCAATTAAATGATCTTTAATATGAGTTATAAGATAGTTATTGGATCCATATGTTTAAGCTTATATTTTAAAAAAATGTTTTTGATAAAAATATTTTTTAAGTATTGATCTAAATTATTTTATCTTAAAATAACAGTTTTTTTTTTTATAATTTTTTAAGAAGCAAATCATGTATGTTTCTTAAAAAATCACTTTTCTTAGAAAAGTATTTTTAAATTATTTTTTTAGATTTAAACAAAATCACTAATTATAAAAATTAACAAATTTATTATTCACGAACCATTTATGTTTCTTAAAAATTCATTTTTTTAGAAGATTATTTTTTAAATTATTTATTTAAGTTTAAATAAAATGATTCATTATAAAAAGTTAATAAATTTATCTTATAGGATATTCTGTGATAGAGTGATAATATAAAATATATATATATATATATATATATATACTTTTATAGTATACATTATTTCTTAGGTAAAATATGTTTAGTCACTTTGATTTGGTTAAAAATTGGCATTAGTTCTCATATTTTTACTTTGATTAATTTGACCCCGAATTTTGGAAAAATAGTGATTCTCTCTCATCACATACAGTTTTTACTGTAAGTAAGGATAAAAAAAATACTGCTTTTTGAAAAAAGCCAGCTGGAATCAAATTAATTAAAGTTAAAATCCAAAGATTAAAATCAAGTTTTACTTAAAGTACATAAATGAAAACATATACGTATTCAACATATATTTTTTTATTACAAAATTTTTATTTTTACACTGTCAGTACAAACTCCTTTAGTGTAAAAATATATTGCTAATGTTAAATATTACACTTTTTATAGAGTTTTTTTACTTCTAATTGTAATACTTTCCACAACATAATTTATCCTGATATTTCGACAAACTAATTTAACCGCTGAAATGATGAAATGACACTGGCACATAACCAATATTCATCAAAATGTTTCCAATTTCCCCGCGTCACTTCACTATATGAGATTAATTTTCTTAGTTTGTACCTGGGTTAATTAATTTTATTTAAAATAATTTCTAGACAAAACCATATTCACAATTTTTATTTTCTAAAAAAAACTCCCAAAAATAATCAACCAAACATTTTTTTTTTAAAAGGTAGGTAAGAATCCCGCTTTTCTATCAACTTCAGCTTTAATTACGTGTGAAGTGTTTCAGCGAATGAGATGTTCCAACTTCCATCTACCCTCCCAAGTAAATAAAGACGAGTAAACACAGAATTTGGGGAGTGTGTGGGTTTTGTGGAAATTATCCCCTTGTCTTGTCTACATCCATCTATTTTCTTTCTTTGGCATTTGGCATTAAATAAATATTGTCTTCTTTACTTTTTTTCTCACTAATGGTTTCCTTCTTTCCTTTTGGAATGAAAATAAAAACAAAATAGAGTGCATATGGGTTAGTGATGCCAGGCTAAAAGGAAATGGTATCTCTAAGTGTTGTACACCTTTTGTGTTACAGGACATAATGGTGACCATCTATGCAAGTAAGGGTATTACACTCAACCTTTTCAAGATACCTGCAGGAGTCCTTTTGTGTGTTTCTCATGTGTTATTAGCCGATTGTTTTGAGACGCTTGCCTTGAATCCCCTTTTTCGACTTCCATGCTTCCCACACAACATTTTTCCACTATTGCTTTCTTGTCCAATCGGAAATCTCATATATCGAAACTTGTTTGATATATATATGTTAAAACTCTTCGTTTAGTGTTTTTTTTTATATCAATTTGGTTGAGCCAATAGGCCCAATACCATGATGGACGTACGTTTCAAGAATATTAATATTCTAAAAAAATAATTATATGTTTTTAACAATCAGAATAATAGAATGAATGGTGTGGGTTTATTCATTACTATAATATGCATAAATTAGTTTTACTAAAGCAAGTGAGTTTTTTCTTCTTCCAAATAATATAAATTGTTGATACACTCATACTAAAATAATTAACAATTTCATATATATATATATATATATATATTTTAAGAATATCAGAATTATAAATTTGGATCACACAAACATATGTTAGTAGTTACAATTAAAAGTTATTGAGTGATCACACGATCAATTAAAAAAACATATTTTTTTAATTAATCTTAATTATTTAAATATGATTTAATTAATAGTCTATATTTATAGTTTTTATTTATCATAATAAGAATTTTTCTCATTTGATATATTCCATATACAAAGACGCTTCAAATGAGAACACGTCTTAGAATAAGAAATGAGAATAAATAATAATAACTTTTCGATCAAGATTAAATTTAATAGTTTGTTGATATTAAAACACAATTATAAACTCATCTTATGAAACAAATAATAGAATGGTGAGGATGGGACCAGAGTGACTCTTCAAAATATAAATATCATTTTAGTTTTTTGGTATTAAGGAATAAGGACGGTGTGACATGGATACTAATAAAGTTCATGCTTCGTATATATGGGTCTGAATTGAATGGAGATTGATCAGCAGGCAGTCAACATGCTGGAGAATAGTCAACTGGTTGAATCTAGCTGAATTATAGACTGTCCAGTAGAAAGCAAGGATATGGCCGTGTCTGTGTTCAAAATGCTAAATTAAGGCTAGCTAGCTTTACCCTTTTTAGCCTTGAATGTAAACATCAGTCAAAACTGATATTTGTAATTAGAAGCTGAGAACATTCTCCTTTGAATCATTCAAATAATTGTTTTACCACAACGAACCAAATAATCAGGTTTCACTTTTTCTTTATACTAATCATTATCACTATTTCACTACATAAGAATAATATTCTGACTATGATCCACTGCGGCGAACTTTTGCATTGTATTGAAGCCTGCCAAATATACTACAATTATTTATCGAGAAAGCAGCATCTAGTCAAATTGCTTCTGAGTTACATATTTTGAAATTTGAACTTCTAGAACACTTCGTTGCAGGCATTCCGTCTAGTCGTCTATACATATTAATGCACCTCACAGTAGATGCTGTTGGACTGGGATAGACAAAATATATCAATATAAAAAAAATATTCATATAGTATGAGTATCTAGTTTAAAACAAAATCGTAATGTGTCACGAAATGTCATTGAACTCAAATTCGCAGCAGTGATTCATTCATCGATCAATCGTCATATTTTGAGTGTGCTCATTGTCTTGATTTTTGATTGTTTTGGGGTAACCAGTATTTACTATTTAGAGCTTCTAAACCTTGGGCTAACATTCAGAGAAATCAATTATGCAGAAAGTTACATGTTGAAGTTTAATATGGGCATTGTTATTGGCCCTGACACCATTGCTATTTGTCCCTACAAAGTGGCTGAAACATTTTTTTTTTCTTCTTAAAAATGTTCTCCCCACAAAATCATGTTTATGCTATAGTGCATGCGGTGCAAACAAAATATAAGACAAAAACGTGTTTCTGTCTTATATTTTGTTCATATCCCGACAAACATGATTCCGCATACAAAATATATAATGAAATCATGTTTTTGTTTAAGATTTTGTATGTGGAAGATTCTTTTTAAGATTTTGTACATAGAATTGTATTTTCATTATGTAATTTTTAAGCCAAAACAAATACACACAATGAAAACATATTTTTGTATACAAAATCTTAAATGAAATCATAATTCTGTTTCAGATCTCGTACACAAAATCACGTTTTGTTGTGTTTTTGTTTTGACTTAAAAAAAAAGGATTGGTGTTTTTGAAATGAGGGATAAATATTTTCCATGAGTTTTAAAAGTTGGTAGGACCAATAACAATTCTTGTAGAAGTTAATAGCAACTCTAGTTTAATATTATTGGGTACACAAAAAACAATTTAGAAAGAAAGTCATATACGCCAAAAATGGGCTGATTATGGATGTGAAATCACTTGGCCCAATATAGAGCTCGAAGTAGTGGGAACTCTGATAATTTTCGGATGAATAAATAAGGTTAAATTATTATTTTTTGTCTTAATTTATTTAATAGGTTCAATTTGATATTTATTTTTAAAATTTTTAATTAAGTCCTTTATTTTCTTAAAATTGGTTCAAATATATGATTCTTTTATTTTTAAAAGGTTCAATTAAATTTTTATTTTTTCTGTTAGCTTCGAACATTCAAAAGAAAAGGTCCAAATTTACTTTAAAATGAGATCAAATTGAACCTATTTTATAAAATAATGAACTTAATTGAAACTTTCAAAAATAAAATCCAAAATGAATCTAATAAATTAATTTAACCAGTAAATTTATTTTTTTATTTGGTAATAATTTTGCTACATTATACATATTGTAAAGAAGGTAAAAGACAAAGAATTACACAAAAAGTTAAACAAAAAAGAGGAAACAAAATTAGGAGTCCTCTTGTGAGGAGTAAATTACATTAATCATTCTTGAAATTTTGTAAAATTATGCACAATTTCCTTACTCTTCTAGTTATACACTAATCTTCCTTAATTTAAAAAAATATCATATCGATATTTCTTATATGTTCCACTAACCCCTTAATTATTTAAAAAATATTACACTATATTTTTCTATAAGGGAAGTTGCTATAAATAGAAAAAAAACTGTGTAAATTCACAAAACTCCAAACTAATTAATGTAATTTACTCTTATAACATGTGGCTTTCTAACTTTGTTTAGAAAGGTTTATTTGAAGGATAAGGCTCCACTACTTCCTGTTGCACTGCAATGGCATAAATATTATCATGATGATGCATTTTCATGGGAAATTTAATATTTGGGCCATATAGAATATTTTTAACACTTTATGTGTCAATAAGCCACATTTTAATATTTTAACAAAATCTTTTTAACGATTTAACGCTTGTTCATTGTTATATCTATTTATTAATTTTATCATAATACTCTGGTGGAATTCATTGATGATTGATTGAGACTGATTAAATGTTTGGCGTTTTGTTTGGAACTTCAAGTTTAGCATTACACAATAAAAACATATTTTCTTTATGTATCTTTTTACAAAATACATTAAAAACATGTTTTTATTGTGTCATTAAGGGGTGTGGCTCCCAACACAAAACAAAAACATGTATGCCTTGTATTAAGAGTGTGTCTCCCAATATACAATGACACGAATTCACACCCCTTGCATAAGATATTTCATAAGAGAAACATGTTTCCTATATTTATATATTGCCTAAAACAAAAATGTGTTTCGGTCAAGAGTATTTTGATAAAAATAAATCAATAAAATCATAGCATAAAACGTGTATTAAGTCATAACCCAGACCTCCTTAAAAAGGTGAACTAAGTAGACTAGTACAATAAAAAATAAATCAAACTTGTATTCTAACAATCTCAACCCGTGAACTTATGCCTATGATGAAGGTAAGGTTTTTCATCTAAGAAAGTTTTCATTTACCAACATTAATTATTTGATTAACTTTCGTTAGCATAAATATATTTGTTGGTGGGGGTGGGGGGTTCAGATCGAAAAAAGAGGCTAAAAAAAAACAAGTACGAGACGTTTAAAACACAGGAAAGGCACAAATTTAAGCAATTAATGAAACCAAACCTGAGGTCTGAATAACTTAAGCTAGAGATTGAAAACAAGACACAAATTAGCCAAGTCAAATTGATGTGAGAGAAATTGTTGAAGAATAAGTCACATGAGTTAGGGATATAAAAAAATTATGACCAAAAAAGGGATATTTTTACACAAACAAATCAGTCAAACTGAAAATCCATTTATATACACTCCTTCACGTTCTTGAACAAGAGTACGTACACAAAAATTCTAATCAAATTCGATGCCATATATATAGCTTCTAAATGCTCGTAGTTGCTTCAATGAATTAAGTTGATTCTTGTAGCTAGCTGTAGGCCATATGGGGTCTTACTTCTTAGGCCAGGCTAGTACTACAATACAACTACAACAAAATGGCCTTATTTAACTAACACCTAATGTCACGTGTATAAAGTTTTCAAGATCTGTCCAAAAAAAGTTTAAATGCTCATTATACAAACCGGATAGTAATATACAAATTATAATGGTTCCCCTTTATGGTTTTGTTCTTATTGTCAAGTCCCAACATATAACGAAAAGAATCAATGTTTTTCTCTTAACTACTGGGAAGAGATGTAATGCACGCTTGGATTATTTTACTGTGCCTTAAAAAAAATACTATTTTCCAAAATTAAATGAAAAAAACTTACATACAATTTATAGATATTTTTAGTAATCTGTGTAACAAATTTTTTCATTCAATACTAATGCAAATTATCGAGATAAAACTCTCATTGAGATAAGAAAAACAACAGCATGAATCTCAAAACATCACTCATAATTAATCATTAATCATATATGACAATTAGGTGTTGCCATGGTGGACACTCCTGAGTTTCCCAAATACTAGTTGCTGTTGCGTCAGAAAAAGATTGGTAGATACTTTTTTTTGGATGTAAACATTTGAAGAAAAAAAAAGTCTAAAAAAAGAGATAATTTAAATATATATTAGCGTAGTTGCATAATTGGTTTTACGTGTAAATAATCAGATAAATCAATTCCCCTACGCATTTAGTTTGCAGTCTCAATTATACTTCAGGGCTCAGGCACCGTCAGCTTATATTGTTTTTTTTTAAGAAAAAAACTTTTTGATAAAGTTTAAATAAAATAAGTAATTATTTAAAAAAATAATAAAGTTAAACTAATTGTGTAACTCTTCTTCCTCGCTTCCTAGATATTCCATGCACGTAAGATATGTTGTTACTACTTTAATTTGTCTATTGTTGTTTCACTTGTTTGTGGTGTGTCGGATTGGGGAGTTTCTAAATTTGGCTAACGTACAAAGAAGCCTCAATGGTGAGTTGTTTTTCTGCTATAAGAGTAATATATATTAATATCTTTTTAAAATATTTTTAATTTTCCTAATATTTTATCAAATGTTTCGTATAAAACATAAAATATATTTAATATTTTCATTCAATAATTAAGGAGAGATAAAAACATTCTAGAAAATTTAAATTATTTATGCAAACGTGCTTTAATTAGTTTGAATCCCCTGCCCTTTTATAAGTGTTTGTTTATCAATTTGTTATTGTAGTCGGTTATACTGAATACTGATATCCTTGCTACTAATCCATCTATTCCCAGATTTTTAAGGCAACAACAATTAACAATTTTAATGCAATGTACCAAAAGTATTCAAGTTTATTGTATCGCAATAAAGTTGGTTCTTCTAATTTTTTCTGATCTGATTTTGAGTATGCTTTACGCTGATATCTTACCTGCTAGATATGTCAACATTATTCTTCCAGGTCATTGAAGATTTGATAAAGTTGGCTATTGCCTACTGGCTTATTGCGTGTGTCTATTATTGAATATATCAACTTAGTAATATAACACATTATTTAAAAAAAAAAATATATATATATATATATATATTATTAGCTAAATTTTATTAAAAGTCTTTGTAAATTTCTGGTACAACTTTTTTGGTAGAAAATTTGTAAATGAAGTTGAGACTGGTATAGTTTATAATTTTTTTTTAAAAATTATTAAATAATATATCAGAGTATAATATGTTTTGTTTTATTTTTAAAAAATTATGATAAACTCATATTTGAATATATTTTAAATGTGAGTTTTCACGTTTATTCATATATTTTGTTTGATAAAACTCATTTTTTGGTATAAATTTGTGAAAAAGTATTATAAATAAAAAATGATGAAACCTCTTCTTAGTGTCTTGTAGTCATACTTTTGTATTCCTTTCATAATTTTAATGAAATTTTTTTTCATCAATTAGATCTCTTATTTATTATTAATTTGAAATTGATCAAAATTGATTATGAGAAATTTTAATAAATTAATTAATTGATCATCCTTGTTTTGATCTTAATCCTTTAACTTAATATGATATTTTTATAATCAATGAGTACTAATTAGAAAAAGTGTTATTAAACTATGACAAAAGGCTAATAATTGAATTTGTAAATACAGGTAATTAACAATATGGGTTTTTGTTAGAGTTAAGAAGAAAAAAAATAGGAGTAAGTGTGAAATCACAATTCAATATTGCTCATTATATTGGTAATTGACAATATAGGTTTTGACCACAACTATATTTTATAAAATTATTAATTGTTTGAGAATAAGATGAGTTCTTCGAGTCCGACATCTAAAAACTTTTAGTCATTATTATTACTTTCTAGGATATATCTACCCTTCTTGTGCGAGTATTGTTTTTTACAATTTGATATAATTTCTCTAGAGTTTTGTTTTTAAATTTTGAAATGTAATATTTTTATCCTCAAATGTTATTTCAACCACTTTTCATTCTTTTATAAGCGTTATTTAAACTACATATCGAAGACTAGAAAATTCTATATTCCTAAATTAAAGGAATAAGAGAGTTATATTGATAGTATATTATAAAAAAATATCTTAAAATATGTTATTATCCTTACTATAAGTTATCTATTTACCACTGTCCATAGCTAATTTTTTAAGAGAAAAAAGATATAAGCGAGACAAAAGTTAGTTTTACAACGTGTTCAATATTATAAAATTGTTAATTTTTATGTTAATTATTTTAAAAGTCATATCAATGATAATTTATGATTGAATAATAAATATAAAATTTTACATTACTAGTCCATCAACATTAAACTCATTTTTAATACAATTGTGTCATTATTCAACATGTTTTCGTCTCTCTTTAACATTATTAACATTCTCTCAAAAGAACATTTTTAAAAAAATTATTTTATAACAAAACTTCAAGGTTTCCCCCTAAATATTTATATTTTATCATATGAAATGCTTAAAAATTTTAAGCATTAAATTAATGAGTTTAATAGTTATATATTGATGATGTAAAATAATTTTATAGTATTATCTAATCATAAATTATTATTTTTAATTACTTTAGAAAAAAAGAGTTATATATTTACAATTGAAAATATTTTTGAATTACTAATTAAATGATGGTATAAAACTTTCTACTTTTAGTGTATAACACTTTTTTTCTCTATCAGATAAATTATTTACATATTAAAACTATTATTATTCTTTACGGAATATTAAACAACGATAAAAAATTAAAAAAATAATTTAATGAAAAATAAAATTTAAATTAATTGGTCAATAAAAATTTATAAGATTAAAATTGCAATGAAAAATGTTTAAAAATGTCTTATTGACTAAATTTTTAAAATGATTTTAGTAATGATAATATCTGTAATTTTAAAGGATCAATGAAAAAGTTTTTCTTTTAATAAAATATGGAAAGCCAAATTTGATACGCATTTGCCAACAGAACAGAAAGCAGGTGTGGGGCCGTATTTGCTATTATTAATCGTAAAATTTTGACCATGCTGACGTTTGTTCTGAGAGTGACTACTTTTTTACTTATTTTATGCTACTTTTTATAACAGTGAGGGAAATATATATATATATATATATATATATATAAAAAGAGAAACCTTCTACCCAATAAAAGATAGACATCTCTGTCCATGGTTTTACAGTAAAACAATAAATTAATATCTTTCCAAAATTACCCTTTCCTGCACATTCATTCAGATTCTACCAACAGCCCCTCTTAGTCCCACGCGTTCTCAGTCGCATTCTGTCTATCTTGGCAACATTAATTATTGACTCTTATAATTATTTGTTTGTTTTTGCTCATGCTTACTATATAATTTTATTTCTTCAAGATAGATACTTGTTGGGATGGGACAATTATTATTCCCTGAAATTTCTCTTACCTCAATGGTCCTGAAGATCCACCTAGTAGATGTTTTGAGCCACTTAAATCTGTGATCGTATAAGCACTACAGTTTTCGAAAATTCAATTGCTGCAGCCATGAATGAGGGGTGTGGTGACGTGAGAAAGGGTAATTTTGGAAATAAATTCTTTAAAGGGTCGGATGATATAACATTTGGGGGAGAGGGTTTGGAAAGTAATTCATCTACAAAATAACTCTTTTTACTGACCCAAAATTAATAATTGATGTGCAGCGAAAATTCATGAGGAGTCCCATTTCTTAAGTGAAGAGAAACGGAAAGTTACTATTTATAGTTTCTAGTTTAATACGGATTAAATATTTTGAAACAACAACCCCAACATGCATATCGTGGACATGACCTATAAATTCAATTAGCATCACTTTTAAGTTTTAATAGTTAAATTTTGGATTTAATTTAATTTTTCATATTGTAAAACTATTATATTATTAATAATTTATGCTGTCATATATATTATATTTTAAAATGTTTAGTATAATTTGATAATACAGTGCCAATCATTTTAATAATATAAAACCTTTTTACTAACACTTTACATACATTATGGATAACAATTTAAATTCTCTTGTTATAAGTTGTTAGGACAATAATCAGATTATTGGGATATTAGTGATTAATATATTAAAATTAAAGTTTAATCATTTAGATATTATTTGAGTTTGATCTTTGAGAAAAATAAATTTTTTCTAAGATTAAAAAAAAATTGCGACAATCCCTTTTGCATGTGCAACTAACCCCACCTTTTAATCATATTAATTAAGCAATGTTTTTAGCAAGATAAGAATGAATCTGTGGGGAACGATGATTAACGAAGTCCATAAAAGAGAACTCTCTCATTGCTTAACGAAAACGCTCTCAAAAATAAAAAGGGATATAGAAAAGAGAAAATCCCAATTTTATTAATTTTAAAGAAATAGATAGTAGAACCATTAATTTACAAGTTAGTTCTTAAAATTAAGCATATCATTTGAGCAACTTTTTTACAAGAATTCTTATAGAATCAAGTTGTTTAATTATAAAAAAATGTTTTTAAAATTAAAATAAGAACTATTTTACAAAAAAAAAATACACGAAACTAAATCTACTAAAAATAAGCTAGGAATTTAAGGTGAGTTTTATCATTAGAATAAAAATTAGTGAATGTTCTTAAATCTTATATAGTAATAAAGGATCCATTATTATGTAAAAAAATAAATAAAGGATCCACTAAAAAAGAGTTAAGAACTCAAATTGAATTTTATAATTTTTATATTAAAGATGCTCTAACACATTCCCTTTTAACTATATAGTTAAAACTATTGAATACATTAATGTCTAATTAACAAAGATAGTTCCTCTCAACAACAAAAATTAACAAAGATAGTAAACCAAAAAAAAAAGCTGAACAAGATAATTAACACCAACCAAGTAGTACGTTTGAATTCGATTACCATATATTAAGACTAGAAGCCACGATGTCTACATTTCGTTTCCATACAAGACAATAACAGTAATTAAAAACACAACAATGAAAACTGAAAACGAATAGAGTCTGATAGACAGAAAACAAAAAAGAATCACATTGTTCTGAGATCAAACGATTATATCAATGCTGGAGTTGAGAAACATGCATAACCGTTGTACTTTGACAAATTATTCATTGTCTACCTGCCAGAAAAAAAACATTGATTTTCACTAGTTAGTAGATGGTCCACCTCTTTTTCTTCACATAAAAACAAAAAGGAAGGTCCACTTATTATTATTACTTACTGAACGAAATTCAACAATACAAAAAGTAAAGCAGAGCAAAGCAAAGTAAGTATATTACGGTACTACCTAACCACAATTATTTAGCCAGAACACAGCTTCAGACTTCCGTGTTCAAATAATTAATTGAAGAAAATCGTAATCCCTATCCATGAGATTATTTTTTTTTCCTTTTTACCATAATTAGTGTTTATATTGTGATTGTGAATTTCATTATTTAATTTGGCTGGAGTTGGGCTGGTAAAGTGCTCAAGATCGAATAAAAGCAATCTCACAAATAGAAATAAATCTGTGGCCTGGGGATGGAGGCATATATATTGAGCTTGCTTACAAGTTACAACTTGCTTCCGAATTATATAACAGACAAGCCTAGCTTGAGATAAATAATTAAATCCAAGAGGAAACACATTCCAAAATCCCAACCCATCCCATGGATATCAAAATCCCGTCCCTTTATATAAAACCAAAACAAATTCATGTTTAACGGATAATTAAAAAAATAATGCCTTACATAAATATCAAATTAATAAAACCATGTACTTGGAGTTGGATCTTAAAAGAATATCAATCCAATAATAATAATTTAAGATATAAAGAGTTCATTCAGTTCGAGCAATGCATATCTTGTACATATGCATGGCATGAGTACTCTGCTTTAGTTTAATTTTAAAACAACACTTCAATTTTAAGAAATTTAAAAGAAGAAATGGACAGGCACACAGGTACTTACAAGAGGTGATGAATATGATCACTTGGTGATAGCATAGACAGCATAGATAATTCCAGGAATGTAACCAAAAAGAGTAAGCACCAAACAGATCCAGAACTCTACCTGTATATGGAGCAGAGTAGCAACCAATAATTAATGAATTAAATTTACAAGAACATAGATATGTAGAGAAGAAGCAACAAATTAAATAATAATAATAATAATAATAAAGAAAATTAGTTGATAGAGTATATATGGGTATATACCTTGCATCCATACTTGAGGAAGACACCGAGAGGAGGGAGGATGATGGCAAGGAGGATGTCGATGCAGGTAGCTGTGCTGTCGTCGGCCATTTTGTGGTTCAAAAAGAAAAAAGCAAGAAGCAAATACGAAGAATTTTGTTTGCTACTGCTGAGTGAACACGATGTGGGTGGGAGTGGTTATTTATATGCCATACATAGATTTGATTGAACATATCTCTATGGACAACCTGCCCTCTACATTTACCTTATCAATTTAACTAAACTAAGCACATTTCGTTTTAGTAAAAAGTAAAAAAAAATAAAAAAATCTCTCCATACAATATGTTAAATCAAATTTTCACAAAAAAATATATATTTTGAATCAATCGAGTTTGATCTCCTTTGATAAAGTATAAATATTTATTTTACCATCCACAATTACTTATTTAAATAGTTGTGATTTTTAATAGTATTACGTAAAAAAATGCAATCTATAAATAAAGTGTTTAATAATTAATTTAATGAACCACTATAACTTTTCATATATTTCAAATCATAGCCTCATCAACTATAATAAATGCTTTTAATTATTACATTGAAATATAAAAAATATATTGAAACATTTAATTCTTTAATAAATTTCTTAATTTGAGTGGTAATTTATAATTAATGCTTGTATAATATTTAATACTAATTAATACTTGTAGGAATATCTATTTTTTTAATTAACCTTTTCATAAATTATTAAAACACTAATTATGGGGGAAACAATATTTAGTAAAAAGTATTTATTAAATATTTAATAAAAATTATTTATTAGATTCAAAATATAAAAGGTGTAATCATCAAGTTGTTGTTTAAGTGATAAATTTCATAATAACCCCTAAAACATTCAAAATATAAAAATCATTTGATAAATTCTTGAATTTTTTATTAATTAAATATTTAATTTTAAGCATAATAAATGCATTTAATTAATACATTTTCGTTGCAATAACGACAATGGGATTTAATTAACTTATAACGTATACATATTTAAACTTCACCATTATTATTACTAATTCATACATAGAATTCATAATATATTCTAAATATTATTAAATACTTAAAGAGAAAGTCTCATAAATAAAATAATTAAGGAGAAAGCAAGCACTTGAATAAATATATGTAACAAAAATAATTTTATACTATCTTTCATACCACTTACCACTAAGTTATATCAACAATTATTCTAATTGGGGGACAGTATAACTTTAAGTGATATTGTATAATCATTAAACTCTATTTTTAGATTATAGAGTAAGTTATTTATCATATGAATTTGACATATAATTTTTACAAGTTGGTGATAGAAAAATACTAGTATTATAAGGAAGAGAAAATATATTTTGAATTTGACAAAAATACTAAAATGATACTTGTTTAAACCAGTGAACAATTTACTCAAAGTACAAATCTAAATTTTGAACAAAACATGTAAAATATAGATAAAAGAGAAGGAAAAAAAAAGACAATGATGACTCTTTTTATTAAGATCAATAATCCTGTAAAAAAAAGACCAGTAATTAATTTTTTGCCACAACTAAAAGAATAAACATTGTTCAAAAACAAAAACAAATTTTAAATTTGATTGACAAAAGTAACTAATAATATTACCTTATCTGTCTTATCATGCCTAATTAATTATAGAATAAATTACATTCACACTTTTTTTGTGATTTAGTGAGATGGTACAAACTCTTCTTTTTTAAACATTAACAACAACCTCTCTTGGTAGAGAGGCCGTGTATTGTTTTCCAAAAATCAAGGAAGTTAATATAACATATAAGAAATGTCAATTAATATTTTTCAAACAATATTGAGGGAGGTTAGTGGAGGAGTAAAAAAATAGAATTTATATAATATTACAAAATCTCAAGAATATCAATATAATTTACTCAAGTATAATGTTTGCATGACGATCAAGCACATCTGGATCAACTGACGTTAACTTGTTCTAACTTATCAAGTAATATTAAAACTTGAGTCTCAAATATACAATTACATTAAATAATAAAAATAATAAAATTATCATTCATAGTGATCCTACTAAATCCAATTGCCCTCCCATTCATAGTGATCCTATTAAGTTCAATTACCTCTTATAAAGGATACCGATATTTCATGTCAAGAAATTATATGTTGAGTTATCAATAGTGACGTTTAAAAAAGTTTTTAATTTTTATTGTGGTGTAAATTAAATGAGATATATGTAAACACCATTAATTAAATATATAATCTACAATAAAGTGTTTAATAAATCAATTAATTGAATTACATTCTTGTATATATTTCAAATTTCAATCATAACCCCATTAAAAAGTAAACAGTTAATATCATTAATCTTAATATATAAAATACACATATTATTCTAAATACATTATTTATAATAAATCATTTATAACACTTTGTAAACTTATAAAATATTCATTTTAACATATTTTTTATATTCAAATAAACCTATTCAATGCACATAATATACCTTTATGTTGGAAACATTTGTAAGAATAATTTAATAAAAAAAAGTATTTGTAAAAATAATAAATTCTGAACTTATCCTTTAACGCGATTTTTCTTTTTCTTTGTTACTGATATAAAAAAAAGATACTTTTACGATTTGTATGTGCAGAGAAAGGAAAAAATAAGTTAATTATGACACTATATATATATATATATATATATATATATATTGATTGATTATATACCTGTGATCACCTAGCATTGTAATTTTATAACTTATAACCAGCATTGTACCTATTATGATTTGATCACAAAGTATATATAGTATAATATTATATATATATATATATATAATTAAATATGTGAATTTTATTTAGTAAATATCATTCTTCAATTAGTGAAATTTATCTGAATATAAATTTGTTCTGGAGGAATAATACCATTGTCATTAACATATGAAGTTGTTCATGCATGTGTCAAGAAGTCTTATAGTATATATGATGGGATAGGTATTATTGCACCTTGAAACTCGCACTCTTGACTGTAATTAAGACCAAATTCATCATCACCTAAGGACCACAACCCTAGAGGTGATTGTGTTTATAAATACTCCTTGTGCATGGCCACTTGAACCAGATATGTTATCTAACTGTTAATGTTGCTACTTCATCAAACTCTAACTTGAGTATATTATTGGAGTCTATGCATGTATACGGATTTCCTATATGGATTGGGAGCGCATGGAAGCTATGGATACACGACATTGGACTTATTCCAAGAAGAATTGCATCGGCATTGTATATATAATCGATCACTCTTAGTTCATCTTGGAACAAAATCAATAAAAAAAAACTTGATAAAAAATGTATTGATAAGACTATTATAAATTTATAATGCTCTAACTCACATAGTATAGAAGTAGTAACTAGCACGTGATTCCCTGGGTGTAAATGGTATCTGATATTTTGATCATCATTTCATGCGAATATGGAACGATCTTTATTTTAATAATGATAATGAAAAAACACAATTGAAGTATGGAACGTTAGCATTTGCAACGGATCAATCAAGGGACAGCTCACCGTGTGACTAAAAGTTGAAGATAAAAGGAAAAGTGAGAAAGACCTTATGGTACCATGTGGGAGCTACGCCATTTTCTTATTTATTTTCTCCTTTTAGTTGTGTATCTGATACTCTGATTATTAGGTTAACTTTCTTGTTAATTCTTTACGGTTATTTACATTGGTTTTATAAAAATAATATGAATTCACGGTGTACTCTTATATAATAAATTAGAATTTTAGGATATACAATTTAAATAGTGAACCTTTTACTTTTCTCACTTTTAAAGAGACATTTTTAACACTCTTTTTTCTCTTCTTTGCATGTACATTTCACAAAAAAAAAAGTATAATAGAGAGAGGAAAAAAAGAAAAAAATGAAAGAGCACGTAATGTTACAAAAAATTATTACTGTATACAAATAATATGACTCTTACCATTCGAGAAATTGCTCATAAGTCATAACAATGGAAACCTTTCTTGTTAATTGTACGTGAAAGTTAAGTGTGACCCTCTCAAGTTAATTCTCTGTAAGACTAACCGTTTTCTTCTCTTGTAATATACCACCTTCTTCATCTCCTTTTCTCTACAACGTCAACGTATATCATAATTTTTAAGCATAATTTTTTTTTTCTTTAGCTTTTGTGGAGTTGTGGTTAAGCTAACCGCACATTCCATGTTAGAAACTGGCCCATCACGTGTGCCAGCTACTGATGCATATTCTTTTTCAGCAGCACAATGGGATGGAGTAATCAAGGAAATTGTCCTCACATGTGAATGTGGATGAACCCCCCTTTTCAGTTTTGTTATTACTTTAAAGGAGCTAAATTCTAAAATATTTTTATGAATAAGTTCAGTTGTAGTATCAAAAAAATGCTTTATGCTTAAATGGATGATTCGAAAAAAAGGAGACACATGCATGGTTGTGTTATCAGATTATGAAAATAAAAGCATTCAATTATTTTATTAATTTATAAGATCTCATAAATACTAATTCTTAAAAACTTAATTATTCGATCTTACCATTATATACTAAAAAGTAAATCTAGAAAAACTTTCACTTTTAATAAGTTTTTGCATATACTAAAATATTACATTTATAAATTCAACGATTAAATTAAAAGTTCTTATTGATAAATAATGTTTACATATTTTTTTATAAAATTTAACATCTATTTGATACGCCATTAAATTAATTTAATTTAACATATAATATATTTTTTAAAAACACAAATAAGTATTGATTACAAGATTATATAACTACAAATGTTTGATTTATCTAAAATTTTGTGTGCATGATCATTGAGTTCTTATTGAAATATTCAACCATTGAGTTAATAAAAGTTAATATATACAAAAAAATTATTGAATGGACATGAGATTTAAGTAAAAATATTTTTTATTTTAAGATATGAGAATTATAAATTTGGATCATACAAACATATGTTAAATTTCTTTTTTTTTTCCTTGTTGTAAGATCATCACCATCAAATATTTTCATTTTGTTATTTCTTCTGTGTTGCGAGCCGTCACTATCAAATACCAATGTGAACCAACAACTATCGTGGTGGCCGGATATTGTGCAAGGTGCAAACGGACAAAGTCGGCCGACAAAAGCAATGTATTATGATCTGCGTTACAAAGTTTAAGAAAATGTATTTTTGTTTTTAGAAAAACACGTGTATAATTAATTGCAGGAAAATCTAAAAAAAATATAAACAATCAACTTTTTGTGTGTGAATATTATAAACAATCAATTACTAAAACTATATTAAAATTATATATAATCAATTTAAAGTAACAAACTAAGGACATCAATTCTTTAAAACTGAATTAATCAAAATATAAATAATTCTTAAGAAAATATTTAAGTAATAACTATTTCATGTAATGTATAGTATTTCAGTTTTAGATCCAAAAAATAATAAAAGTGATATAAAAATAAATTAAAAATAATTAATTTTAAAAGAAGAAAAAAATGCTTGAACACCCGTGGACCTCACGTCACCATCCCTTGGGCTTGCTTCTAATTTGATTATCTCTGCATTACCAATAGCATGGCTGTTGCTTCCTGCATCTCCAATTTTATTTCGGAACCCCTTTTGGCGGAATGTAATATTACATTCTGGAATATACCCTTTTTTTAACCTCGCGTAAGAAAAACATTCCAAAAAGAATGCAGGAAGAGACTTGGAGGTGCAAGAAGTAACAAGCCAATAGCAGGGCCAAATTTTCAAGCTTCAAGGAAAAAAAAGTCCAGAAAACAAAGGTAATAGTTATGTGTTGTTGCTTCCTACGCTCCCACTTATTTCTTGGACTTTCCATTACATTCTGGAGTGCAATGGATTCGCTTCAAAAATAGTTACAATGAAGTAAAAGTATGTTTGGATGGGAAATTAAAGTAGGTAAAGGGGTATTAAAATGTCTTCCTGTAAAATAATCTATTTGAATAGGATATTTTAGAAATAATTAAAATGTTATCATTTTTGTAAAGCTTTTTAATATACTAATTTAGTAGAATTTTAAATTCTCACAAAAAATAAAGGAATTAAAATTCCTTACTCAACCACTCTCACGTACACATTAATGCTCTCTCTCCCTCTCAGCCACTCTCACACCAGTAGCCACACGGGTATATGCTTCGCCGGTGGAACCTCGCTCATTTGATCAAAACTCAGGATGATGCGGCGTCATTCCTGAACAACCAGAAAATTAGAAATCGGTTGAGCGAACGGAATTTCGTCGACAATGGATTCGACGAAGTTTATGATCTCTCTGATGCTGCTGGCATCGGCAAAGGCTCGCGTCGCTTCTAAGTCTTCCATGCCGCGAATTGCATCGAAGACGGTGCACTGCATGCGGCCGGCGTGGTTGGCGTGGGACTCGACGGTTCGGCCCAGGTCGAGGAGGTAGTGAACAGCGACGTCAGCGAAGGCATCGATAGCCGAGGCAATGGTGCCCCGCAACGTCGCAGAGCTGCGCCACGACGAGGCGGGCGGTGGCGCAGCTCTTGCCCCGTCATGAGTTGTTGGGAGGGAAAATTCGGGTTTCTGCAGGCAGTATTTTTTGGAGTCCATTGGGAATTGAGTGTTTTGGGGACTACAATTGAAGGGAGAAAATTGAAAGGAAACCTAGGTGGTTACTGGAAGTGGGGAATTTGCAGGGAGGATGGGTGGTTGCTGGAAGTGGAAAATTTTAAAAATGAAGAAATTCAATTTCTTTATCCAAACATAAAATTTTGAAAATGAAAAAATTTAATTTTTTATCCAAACACAAAATTTTAAAAATGAAGGAATTTAAATTTAAGCATTTGAAATTCTCAGAATTTTAAATTCTTTAGAATTTTAAATTTCTCCATCCAAACATACTCTAAAGGGATTTTCTTCCTACACCGGAATAAAATTTTCTACACCCAATACCTTTTGAAATATTTCAAAATTATCCTTTTTGAAATATTCCAAAACATACGGATTGTAAATCAATAATGGTCTTATAGATGGAAAATCCATAATAGCCTTATGGATGGAAAATCCATAATGGCCTTACATCCTTGCCACCGTCACGCCAACTCTGCTGCGTCGTAGTACCGCAACACCTCATGGACCGCCGTGTCGTAGCACCTCATGGACCGCTACGCCAACTCCATCGTGCTGCAACACCTCATGGACCACCCCACCGCAACACTGCCACCTCCTATCCATTATTGCCACCCTTGGCTCCAACTTTGCCGCACCGCAGTACTGCAACACCTCATGGACTGTCGCGCCACAGCACCTCATGGACGGCTACGCCAACTCCGTCGCCCCGTAGCACCTCATGGACCAGTGCATTGCAGCACCGCCACCTCCTCGCCACTCTCGTCACCCTTCGCTCCAACCTAGTCGCACCACTTTCCCTTCGCGTACTTTGTCGCCACCATCTTTGCTCTCGACGCCTCTGAGGCGGGGCTGAACCCCGTGGCACTCTTTGCCCTCGTGTCCTTCATGGCCATCACCCTCCCTCTCGTCCAATCCAACAGCATCGTTGCGTCGAAGTCGCGCGAGGCTGCTGAGATCCTCGTGACGGTGCTGGTCAGGGAGGGGGAGGGAGTGGGCGTGGCGAGCGTGAGGTCTTACGGACTGTGAATATGTAATGGCCTTACAGATTGACAATTTGTATAGACTATTGTTAACTCATTGGCAAGTGCACCAAATCGTGACAAGCAGTAAAGTTCTCGGAAGTCCGAGTGTCGAATCCACAGGGACTTTGTTTGTACTTAAATTAATGCAAACCCAATTTAAAAGCAAGAGATAAGAATTTAAAATAAAAGATAAAGAAAGATAGAAGATAAGCTAAAGAAAAGATAAGATATTTAAAGATAAAATTAGAAGATAAAAGAGAAGATAAGATATTTAAAGATAAAGAAAAAGATGAAAGATAAGAAAGATAAAAGATTTAAATAAAGGATAAATTCACGATAAAATAATATTAGGAACTGACTTGCCTTGTCTGCCTAGGATGTATGAGTTTATGATTTTTTCTTTATCAATTCAAGTGATTCTACCCTACCCACATCTATTCATTTACTTGCCCCTGATGCCTCACGATGACAAGCCTATTCTACCTATCTATCTCCCAAATGCCTTTGCAAAGACTCAATAGATAAAATGCATGAAGTTCTAATTCTAGATGTTTGCTTTGACGCATGGGCATAATGCAATCACTCTATGCCTAGCAATGATTTTATATTATGATATCTTTTCTTCTTGTTCTATTAGAAGTTATCCTCTCCCGAGCGTCTAACCCCTAAAACTAATGCATGCATATCTTCTTTAAATCTTATTTAGAAGTTACCCTCTCCCGAGCATCTAACTCCTAACAGAGTATAAAGATGAGTATGCAAGATAAAAACAGAAAAGAAAATAGGAAAGAAAAACCTGGTATTGCATTGATAAATAGTGAAGAGTACATCATACATCACATTGGCTTCTAGGCCTGTCAGGCCCTAACTAAGGGGGTTTAGCTACTCATGGCCATTGAGGGCTTTACAATGAGAAGAGGTGAAAGAAAGGGAGTAAATGAAACCCCTAGGAGAGGGGGTTCTGTCGTGGTTTCTTCTGTCCCTTGGACTGGCTCTCTATTTATAGTTGTTGAAGTGGGCTTTGGGCCTTCGTAGGCGCGCTCAGCGCGACACCCCCTCGCTCAGCGCGTGTAGATCGCGCGCTTAGCGTGCATGTTGCAGGCTTAGCGCACGCTTCTGTTAGATCGCGGGCTTAGCGCGTGACGCGCGCTCAGCGCGAGTATTGGACTGGGCCTGCTTCAGATTTTCTTCTTTTCTTCAATTTTTCTGGCCTTTTTGCTTGTTACACCTCCAGTTTTTATATCTATAGCCAAAATTCAACAAAACATCAATTCTTTAATATTTAAGCGCAAGTAACTGCTAAATAATTATTTTTAAAGACAATTTTGCCTTATTTTCTATTATCAAAATACAATTATTTAGCAGTTATCAAAATCCCCCAAATTAAAACTTTGCTTGTCCCCAAGCAAATCAAATTAAAAGCAGGCTCCGAATGCTTCAACACTTTCAATGGCTACAATTTATTTCTCAGATTCCTCCAACTGGTCTTTTCCGCATTTGTCATAATCCCACAATGGAAGCATGAATTACATCAAGATGAAATTGGTTAGTATCGGAAATCAATCAAGTTGGTTTGCCTCACTTTCCTCACAAGGTTAGTGTTTATCTCTACGCACAAGTGTCTGGGGTGAGTGTTTAAAATTTATACAACCTGCAATTATGATTCCCAAATTTTGCACTTCATCTCAATTAAAGTTATTCTTACTTACATTTGGTGGATCACTAAGGACTTTTATTGGCTTGTAATGGGGCCTGGCTAGACAAGAAATCATGGTTTTTCTGGGATTTCAAACTTAAGGTTATAAGAGAGCATTCATCCTAGAAAAACTTATACTTAGCCTAGGCTTTATTTGTTTTTCAGCCTTAACACATATGCAATCTATTTTTCTTATTTTCAACCTTAGCACTTATGGCACTTTTTTTTTTTTTTTTTTTTTTTTTTTTTGCCCTTTTTTTCTTTTTCCTTTTTTTTTTTTTTTTGGAAAGAGACTTTGGGCTTACAAGTTTTTTTTTTTTTTTTTTTTTTTTTGGTGCCTTATTATGTGCTATTTTTACATTCCCTAGACCATCTTCATTCTACCCATCCCCCAAATTAGGGGTTTATTATGACTAAAACCTTTATGCTCTCTTAGAACCCTAAAATAAGGTTAGAGATATCACAATTAGGCTCAGGGGTTTTTTTAAAAAAAATAATTACTAATTTGGCTCAACAAGGGTGCAAGGGATAAATTTCATCACAGGTTGGCTTTTTGGCTATGTGGCTAAAATAAAAAACATGGCCTTGATCATATCCACCTTATGTAAATAATCTAACAGTCTAAGAATGATGCAAAATTAGGAATTTAAAAACAGACGTTCTCTCATAATTAAGTTCACACAACTCTCCGGGAAAAAATAAAGTTATTGGCTTACCGGAACATGATCTATTTCCATCAAGCTAACCTTTTCTCTCTTTGTGATTCATGTCTCACTGTTTGACTGACTCTTGCTTCCAGGAAACCAGTATTTTCACAATTGTCATGTAGCATTTCAAGTGTTGAATTCTTCAGAAAAAGCCTAAATAGTGACTTCACAAATATCATGCAATTTTTATTCAATGACTAAATTTAAACTACTGAAATTAAAATGCATAAAATCAAAATGCACAAATTCAAAATAAAGAAAACAAATAACACAACTATCCTAAAAGAAACAAATTGCAATTAACTAAAAGAGATAAAGTTAGAAATCTTGGGTTGCCTCCCAGTAAGCGCTTCTTTAACGTCATTAGCTTGACGGGTCAAATGCCTTCAAGGTGGCATGAAGGTCACAAAGAACACATCTTCCTTGCATTTTCGCCTCTTAGCTAGAGACGCCATGAAACTCATGTATGCTGGAAACACCTTCCATATTGTAGCAAGAAAAGTGTTGGTGGTCAAGGAGAGAAGGACACTTAAGGGTTTATCATGTTTTCCATGTCTTTCTTCCTTGACAATCAGTTGATGAGGAGTGGTATTGACTTGGAGAATACTTTCTTGTTGAATTTCTACTTGTGAGTACTTCTCCCATTGTTGTGCTTTCTCCTCATTTCTTTCTATCTCTTCCTTCTTTTCTTCTTCCACATCTTCCTCAGTTAAAATTACCTTGCACTCCTTTTTGGGCTTCATCTCAGTATTTACCGTAAAGGTTTCGGTGGGCCTTTCAGCAACTAGCTTAGCTAATTGTACTTCCAGATTTCTGATTGCTGCATCAGTGCTCTTTTGATGTGATCTTGTTTCCTGCATGAATTGTACCAGCAATTCTTCTAGCCTAGTGTTTTCTTCCTGTGGGCTGGGCTCTTGGTCACGTAGAATGACATAATCATTGGCCGCCATATTCTCTATTAGCTCAATAGCTTCTTCTGGAGTCTTTAACTTGATCTTCCCACCGGCTGAGGCATCAAGGAGCTGCTTGGAATGGGGTTGCAAGCCATCAATAAAGATGTTGAGCTGGACTGGCTCACTAAACCCATGTGTAGGAGTCTTCCAAAGTAACCCATGAAAGCGATCAAGGGCTTCACTCAATGATTCATGAGGGTGTTGGTGGAAGGATGAGATTTCCACCTTTCCCCCAATGGTCTTGGACTCTGGGAAATATTTCTTCAAGAACTTCTCCACCACCTCGTTCCATGTCCGCAGGCTATTCCCCTTAAACGAGCGAAGCCATGTTCTTGCTTCACCGGCCAAGGAAAAACAAAATAAGTCAAGGTGGATGGCATCTTCAGGCACTCCTACTATCTTCACCGTGTTGCAAATGTCGATGTATGTGGCCAGGTGTGCGTATGGATCTTCCGTTGGTAGGCCATAAAATAGATTCCCTTGAATCAACTGGATCAAGGAATATGGATATGAGAAGTTGGCCGTCTGCACCTCTGGTCTAGCTATGCTGGTGAAGTACTGAGGTATAATAGGGCTAGAGTAGTCCTCTAGCGTCATTCTCTGTGGATGATTTTCTGTCATGATGCGTTCTTCGAAGAAGGAGTGTGCACTGTTAACAGAAGAAATAACTACCGTGCACGTTATCACAGAATAAATAATTTTTTTTTAAATTTTTTTTTTATTTAAAAAAAAAAATAAAGTAAGAATGAGTAAAGAAAAAAAAATTGAAAAATAAAATAAAGCAGCTACAATAAATAATAGATAAAAAACAAAAAATAAAAATAGAAATAAAAATAGAAACTGAAAACTAATTGCTTACAAATTGGAATCTGCAATTAATCAAGTACGAAAAACAAAGTCCCCGGCAACGGCGCCAAAAACTTGTTAACTCATTGGCAAGTGCACCAAATCGTGACAAGCAGTAAAGTTCTCGGAAGTCCGAGTGTCGAATCCACAGGGACTTTGTTTGTACTTAAATTAATGCAAACCCAATTTAAAAGCAAGAGATAAGAATTTAAAATAAAAGATAAAGAAAGATAGAAGATAAGCTAAAGAAAAGATAAGATATTTAAAGATAAAATTAGAAGATAAAAGAGAAGATAAGATATTTAAAGATAAAGAAAAAGATGAAAGATAAGAAAGATAAAAGATTTAAATAAAGGATAAATTCACGATAAAATAATATTAGGAACTGACTTGCCTTGTCTGCCTAGGATGTATGAGTTTATGATTTTTTCTTTATCAATTCAAGTGATTCTACCCTACCCACATCTATTCATTTACTTGCCCCTGATGCCTCACGATGACAAGCCTATTCTACCTATCTATCTCCCAAATGCCTTTGCAAAGACTCAATAGATAAAATGCATGAAGTTCTAATTCTAGATGTTTGCTTTGACGCATGGGCATAATGCAATCACTCTATGCCTAGCAATGATTTTATATTATGATATCTTTTCTTCTTGTTCTATTAGAAGTTATCCTCTCCCGAGCGTCTAACCCCTAAAACTAATGCATGCATATCTTCTTTAAATCTTATTTAGAAGTTACCCTCTCCCGAGCATCTAACTCCTAACAGAGTATAAAGATGAGTATGCAAGATAAAAACAGAAAAGAAAATAGGAAAGAAAAACCTGGTATTGCATTGATAAATAGTGAAGAGTACATCATACATCACATTGGCTTCTAGGCCTGTCAGGCCCTAACTAAGGGGGTTTAGCTACTCATGGCCATTGAGGGCTTTACAATGAGAAGGGGTGAAAGAAAGGGAGTAAATGAAACCCCTAGGAGAGGGGGTTCTGTCGTGGTTTCTTCTGTCCCTTGGACTGGCTCTCTATTTATAGTTGTTGAAGTGGGCTTTGGGCCTTCGTAGGCGCGCTCAGCGCGACACCCCCTCGCTCAGCGCGTGTAGATCGCGCGCTTAGCGTGCATGTTGCAGGCTTAGCGCACGCTTCTGTTAGATCGCGGGCTTAGCGCGTGACGCGCGCTCAGCGCGAGTATTGGACTGGGCCTGCTTCAGATTTTCTTCTTTTCTTCAATTTTTCTGGTCTTTTTGCTTGTTACACCTCCAGTTTTTATATCTATAGCCAAAATTCAACAAAACATCAATTCTTTAATATTTAAGCGCAAGTAACTGCTAAATAATTATTTTTAAAGACAATTTTGCCTTATTTTCTATTATCAAAATACAATTATTTAGCAGTTATCAACTATACGTAAAAGTATTTTTGGTTTTTCACTCTCACTACTGGGTCTAGAAGAAAAATTACAGGTGCAGAAAGAAAATCCCCGAAGCAAACCCAACTCAAATTTTGAAGGTCTTGGCCCAATGTCACGTGAGGTGGCTTTTTGGGTTTGGCTAGCAAGTAGCAACACAAGTAGAAACCAAGTGTAGCTAAGTAGCTAGTAGCAGCTACCAAAGCGATGATTATTATGAAACTTGTCTTGCAGTTGCAGCTATTCACAAGTGGTGTTCCAAAATTCCACCAATTCTCCTCAGTTCCCGACCTCAAGCATCTCCTCAACAACGCCGCAAAGTTGAAGAGCCTTAAACACGCGACCCAAATCCACTCCCAACTCGTAACAACCAATAATCACGCGTCCCTCGCCAACATCAACACCCTCCTCCTCTTGTATGCAAAATGCGGCTCCATCCACCACACGCTCCTCTTGTTCAACACATACCCTCACCCCTCAACCAACGTCGTCACGTGGACCACACTCATAAACCAACTCTCCCGTTCCAACAAACCCTTCCAAGCCTTGACATTTTTCAACCGCATGAGAACCACTGGCATATACCCAAACCACTTCACCTTCTCAGCGATCTTACCCGCGTGCGCGCACGCAGCGCTCCTTTCAGAGGGCCAACAAATCCACGCATTGATACACAAACACTGCTTCCTAAATGACCCTTTTGTTGCCACCGCGTTGTTAGACATGTACGCTAAGTGTGGCTCCATGTTGTTGGCGGAGAACGTGTTCGACGAAATGCCCCATAGAAACCTCGTTTCATGGAACTCCATGATTGTCGGGTTTGTTAAGAACAAGTTGTACGGTCGTGCCATTGGGGTTTTCAGGGAGGTTCTTTCACTTGGCCCCGACCAAGTTAGTATCTCGAGCGTATTGAGTGCTTGTGCTGGATTGGTTGAGTTAGATTTTGGGAAACAAGTCCATGGGAGCATTGTTAAGCGTGGTTTGGTGGGGTTGGTTTATGTCAAGAACTCGCTGGTGGACATGTATTGCAAATGCGGGCTGTTTGAGGATGCAACCAAGTTGTTCTGTGGTGGTGGAGATAGAGATGTTGTAACGTGGAATGTAATGATCATGGGATGCTTTCATTGCCAAAATTTTGAACAAGCTTGCACCTATTTCCAAGCTATGATAAGGGAAGGCGTAGAACCCGACGAGGCTTCATACTCTTCTCTTTTTCATGCTTCTGCAAGTATTGCAGCATTAACACAGGGGACCATGATCCATAGTCATGTTTTAAAAACCGGGCATGTGAAAAACTCTCGTATTTCAAGTTCGTTGGTGACTATGTATGGGAAATGTGGAAGCATGTTAGACGCTTATCAAGTTTTTCGAGAAACTAAGGAACATAATGTGGTTTGTTGGACGGCTATGATAACAGTTTTCCATCAACATGGTTGCGCAAATGAGGCGATTAAATTGTTTGAGGAGATGCTCAATGAAGGGGTTGTGCCGGAATACATTACTTTTGTTTCCGTGTTGTCGGCTTGCAGCCATACGGGGAAGATTGATGATGGTTTTAAGTACTTCAATTCCATGGCTAATGTTCATAACATTAAACCCGGGCTTGAGCATTATGCTTGCATGGTTGACTTGCTTGGTCGTGTTGGTCGATTGGAGGAAGCATGTAGGTTCATTGAATCCATGCCATTCGAGCCTGACTCGTTGGTTTGGGGGGCTTTGCTTGGGGCATGTGGAAAACATGCCAATGTTGAAATGGGAAGAGAGGTCGCAGAGAGACTTTTCAAGTTGGAACCGGATAATCCAGGAAACTATATGCTGCTTTCGAATATCTATATAAGACACGGGATGTTGGAAGAAGCTGATGAGGTGAGAAGATTGATGGGGATCAATGGGGTGAGGAAAGAGAGTGGGTGTAGCTGGATTGATGTTAAGAACAGGACCTTTGTTTTCAATGCGAATGATAGGTCACATTCAAGGACACAAGAGATTTATGGAATGCTGCAAAAGTTGAAGGAGTTGATAAAGAGAAGAGGGTATGTGGCTGAGACCCAGTTTGCAACTAACAGTGTGGAAGGCTCTGAAGAGCAGAGTTTGTGGTGTCACAGTGAGAAATTGGCTCTTGCATTTGGTCTTCTGGTCCTCCCACCTGGGTCTCCGGTTAGGATAAAGAAGAATTTGAGGACCTGTGGTGATTGCCATACTGTTATGAAGTTTGCTTCTGAGATTTTTCAGAGAGAAATTATTGTTAGAGATATCAATAGGTTTCATCGATTCACAAATGGATCGTGCTCTTGTATGGATTATTGGTGATTGAATTTGAAACACATCTAACAAATGAACATGACTGCCTAATTTGGAGGCAGTCACTAAGCTCCCCTTTTCACTGATGTCAAGAATAATAAAGTTGCAGCTATAACAAGAAAGAAGTAAGACTTTTTTTTTTTTTACAAATTTTATATTGTATAAGTAATTTTTAACATATATAATTTACTAATTTAAAATATTTTACTTTAAAATTCAATTTCAATTTTTATTATGTCAGACATTGTCACATGTTTGGATGCACTTGCCAAAACCAGAAATTATATGTTGCAATTTTAACTTTTAAGAGTTAAGCATCAAAGAGGGTTAAATATTTTCATTGTACATTAACTAAAAAATAATATACAAAGAAAATTTCTAAAAGATAAGATACGTTTTGTAAATTATATAGTATTAGTGAATTCAGATTTATTTTCACTTTTAAATTTATAATTTCTGAGACTTTTTATATGGATAAAATGTTTTTACTCCTTCAAAATATTTTGAAATGTTGGTGTTAGTCTTTATAAAAATTTAATACATTTTTAATCTATTCATTTTGATGTGATATCAGTCCTTCATGACTTTTACTAAATGACAGAATTAAAAACGTATTAAATTTTTATAGAGACTAAAATCAACATTTGAAAATATATCAAAAAATAAAAAAATATATTTTATGTTTTTATATATTTAAAACTGCACAAACTAGTTTTTTTTACTAATACATATATTGAGGCTTTCTTACTTGAGTTTTCTTTTTCTGTCTTAACTTTTTAACTACAATATTTTTGTTTTATTTTAATTTTTTTTCTTATTTTTAAAAATTTGTAAAAAAAGTGTTGATTTTTTTTCTGTTTCTAGTACAAATCTTGGCATTTTTTTATTAAAGACACAGGAAAAATGATAAACAAATAAATAATTGATTTTGTTATTTCTTTTGAGAGATGTGTGACCTATTATACTATTGATCACATGATAGCAATTAGTTATAAATAACTTAAGAATTTATTCAAATTCAAGTTATATATAACTTAGAAGTTTGTTATTCTTGTGTCTAGACATTAATATGAAAAAAATCATCAAATTACCTCATCTAATAAATAACCGAAGACTTAGTTTTATTAACATTAGTTAATTCAAATAAGAAAATAAACCAGTTTTTATAATTGATGTTTTTTGAGAGATTTTATAATTGATGTTAAGAAAATAAAAATATGCTTTTTGTTTAAAAAAACAATGTTTTAAAATATATTTTCAACATAATGAATTTTTTTTTATAAAAATAGTTTACTTTCACTTTTTTGTATTAATCTTAACAATTAATATTAAGTTTTTTTATGTCAAATATTAATGATTAATTTATTAATTTTGTTAATATGAATGATTAAATTCATAATTTTTTTCAAGCTACTAGGTGCACCCAACACTAACCACTAAAAGACGATCCGTAAGTCTTTTACGGATCAAGTTGATGATTTTTAAGACTTACGGATCAACTTGATCCATAAATTTTTTATGGATCAAGTTGATCCGTAAGTTGATTTTTAAGACTTACGGATCAACTTGATCCATAAATTTTTATGGATCAAGTTGATCCGTAAGTCTTAAAAATCAACTTACAGGTCAACAACTTAATTCAACTTAATTCGTAAGGAAAAAAATTTATAAGGACAGTTTTACCATTTTCAAATAATACTGGGTGCACCAGCAATAATACTGAATGCACCTAGCAACACTCCAAAGGCAGCGTGAGTCATGCAGGGACAGGGATGATAGAACACGAACAACCACAAATGACTGAGTCACATCTCATCATCTAATCTAATCTATTAGTTATACTATGATTCACGACAATGAAAGAAAGTGATAGAACACGCACGTGAAATCCACGCCCACAGGCAACTAGTCAGCGTTTCTCTTCCTGATTATTACGGTCTGATTGGTGAATTTGAAGAGGATCATTCATCCTCAGTTCATGATGTGGTATATGCTCCATAATAAATAAATAATGGTCCACATTATAGGTGCCAAATCGCTTTCTGGCTGACCCAACCAAAGTGATCTCTGTTTTCTCCAGATAGTGTTTTTAGCTCCTGAAAAGAGTTAGGGATGGTAACTGCACTCAAATTTAGCAGGTATTTGAAAAATTATTTATGAGAGGAGAAGTATCAGTTAAATTTTTATATATCTTAATGTCTTACTAAAATGTATTTATTTTTTTAAAAAATTATACGGGTGCAATTATATATTTATTTAAATTACCAAAGTTCAGTTGATTGGATAAGTATGGTTCTTATAAATTTATGATATTATGTTGAATTCTTACTGATATTTTTTTCTATTTAAACTCCAATAAATCATCATTTCAAATCCCTTTTATTACAAGTCCAAACCTACCTAAAGGTTAAACAATCTTTATATTTATTTTTATTTTTAAAAAAATAACCATATAAGGAAGTTTCATCTCAATAATTGACGTACTATTTTTAATCAAGTGCACGGGAGCATTGTTAAACGTGGTTTGGTGGGGTTGGTTTATGTCAAGAACTCGCTGGTGGACGTGTATTGCAAATGCGGGCTGTTTGAGGATGCAACCAAGTTGTTCTGTGGTGGTGGAGATAGAAATGTTGTAACGTGGAATGTAATGATCATGGGATGCTTTCATTGCCGAAATTTTGAACAAGCTTGCACCTATTTCCAAGCTATGATAAGGGAAGGCGTAGAACCCGACGGGGCTTCATACACTTCTCTTTTTCATGCTTCTGCAAGTATTGCAGCATTAACACAGGGGACCATGATCCATAGTCATGTTTTAAAAACCGGGCATGTGAAAGACTCTCATATTTCAAGTTCGTTGGTGACTATGTATGGGAAATGTGGAAGCATGTTAGACGCTTATCAAGTTTTTCGAGAAACTAAGGAACATTATGTGGTTTGTTGGACGGCTATGATAACAGTTTTCCATCTACATGGTTGCGCAAATGAGGCGATTGAATTGTTTGAGGAGATGCTCAATGAAGGGGTTGCGCCTGAATACATTACTTTTATTTCCATCTTGTCGGTTTGCAGCCATACGGGGAAGATTGATGATGGTTTTAAGTACTTCAATTCCATGGCTAATGTTCATAACATTAAACCCGGGCTTGATCATTATGCTTGCATGGTTGACTTGCTTGGTCGTGTTGGTCGATTGGAGGAAGCATGTAGGTTCATTGAATCCATGCCATTCGAGCCTGACTCGTTGGTTTGGGGGGCTTTGCTTGGGGCATGTGGAAAACATGCCAATGTTGAAATGGGAAGAGAGGCCGCAGAGAGACTTTTCAAGTTGGAACCGGATAATCCAAGAAACTATATGCTGCTTTTGAATATCTATTTAAGACACGGGATGTTGGAAGAAGCTGATGAGGTGAGAAGATTGATGGGGATCAATGGGGTGAGGAAAGAGAGTGGGTGTAGCTGGATTGATGTTAATAACAGGACCTTTGTTTTCTTTGCGAATGATAGGTCACTTTCAAGGACACAAGAGATTTATGGAATGCTGCAAAAGTTGCACGGTTTTCCCTTGATCTCAACCTTGAATCAGTCTCACTGTGGTGTGGTGTGATCCATATTAGAAATAGTATATTATAAGTTGGGTGTATTTTGAACTGAATGCTGGTTGGACAACTATAAGACCGAATCATTTTCAAGTCTTGAGGTCATTACTTTACTTAGCAAGGTTGATTTGTTTATGATATATGGTTATTAAAGAATTGGTTTGACCTGATGCTCTATGTTATTAATTTAATTTAATTAGTTTTGTGTTACAGTACTTCCTAACGAGGACTAAAAAGAAAATTTTCATGTTCCACGAACAATTGTTTATTACGGCTACTTTCTTATCTTTCTCCTCCTTATATTCAAATCAAACAGAGTAGTGGGGCTAGCGTCAGGTTTCCGTGTTTGGGCTGTCAAAGGTGGTTCGACTTCGCAGTTAACATTGTATTTTTGTCGGATGGAACGACAACAGTAGTGGTGGTTAAGTTTTTTTAATGTAAGTGTTTCTTTTACATTGATTCATCATGCCTCTGCATGAGTTATACCGTGTGGCTAAAGGGAAACTTGATGATCCAATAGAGATGAACAACAACACCACATGTGCAGTTGATCAATCTTCTGTGTAAGTTCAATAGCATGTTTTTGTTAATCCCATTTGATTTGATCTTTGTTCTATTTCTCTTGACTGTTTCCTCTTTTGTTTTTTAACACTAATTTTGTGGCAGACCCAACAATGATTTGTTTGAGTTGATTTGGGAAAAGGGCCAGATTTCAGTGCAGGGTCAGTCCAGTAGAGCTAGAGTGAGCCCAAATTGTAAAACTTTGCCATCTCACACTCCAATAGGATATGCTAATAATGCTATTACTACCAATACAAGGATGGGGAAGTGTGGGAATTTAGGTGCTGAATTGAATGAAATTAGAAGGCTAGTCCCATCAGGTGAAGTGGATTTGAGTGAAGAAGAGGAAGACATGGTGATGCCTTGGTTCAGTTATGGAAGGGATGATGACTCTTTGCAACATGGATATAGTACTGATTTTTTCCATGAACCATCTGGGGTCATGAATGAGCTTTCAGCATCAAATAATTTTTCTTTGCTAGATAGAAGAAATAATTGTAGTAAGATATTTAGGGACACTCATAAACACTCTCCATTTGCATCCGTTAGATCCAGGGTAGCAGATATAGCTGAAAACAATGCAAATAACGTTCCATCTGGATCAAGTTGTTTTTCTAGCTTAAAGATGGAGAAGCAAGGTCCAGTTATGTGTAGCAATAATAGTTCCACCATGATGAATTTTTCCCATTTTGCAAAACCTGCTGCTATTGAGAACATTGGCTTGGCATCAAGATCAGGAAGTGTCGGAATAAAGATAAAAAGTGCTGATGAATCAACAAAAGTTGAATTAAGTCGTGGAGAGCGTCCAAAGAAACCAGCCATACACAATCAAGATCAGGATGTTACTGTTTCTACAAAGGGTGACCCTTCTTGCAACGAAGTGTCCAAGGTTGATCAAAATCAAACTTCAAATATAGTTGTTGGTGAAAGTGGGAATAAAGGACACGAAGCTGTTGAAAAAGGAGTGGAGCCAGCTGTGGTATCTTCCTCTGTTTGCTCTGGCAATGGTGCAGAGAGGGGTTCGGAGGATCCAAATCAAAATTTGAAGCGAAAAAGTATAGACACTGAGGACTCTGAGAGCCAAAGTGAAGTTAGTGTCTTAGACTTAATTACCCTATCTTTTATGTGAAATTGTTTTATATTGTTCCACTATAATAAACTTTTTTTTTTTTTTAATTTAAGGATGTTGAGGAAGAATCAGTTGGTGTCAAAAAGGAAGTTCATGCACGAGGATTTGGAGCCACGAGAGGCCGTTCAGCAGAAGTGCATAATCTATCTGAAAGGGTGAGTAAGAATCAGTGTTGTGTTAATTAAATCACAACAAATGTTCCTTATTAAGTGTGTGTTAAGTATATTGTTTCTGATGTATATGATAATGAGATTTTGGGATTTATTTGCGCAGAGACGAAGAGACAGGATCAATGAGAAGATGCGTGCGTTACAAGAACTCATACCAAATTGCAATAAGGTCGACCTTTGCTTTCTCGTTTATGCAAGTTTTGAAGATTATAGTATGTTGATTATCACTGAGGATTTAAGCTTCAATTGGATATATTAGGGTTTGTTTAATTTGATGGAACGTAAAATGTTTTATCAAATCATTTGAGCTTCTAGTAGATCTGTCAAAAAAAAATAAAAAATAGATAAGCTTGAAAGCAAATTTTAGGAGAGTTTGAGCATGTGTTAATAATTAATAATGAAATATATGTACATCAGTACATGCAAGTAGGAGTTTGTCCATCTTCTATGAATCTCTGTCATTGTTATTGTGCTATGCGTAAGATTCGCGATGTTGAAATTAATGTGGAAATATCTTGATAGACTAGCTAGATAAACGTTATATATATGCGACAAGATAGACATTTCAAAGTAGTTAAATAAAAAACTTGAACTCGAGGCTCAAACAGATATGAAATCTTTCAATACACAATGAGCTATATTTCAATCAAAGAAAACACACTCAGTAACTGAGACAGGTAAACATGAAACTTGAGAATATAAAAACTCAAATTGGCTAGAATAGATCGTGCAAATCAGTTGGCCTTTGTTAAACGAGAATTATCAATTGGTCGTGTTAAACGAATAGGTAGAGGCGTAGAGGGGGACTGGTGATATAATTAATGAAGGAAACAGAGAATAATGTTAATTAATTAGTAAAGAAAATAAAGGGACGGATGAGATAAATAAAGAGTGAAAAAAATTGAAAGAGTTGTGTTAATCAATAGTTGATATATTCTCCACCGTTTTTTTTTTTTTTGTCTCTCAAAACCTTCTTAGTTATACAGGCTTTCTATAGATTTCCCTAGATTTGTATCTATGGGTATGATTAGGCCCTCTCGTGTATTTTGTTCTCTCCTATATATATATATATATATATATATATATATTCTTGGACAACCTTGGTGCAGTGGGGTTGGGGTGCCAATATGATTGGAAGAGGATGACTTTTCTTGGTTGCCTCTTTTTTTTGCTTAAAAAAAGTAATTGATATATTTAACATATAATTAATGTTTATGTATTTAGACAAAGTCATAGTTGATGCGTTTTTTTAAAAAAACATATTTAATTATTTTTAATGGACTAACATTATTTATTAAACCTTGTAAAAAATATTATTTATTATACAATTTATAATTATTTTCTTTTTTAAAATATTATTAACAAGTAAATTTTTTTATAGACCAAAATTAAAGACTTTACCCTCTTTAGGCTTTAACTAGCCCTGCCTTACTTACGGCAGTATCATGTCAATACTAAAGTTTAGCTTTTGTTTATAGGGTTTCAATTCTCATCCTGAATATACAATATGATCTCTCATTAAAATTAATAATAAAGAAATTAAGCCTTTCCACTAATAGAAAAAGCTTTAATTATTTTTTTAAACAGGTTGCACAATATAATTAGTTAGCTTTGATACCATAAAGCGCGTCACATTATTAGTGGATCAAATTTAAATTCTATTTTTATACTCGAGGTTTTTCTGATTTCATGTGTATTAGGCGGATAAAGCTTCAATGTTGGATGAGGCGATAGAGTATCTCGAAACACTTCAACTCCAGCTTCAAGTACTCTTTCTCTTCCCCTCTCCCCAATCTCCACTAATGCTATCAATTATAATTTTAAAAAAATTATCTATGACCCATTCATTGTTCCTTATGTTTTTACATAGATTATGTCAATGGGAAGTGGTTTATATGTGCCTGCAATGATGTTACCTCCGGGAATGCAACACATGCATGCACCACATATGGGTCCTTTTTCACCTATAGGTGTTGGGATGCAAATGAGGTTAGGAATGGGCATGCTTGATGCTAATGTTATTGAGTCCTCTAGATTTATTCAAGTGCCCTAAATGCAAGGAACTCAACTTCCCATTACACATACACCTGGATCCTCTGTTTTACATGGGATGGCAAGACCAAATGCTCAAGTGTTTGGGCATCATCCTAGTCAGGTTCACCCCATGCCAATGCCACATGCTCCCATCTTTTCTTTTCCAGGAGAACCTTTGATCAACCCATCATCAACTTTAGGACTGATGGAAACTGTGGATAAGGCTTCTTCAGCCTTTGGCTTAAAGGATCAGATTCCACAACTTGTACAAAACACCAACAACGGTTGTAATTCAACAAATCAGATGTCAACACAGGTTTGTTTGCTAACAAAATTCTCAAGATTTTGTAGGCATATATGTTCGTTGGAGTTAAGGTTTAGTATAATCATGATAGTAAGTCTATTTATTACAAAAAATGTGGAACTTGAAGGATATGATATGACCCTTTTTGAGTTTGCTAAACATTTAATTGAAAATTTAGCTAGTTTCTATGATCATTTTTTTTTAAAGTCATAGGCATGTTGATGTCTGTATCTATTTTTGTTATGCTAGTGTGAAGCAACCATTGGTGGATTTGAACACTCAACTTTGGTACTTAATAGTGGTCATGCCACTTCGGCAAATGACAGAGGAGCTAGTAATCCCAGTAAAGAAGATAAACACTTGTGATTGATAAATCTAGTAAGTATTACTAGATGCTCGTGATAAATATACGTGTTTATTTTGACATTTTACTTATAAATTAATCATTCAGCTGTACTTGTAGGTTAATTATGATTAATGCTAGACTATGGCTAATAAACTCTCTTGCTTCTCATCTCTGCAAGTTCAATCTAGTGTTTCATAGAGAATACTACTTAAAAGCGATTGAGATTGAGCCGTCACAATAATCATTGGCATTCCTTTTATGGAACTAATAAAGCAAATATTTGGAGACAACACTTATATTTGTACATTCATTTTAGAGACTTATTCAATAAATATCTTAAAGTTCTTTGGGTTATTCAAACAGAGAATACATAGTATAGTATCTACTGATTGTGTAGAGTCTTATAAACTATTTATGCTATATTGACTTTTTTAATTATTATTTTAAAAGTTATGCTTTAAAAAAGTTATATTAATAACATTTTTTAACTAATTAAGAGTATAATTTTTTTACACCGTAAAGAATGTATATTCTAATTAATAATAGATTAAGACACTTGTGCGGAGGTAGTGAAGCTATACAAAAGACATGTTATCTTAGTATTCGACTACTCGTCATTACATAGAATTATTTTGATCACAAATATCTAACCCCCAATTCTTTGGATTAAATATTAATTTCACTTCTAATGGATAACTGTGGTTGACTTCAAGCAATTTTGAACATAAAAAAAAAAAAAGCGAACATAGTTTGTCTTGTTAAATAAATTATTTATTCACATAAAATACAACGAGACCGTCCCTTACTAATGAGCTAATCTTATACGAATATCATCACATAGGAGTATAAGACTGTAGGAGTAGGAGAGCTTCTTTTTTTTTAATTTTTTTTTTTTGAAAAGTTGTTATATATTTATTCCCGGTACACATGACAGGCATCGCCAAAAAAGGGTGAATGGGGGCGGTCACAGATTAAATTTAAATTTGAGAACTATATGTTTTGATGCATTCAAACAATACACTTAGTAGAATAAGTATAAATGTTGTAAGTTACTCGATAATAACTTAGAAAGATATAGGAATAAAGTAAGTCAAGATAAAAATAAATTCCAACTTTAAATTTTTCTTACACTAAAATGGCAAATCAATAAGTTTTTACGACTTACGATATTCAACCACATCTTTTCGATACCTCATCCAATAAAAAAGAGACATCTCTCGTCCACAATTTTGATGAACGTCTTTCTGTGCTTGACGTTACAGTGATTAATATTTGTTGTCAATATTTATAAGATTTAGAAGCTAATTTTTATATTTATAAATTTAAATCTTTATGATTATTGAATGAAATAATTTCAACGTATACTTTCCTTCTCATATAGTCACGTTTTTTTTATCATGTAACACTTACGTGTTCTGCATGTCAATTTTTTTTATACCTTAATTAGTTATTCATTCAAAAGTTTTTTTTTTTCATCTATCTTAATTTTCTTAATTAACACTCAAATTTATTTGATCAACGTTAAATAAAGTGAGATATCTACACATTATTCATAAAACAAACTTTTATCTATTAAATCAAATTTTGAGTTTTTTTAATTTTTTTTAATATTTTAGTTAAGATCTTTTTAATATCCATTTAAATTATCTACAGGTACTCATCGAACTATCTATCTTCTATCAGTTAGAAAATTTATTCGTAGATATGAGTAAAAATATTTTTGCCACCTCTAACAGTGTGTATAAACCTAAATAATAAGTTAGTACAAATGCAGCAATAAAGAATTCAATAGAACTGGCTCATATAAAAAATTAAATTACAAGTACTTTTGATTCATTTGGAATATTTAAAACTCTCTTGCTAAAATATTTTCGAGGAAATTTAACTATATTTAAATATCAAATAATATAAAAAATGGATTTTAATATAATTATTATAATCTATAGAAATATAATTATTACAAAAAAACAAGAAATTTATCTGGTAGATTATATTGTATCTACATAAATTATTTATTCTCTATTTATTAGATTTTGAGCATTAAGCAAGTATGGAAAGGCAAGTTAGATGTGCTGCCACATTTGCTATTTTGCTCAGTGGGCCTATTATTCCTTTGGGGACCGTGTTTCATGCTCTTTCGCAGCTCTATACTATGGACAGAGAAAATTGGCCCAATGGATACTTCGGTGAGAAAGTTTGTGAAATGAGTAGGATTAGATTCTGTCATTAGGTAGCCCCAACCCCCTCCCCAGCCATACACATTATTATCTTGTGAGATGAAATTGATACCGAAAGAGAAATACAGCGAGTAATGACAAAGATCATAAATAATAATTATTAGTGAGGAAATTAAACTGTCAATCACATTTTTTGGAAAAGAAATAGATGATTTAAATCTTATAACCATACCAAAATGCTATTGAATTTAAATAGAATCGCATATACAATTGTGCATAACTGGGCTATTGATTAAAGGAGTTAATTTTACAAATAAATTACAAAAGTAGAGCTATTTTGAAATACTTTACCAAATTGGGACAATAAATGCTAAAAAAAAACTAATTTTTCAATGTCATGTCAACTTTTCTTTAGAAAAAATAAATTTTAATTTTTTAACGTGACTTGATTTCCACCTGGGATGCTACCGTGTCAGTAATGTTTTTAGATAATATTACTAACACTACAACGTCCTAAGTAACTTATAACTGCTAAATAATTATATTTTGATAATAGAAAATTAAATAAATTTGGCTTTAAAAATAATTATTTAGTAATTATTTGTACTTAATTGTTAAAGAATTGATGTTTCGTGAATTTTGGCTGTAAATATAAAAATTGGAGGTGTTAAAAGCAAAAAGAAGGAAATAATGAAGAAAAAAATTAGAAAGGCCTAGCCCATTCTCTTGCTTAGTGCACAACTCGCGCAAAGCGAGACGTTAAGCACGAGAGTCAGAGTCCGTTACTCGCGCTCAACGCGCAACACAGGCTAAGCGGGCACAACTAAAAACAGAACGTGCTAAGCGCGCAGAACGCGCTAAGCGAGAGGAGCTCATTAAGCACATGATCTGAACGCGCTAAGCGAGGGGTGCCGCACTGAGCGAGCCTACAAAGGCCCAAAGCCCACCCTAGCAACTATAAATAGAGAGCTTAGTCAAGGGGAAACGACATACTGAGTCTCATAGTTCTCTGACTACTACCTAAAGCTTGAGAACTCTTCCTCTCCTTTCTCTCATCATTCATGGCCATGAGTGACTAATCCCCTAGTTAGAGCCTAACAGGCCTAAAAAGCGAAACGATGTATAATGTACTTCAGATTTATCAATGCAAAAGGATTCTTTCTAGATTTTTTCTATTCTATTATCCTTTCTGTTTCTATCTTGCATTTTTTGTCTTTACATTCTTTTAGGGGTTAGATGCTCGGGAGAGGATAACCACTAATAGAACAAAAATAAAAGATTTCATAAAAGATCATTGCTAGACATAGAATGACACTTTTATGCCCATGCATTTCATGGAAGCATCTAGAACTTAATCCTCATGTATTTTATTTATTGAATCTTTTCAAAGGCATTTGGGAGATAGGTAAATAAAATAGGCCTGTCACCCTGAGGCATCAGGGACAAGTACATGGATAGATATAGGTAGAATAGATCTAATCACATTGATAAAGAAAATCATCAACTCATATATCCTAGGCCAATAAGACATGCTAGGTCCTAACATTTGCATCCTATTGAATTCCTCCTTAATTATTCTGTTTTTAATTCTTTGCTTTTTACTCTCTATTCATTGTTATTACTTTCTATTCTTTCTTCTACTATTTTCCTTTTATTTTCTCTTATAAATTGAAAAGTATCCAAGATAAGTACAACACAAAATCTCTGTAGAAATCGACACTCGGACTTTTGAGATTTTATTACTTGAACATTTGATACACTTGTCAAACGCCTAACAGTAACATTAATAAATCGAAATTAAAAAAAAAAGTTGACATCAAAAGTTTTTCACTGTTGATTGTTCTAATTTGGTAAAAGAACATTCTAATTTTTTTGGGTTAGTTTGTAATTAGTAAAATTATCCCTAAAAAAAATGTTTACATTGTATGTAAATTTCATGATAATGTAAAAAAAAGAGTATTTTTAGTTCTTATAATTTACTATTTTTTATTTTTGTTTTAGTCCTTACAAAATGTAATTGTTTTATTTTTTTGTCTTTAAAATATTTTAGATAATATTTTTTTACTGTTCAAAGCGTTTTATCTAAAGCACATTAAGAAAAAAAACAAAACAATCACATCTTATAAGGATTAAAGTCAATTTTTTTAGGGAAAATAAAAAAATAAAATACTAAATTACAAAAGACCAAAAATATTTAAGAGAAAAAAAATCATCACAATTCAGAAGGAGTATTGCAAAATCTAATTATATAAACTATAAACAGACGTAGAATTTCAGCATGACGATCCATTTCGAACTTACAACTGAAATCACAAGCCCTTACCATTTAACTGGTCTCATTGATACGTATAATGGATACTGTCGAGTAACTTAACGAGACCAGACCACCAATAATAATAATGATAAGCTTGATATGACATTGTATTTGAATCATCAGAGTAGGCACCCTCGTGAAATTCCATGTCGCTAACTAATAATGAAATACAATTATTCAAGTAATCCAATATGATAAATTAAGGTTGTAAAATACCAAAAGGTGTACGGATATAAATAAGTGTGTAACCAAAAATCCTTAACGAAAGTCAATTTGCAAAGCTGGCAATGTAAACAAGAAGATGATGGCATTATGCGTAGAATGGTACAGAAGCATGTTGTGGACAAATAAATTATGGTTGGCTCGGATGTATTAAGGTGTATTGTAAAGTAACCATCTACTAGGTCCAAGTTTGATCGAATTAGATATTGGTCTTTCTAATGTCTGGCACTGGCACTAGTTCTCCTGAAAGTTTTTTTCTTTTTGGGTTTGATTAGACCCTTGTAATCAAAATCTGTGGAGTATTCCCCAAGCTCAACGCACAAGTTCTGATTGAGAAGACTCAAGTCCCCTAGAGCTAATGCCTATTAGAATCTCAAATAGTTCAAATACAGGCATAAGCTCTCCCCCAAAATCAAAAGCAATGATGCAAATGTAGCAATAAAGTTGACTATCATTTCCCCACTACAAAGCAAAAGTGAAAATGTAATTATTCAAGAATGGGGTACAAAGGAACATTTCAACCAGACAAAGCTTTTGATAATTGATGGGGTTAGGGCTTTAAGTTTCATGGGTTTGTGTGATATTAAAAAACCCTTATACTAATAATTTTGCCTTGTTTTTCAAGTCAATTTCCTCTGTTTATTATTGGTCATTTCCTAGATGCTTACATGTTGTGCACAGTGCACTTAATAAAATAACTAATCCCAGTGATTAGTGGGGAATAACTTCTAGAATTTAACTTAATAATCATTATTAGTTGGATCTTAATCTTCCATAAATGGAAAGCAACGTCATGAATGAGACACTCATGTTTCTGTCATCATCATCGCTTATTGCTTTGACAAGACTAAAGATAACTAAGTAGCTGTTAACTAAAACACATGAAACTTGCATGTGCCCGTGTTTCCAATCACGCTTAATGGGCCAATTTAGCGGGATAATATGGTCTTCTTATCTTAGATTGAAACTTTTGTGAACATTACTAGTTTTAGTTATCCAACAAATCAAGGTGGGAACTCGCTGGCCACGAATTCTATTCCATCATAGTTGTACTACTAATACTCCTACTACTCATAGGAATTTCCTAATTACTTAACTAAGGAAGAAAAAAAAATGCTACTCTGAATCTTAAGGAACAACCGCATAAACTATTGAGATTTTTTGTGCTGCTTAATTTGCAATGATAATTATACTTTTCTGCCTTCTGGAGTAATCTACTTGTTTATTACTGGGGCCTAACCCAAGAAAAGACACTTCACTTTAGGCCTAGGCTAAATAATAGTTTTTGGTGGGAACTTTGACAGAGACTAAATTTTGCAAAATAAGCTTAACTTGAAAGTGGTTACAACTATTTCTACAGTTTCATGCTGCTTATTTTAATCAAATATTTCCCATTAGCAGGCTAATTCAATTATACCAATTACCAAGCAAAGATAGGTTAGTATCATGAAATTATGAATTGTAACAACTGCTCTTTCTTGTCAATTAGTTGTCTGTTGTAGGATTAGATGTGGAAATGCTGGTTTTTAGGATAATGCAGAGGCATCTTCATTTTTCAAGGGCAAGTGGATTATGTCTCCTTCTATTTCAAATGCCCATTATGATCATCTAAAAAGATCTCTTTATGAAATTTACTTCACAAACTTCCCATCAATATTATAACTTGCAAACGTTTAAGCATTTCAAATCACACATTTTGCTTTACCTTGATTGCATCGTTTGCTATCGCTAAAATGGTTAAAATCGTTTGTAGTACGAATTGTTATTAAAGCCTCCCACATGATAAGATAGGTCTTGCAGAATATATGCAAGTTGGCACCCGTTTTAGAAAATTTAATGAAAAGATAATTTCTAAAACCAAATTATACTTTTGCTTTATGTAGTCAATAAAGAATCTGAAGGCCGCAGAGACATTTTACACTGAACCTGTTACAACCATATTGTGTCACTGAAGCAAAAGAATACCAATTCAAGTGTCATGGTTTCTACCAATTGTTCTGTACTGATGGTATTTTGTTTACTGCTTGAAAATTCAGGTCGTGAATTTCAGTTATACATCGAGCTTCGTGATTTCTTTAAATTTGTTGATTATGCGTATAACTTTTGAATTTGGAAAGTATTCTTAAGTATTTTAATCTGTCTTTAAATATAGGAGGACATTTATGAGTAATTTCTAGAACCGTGTTGATGTATGGGAGGGTTCATAGTAAGGACAAAAATTTTGTTTAATTAATTTCAACATTTGTAATCAATGATTTCCTGGACAATTTCGAAGATAAATTGAATACTGTACATTTTTTTTTTCTTTTTTAAAAGAGGGTTATAGTCATTTAATCTCTGATTTATGGCACTATGCACTGGACGTAAACAATAAGCTTAACTTTAGGTATATGGCCTACAAAGATTAACATCACATATTCCCATATTGACGATAATGCCACACAATTCCTTTCTTATGCAGTCCTCTTTGCTGCAGAATAACTAGGGGATCAGTAGCTGCAATTACCATAAAAATTGCCATATATGTTCAACCATCTCAAAGCAATGAGCAATCCCAGCTAAGCAAGTTGTGAGACAAATACACAACAAAGTGTCCAAGTGATTTTGGATTAGATTTGTCTCAACTACTGTCTGCCTCTGGTTATCAAAATGCATGGCTCAAGAGAATTTAACATACCTATTGCCTCTTACCTTCTGTGACTAATGGTCAGTTATTTTTTTTAATAATAATGATAATATGAAAAATGTAAAACAGATTCCATGTACAAGCGTGTTTCTTGAACAGTTTTATTCTTAATAAGAATTTAAGGTGCCACCCTAGCCTCTATCCTGGAACCGAATATTTGCCTCTATAGACTAAACGTTTATCATAAGAAAACAAGTATAATAATTTATTATCTTATTTTGTTAAAACTAGACTGCTTCATTTGTTCCATAAACATAGACATCAATTTTGATTTCACGCAAGAAAAGAAAAATAAAAAGAGGGGGAAGAAGACGACGACTAGAAAACATTGGTTCAATTATAAAGCTGACCAACTTAATTTTTGTCACTAATTAAATGACCCAATTGATTATTTTGCTGTGGATATCCAAAGGACAACGAAGCCGACACATATTATAGACGTATGTAGACAGCAATAAGAGTAATGGAGTGTATAAAGTATAAAAACATTTTAAAATGTTAGGAGTTTGACTTCTTGGAACAGCTCATATGGGAAATATAAGATAAGCCTAGAGGCTCATGATGAGGTATGGTCGTGGACTATGGAGATTACAATTACAAGCATCTTTCCATTGAGGACTAATATTTTATAATTCAAATTTTCCAATTGGATGGCTGAATTAGGACATGGCTTAGGCCGCGGAAGCTCACAATGTCAGAACAAATAGACAGGCAATCGCAGGAAGATATCAAAATTAATATGACTAATATATAAACTTATATTATTGAGAGGTGAAGGAAGATACCCTTATGGGTTTAGAACGTGCTCGTGAAAAAATGAAGCACTCGAAGACAAAGCATTATTTTGGATTCTTCTGTGCCATGAATAACTCGCAGAGAATATTGTACAATTTGTGCCATCTCAGAAGGACAAAGGAAAAGTTTAATTTATTATGCGTACAATGTCCTATAATTACTTCTATTCCAAGATATGTAATGTTATTTAATTTTTTCTATATAAAAAAAAAGTAGGTCACCCTTTTAATCTATCTTCAATTTACATTACTTTAGACACATGCTGCGACCCTTATTGTTGTTAAGTTTTCCTGTTTAGAAATGATTGAAGCGAATGTCTATGAATTGATTAATTTACTACTTGATGGCCATGTCCTGCTGTTAGCACACAATCACTAGTCCCTGATTTAACTAACTAGTGTGGGTATTATCTTTTTTCTATTTAACTTTTGGATTTCTCAAGACGAACTCTTTTTAGAGTGAAAGGCTTAGTTTAGATATTTTACCTTTCATACATGCAAGAGTTATTCAGTGACATAGTGAGGAATCCTCCAATGTCCATCCAAGGCACGAATTACAATGCCATTAAAAATTGACTTTTTCTAGCAAAAGTCAGAAAGCTCATGGGCTTTTTGGACCTGTGATCTCTCTGCTACGCTTTTGTGATTTTGTCCCTAGAGAGGGAGAAAGCTACCGTTAGCCAAAATTGTTGAACATCTTTTCCAAAACACATTTTTTTTTTTATCTAAACGACAGCCCACAGGTAACTTTTCTGAAAGAATTTTCCTATGCACACAGCTCAAATTATGAGACTTTACTCGAGAGAAATCAATTATGTGTTACTTAAACTAACTAGCTTTTTGCTCAATTTTTTATTTATTTTTATATTTGTCCCATAATCATTTATGCAATCGTTACCACTTATATGAATAATGTCTAGTTGTTTTTGGTCTCCCATTCTGTAATATTGTTGAAGTGGCATAACCCTTTGTCCTAGCGAAATTATTTCATATTTTTTTGCATCTTCTTCGGTATGCATTTTTAATTTTTATTTATGCTGAGGTAATGCAAGGTCAGAGAATATTTTTGAGCAAACTATACACACAATAGCCCAAATATTATTTGATCAATTGCAGGCTGTAACAGTATAAGTATGGTTATCAGTATAAATACTAGATGCATGTCACAGATGCAAACATAGTAACACAGCAAATTTGATGTGTTTACACGTAATGTATGTAAAGTATTGTCCAATACAAAATACAATCCATGCTTAAAATATCTGTGCTTCATGAATATCAATTAATTATTTAAACTCATGCTTTGATATATATATATATATATATATATATATATATATATATATATATATATATATATATATATATATATCAGAAATGCAGGCTTCAATAAGCAAATTAAAGGGGCAATTATATTATTGTGATTGTCACACTTGCATAGAGTTGTTTGTCTTTATTATTAACATCTTTATAGTACTCTACCTAAAATTGCGACGGTTTTAGTATATATTTTTCCACACAAACACAGAATTTTTATAAAGTCGAACATTGAAATTGAAGAAATCCACATTTAATAAAAAAGATACGTAATTTTCAAATTGCAAAAATGATGAATCATCTGGATAGTTGGTTGAATTCCAACAATTTCTATGGGAAGAAATGTGACCTTAATTAACTTGCTCAGATGTCAAAATGTAAATTTGTATTTGTACCCAAATGATGAAACTTTTCCAAACGATAATGATTTTTCAAAAATGATCACTAAAAGCTAAAAAGAAGAGAAGGTCAGTTTTACTACCGAAGAGTATCTTGTGGAAAAGTTGGACAAGAAAAGGAAAGGGCTATAGAGTTTTCAAAACTTGAAGTATTATCACCAATAGGAACAAAGGAACCTAGAGAAAGTTCTGTTATCGATAATTTAATGCAGTATACTTTGTTTGCTTACCTTACCCCTCTAAGGCTTTACTTTTCCACGAGAATTTTGCCCTTCTTAATTCTTGTAGTTTATTTGTACTTCATATTACTAATCTTGGAGTAGGCTTTGCCTAGGCCAAGCCACTCCTTGAAATTCCATTGAAGGTTCTTCTTTTCCTCTCTCTCATCTAAGTCATATGGGAATGGAGACATTTCGTCACACTCGAGAAGTTTCAAACTCACGAGATAACGACTATATGGTCTAAAGCAGCATGGTACATGTTACATAACCACCAAGGTCGGTTAAAAGTGAAAACCGTCCTAGCTTGAATTGCAGCAATTACCCACCAAAATTTGGCATATAGCTATCTTTAGGATTTCATTCACTGTCTTACAAGGAAGAGAACTTTTTTTCTTATAAAAAATTGACAACTGTTTTTTTTTCTTAAATATTATAACATATTTTTTTGCTTTACGTATCTCTTACATCATTTTTTAACAATAAACTGAAGAACACACTCATTTTAACCTATTATGTCTAATCAGAAATTACTATATAAGTAATTATAATTAGATGAGACAGTAAAATTCTTTGATAAACTATTTTTCTGGTAACAAAATTCTTAAAAGAAAAAGGGTGGCCTAGCCTTTGTTGTGGGACATTCACATAAATAAGTCAAACCATATGATCCTCTTTGGAGGTATCTTATCCATCGGATAGAAGAGAGCAAATGCATCAGGAGCGTTGGCTGAGGTTGTGGGACCAAAACAATTATGTGGAATGTCCCGTGAAGAAAAAAGAGGAAAAGCCAGTTCTGGAATGTCATCAGATATATAAATTCAAAACAACACTGTCGAATCACCCCCTCTTATTATAAGGCTCCCTTCTATTAATTCGATTCTCTACCAGAGTTGCAATATTTTTTCTTAAGTTCCAACGTTTCCCATTTAATTCCACATCAAAGCTCTTCTTAACAATCCATATCCACGTAGGTTTCTGACACAAAGACTTAAGGCATAATATTAGTGCATATGGGGAGACACTCTTGCTGCTACAAGCAGAAGCTTCGTAAAGGCCTCTGGTCTCCGGAGGAAGACGAGAAGCTTTTGAATTACATCACCAAACATGGCCATGGATGTTGGAGTTCCGTTCCAAAACTAGCTGGTAGGATGATGAGTACTATACAACACTTTATCAATATTAATATTGCATCATGTTTGTCCACAACACAACACAGAAGTCATTTTACTTAATTAACCTTCCTTCTCTCAAACTTTGCGTCTCAGGTCTTCAGAGGTGTGGCAAGAGCTGCAGATTAAGGTGGATAAATTATCTCAGGCCTGATTTGAAGAGAGGAGCATTCTCACAGCAAGAAGAGAATTCCATTGTTGAACTTCATGCAGTCCTTGGCAACAGGTACTACTATATTTTGTTTTCAAAGTTGTTGCTAGTTTAGTTCGCCTTTTCGTCGTTTAGATTAATTGTTATCACTACAAGTATTTTCGCTATTACGGTGTCTCTTGAGGCTGTCGGTAAAACATGTTCTTTGTTTCATGGTTTTGTATATGTGTTTTTGATGGTTGTATCAGGTGGTCACAGATTGCAGCTCAGTTACCAGGAAGAACTGATAATGAGATAAAGAATCTATGGAATTCCTGTCTGAAGAAGAAGCTTAGGCAAAGAGGCATTGACCCAAACACACACCAACCCCTCTCTGAGATTGAGAATGACAAGGACAAGCCTCTCACAGCTGACAAAAGCAACCAGAAAGCCTCCAATGAGGTGATGAGTCTTGTTGAGCCACCAAAACCAAAGCCAATAGCTACTACTGCAACTACTTCTATGCCTATGGATAGACATCCCCTTGAAGTTTCTTCCACCTCCAAGATCAGCAGTGGCAACAACAACAGCACCCTAGACAGGTTTGACAGCTCCATCACTAGTTCTGATATGATGGGAATGGGATATTTTCCTTTCCAGCACCTCAACTATGGACCAAACATGGGACTCACTACTACTCCCAACAACACCCCACTTTGCTTCATACCAAGTTCCACTTCTTCTCAAATGATGTCAGAGCTGAATTCCACCATGTTCCATTCTATGTTTCCAACACATGTAAAACCCACTGTTAGTCTTCACTCTAACAACAACAACAACCCTTCTTCAATATCCTCTGATGGTGTTCAGAACTGGGAAGTAGGTACCATCAGTAACAACAACAACAACAATGCAAGCAAAAGCAATGGGAGCAGTAGCTGCAGCATCCAATTACAAAGCAGCAGCACAATAACATGGGGGCTGCAGCAAGCAGAATCTGCCACCAAGGCAGAACAAGAAGACATTAAATGGTCTGAATATCTCAACAACACCCCTTTCTATCTGGGAACCACGCCAGTGCAGCATCAAACCACAAACTCTCTCTACAGTAGTGATGAGGTCAAGCCAGAAACAACAGGCTTCATAGCAGACGAATCAAGTACCATGAGTTGGCACCACAGCCAGCATAATTTTCAACCTTCGGAGATATATACCAAAGATCTGCAGAGATTTTCAGTGGCTTTTGGACAAACCCTGTAGTAGTTTTCAGGCACTGAACACGTGGAAACCTCAACCAAAGAGAGAGGAGAGCAAGATGCCGACAACTCCAATGTGAAGTAGGTCAGAAATTTGTCGTGAGTTCTGACCGCAGGTGTGTGCTGTAAATTTTTTTTTCTTTTTATAATTTTCTTTTGATATTGTAAATGTGTCTGATTTATATATACCCAAAAAAGCAATCAGCATTATGTTACAGTATAATTAAGATTTGTGATTGATTAATTCAAGCTTCTTCTTCTTCTTCTTCTAATCACTTTGTTATTCATTAAACACAGAATAAGTAAGGCTTGTTCCAGCTATCCAGATCTTCCTTTCTTATATATACGTTACTATTATGGATATATATATATATATATATATATATATATATATATATATATATATATATATATACAATTGATTACATCACATTGAGAATTATATTCTTTTGAATAAGGGTTTTTGTTTTGTTCTTATTATTATTGTGTAACAGATTTCCATTAAGGTGATGGAGCGGGCGTGTGAGTACACAACACAACATAGTATGATGATATTTTGTATGTCTGGAAATTGTTACTACACAGTCAGCTTTTCACTTTTGATCCTTTTTCAAATTGAGAATCCAGTGGAAGTTATTTTTTGTGTGCGCGTCGCGGTACATCGTTTTTCTTTAATGGGTGTCTATCACTGTCTCATACAGATAAAGAGAGTGTTTTCACTTGTTGGACAAACTTGGCTCCCTTCACTTTCACCTTAATGAGTGTAGATAAAAAAATATTATAGAGCAGTCTAGTTTTCATTTCATTTACGTCTTTCTAATGTACGCAATCGAAAACTGTTGACGGTTTTAATTCCCAACTGAATGGTTGTAGTCTCCGAAGGGTAGAAAAATAGGCCAAAACCACTCACCAAGAAAATTTATGGCACCACACCGACTAATTCAGTTTCATCAAATGTTTAACGGGTTTTTTCATCAGTTAACATTATTGTAAAGACGCGGCGCGCGCAACCAAAAACTAAAAAGTTAAATGAAATTGAATTCGTGGTTTAGACTAAGAAATGAGTATATTTTAGTTTATTCATAAATCTATAACAATAGACAAAGACAATATCTTTTATTGGGTCTCCATTTTTTTTGGACGCTTTTACCCTCAAATGTCATGAAAATCTTATACATTATTCTATGTGATTGATGCTTAAATGTGTAATGTTCAATTTGTTGAAACGATACTTGAAAACTGAATAATTATACACTCTTCAATATTTGGCAACGGTGCACTCTCTCATCTTTTGGTTCCCATTATTATGATATTACATTAAAAATAATTTGGTTTCTATTATCTCACCCTTTCTAATATAATTCCTACCTCTGTCACACTTACGTGAAATTTTCTTTCAACTGCTACTTTATTTTATCTTTCTCTAATCATAAACTTTTTGCTTTCTTTTTTCAGAGCTGTAACAGTAAGTGATGGTTTTATTTTTTCTTTTAACCTTTTGTCTTTTTCTTTGTTAATTTTTGAAATTCAATTCATTCCCATTTCGTGATTTTTTCATATTCAGTTCATATTTTGTGGTTTCAGGTTTAGGAGATTTAAGAGTAGTTGATGAATCATCAAATCCAAAGAGGTTTGTGAGATTTTGGGATAATTTTGCTTTTTAATTTAAAAAATTTGAGTTTTTTTTTTTAAAATTTGGTTGCTATAAAGGGAGGATTGCATGTTTTAGTGTAATAACTAATTCTCTTTTGCTCTATTTTTTTGGATTTCTCTTAATTTTCTGATAAAAATTGTTTAATGTGGGATGAATTCATTAAAGATATTTTGAAGGTTTTCAAAAGAAACAAGATATGTACATTGTACATTGTTTATTTGTCTCTGATCCTTCATTTTTACTTTTCAGACAAATGAAAAGTGGAAGAACTAATTATTGGTCTTCTATATTTCAATTTTATGTTGACAAAAATTACTGTTGTTGGAATAATATGTTCTATGTTAGACTTTAAAATAAAGAACCTTGAATGAACCTGATAAAACTAAGGAAGATGAAAAACCTTAAAATACTGGAATGTGTCTCATCCTTCAAAATTGAATCTTCATTTTCCTTCCCTTTGTCAACTCTAACCGGATCCTATTTCTCTTTTATCCTAATTTAGTTACGTTTGATTCTTCTATTTTGTCGAATGCGCATAAAACTGATCGAATTTCAAATTGAAAGTGAAATTTAATGATCTTATTCTTTCTCGATCTGTCGGTGAAAATGTGTTAAAATTTTAATTGATTGTTTATAATTATTTTCAATGACACACAAGTAGAGTCAGTTATCGATTATGGGAAACACAATTGCAACATATAAAATATGGGGTGGATGAAGTCATGAAGTTGGAAAATCCATTGAGAGGTATGTGCAACTCTTTTTTCTATTCTTTTAAAAAAATGATTTTTTTACTCATTGTGATTTAGACGAAGGTGTACATTTATGAGAGGATCACGATCGATATAACTAAAAGAAATATAAGAGTTGAATGTCGGCAAAAACACCAAAAGGGGGCCTTTTTACAAATTATTTACCAAAAAGGGGCCTTTTTGCAATTATTTCCAGGGGGGTCTGTTTTTTTATTGCAAAGCGCCCCCCACCCAGGCGCCTCCACTGTGCACGTGACACGTGGCACAGCAGGTAGCGCCCCTGACGCGGGCGCCTTTGGTAGCGCCCAGGGGTCAGGCACTACTGGTGGCGCCCCTGCTGCAGGTACTACGGCTAGCGCAGGGCAGCCAGGCGCCTGCCCCCCCCCCCCCCCCCCCACCCCTTCCCACACTGGCCCTAGCCTTTTCTTCCCACACCCCCCAGCCCCTTCTTCTCACACCCCCCAGTCTCTTCCCACACCCCCAGCCTCTCTTCTTGTCACACCCCCCAGTCTCTTCCCACACCCCCCACCCCAAAATTTTATATTTTTTATATTGTTTATCAAAAATTTAAATTTTGTTTCATTTTTGTTATTAGTATTATTTGTTATTTTTTATATTTCCACACCCCCACCCCAAAATTTCAATAAGATTATTTTTTATACACTCTAAATTGTATATTTTTTAATTTGTTTATAAAAAATTTAAATTTTTTTTCATTTTTATTATTAGTATTATTTGTTATTTTTTTATATTTTATTATTCTCTCTTTTTGAAGTATATATAAGTACATTTTCAATAAAATACATTTTCACCTAAAATACATTTTGAAATCCTAAAATGTTTTAAAATGCTTTTTGATTTGGTCAATTCTTTTTTGATTTGGCCATTAAATTACGTTAGAGATCACTTTTGGTTTATGTGTCATTAACATCATGGTTATTTATTTTTATTTATTTTAAAAGCATTGCACAATAAGATTGAAACGTTGAAGTGACAATAATATAAAATTAACATGAAAAAAAATCATACAAAGTACATGACAATATGAAACACATGAAAAAAAATAATACAAAGTGCATGAAAATGTTAAACTCATTATTAATCAATCATCACTATGTCTGTGATGCCGCGACGAAGTCCCACATGGCCGGTCCCAATTTCTAGCTGCCTTATCAGGATTTTTTTCTTCTAGGATTCGCCCTTTCATCCACTTGGTCAGCCTCGGCAGAGAAATCATGACGTAAATCGACCCCTAATAAGTCGTCCATGTCGGGTATATCTCCAGGTACATTCCACGGACCAGCAAGTGGGGCATTTGGGGTCGATACTTGACCACTTTAGGTAAATGAAGGAGTTTCCGTTGAAGGAGAGGACCCAAATATGCCTGCAAAACTATACCCTGGTTGAAAATCATGTGGGTATGAATACATCGGCGACATCTGAGACGGTTCTTGGGTGAATGTCGGCGGTGTGTAATACATTCCATGTTGTCGTTCTGGCATCGGAGGCAAACTATATGTTGCTGCATCAACAGTTTCCCGACGTCGCGCTAAGCCTCGAGTCTCCACACTTTGTCGTAGTATATTAAACTGTTGATGTTCAAATTGTGGCTGAGAAGGGGGAGCATCTTCATGTGCCTCAAGTATCCTATCCTCTTCCTCAGACAAAAGAGTGATCTTCTCGATACATGACAGTAAATTGTCAAAAGTACAAACCCTTCTCCCAACAGGAGACACCATAAAATGTAGTGTTTCGGTGATTTCACCATGCATAGAAAATAAATGAATAGTTATTAAAATAATCTTAAATAAGCGCAACATTCTTTTCTAAATTATAATGGACAATGTATACCAATAGTCCTCTTCTTGCATGTTTTGGGTCGACATAAACTTTTGTTTTACGCCTGTACCACCTCATATATTCAGTGTTCAGACTGAGGGTCCCTGTTTGTGGCGGCGTCTGCTTTACTCTCCTTTCATAGCGACTATTCCATTCATTAAGCGCGGGTTGCATTAGTCGCATCCAATTTTTTTCCTTTTTTTCCCTTTAATGTCAAGTCATGTATATTGTTGGGTTGCATTACTGGTCCCGGAATAGGTTGCTGCATTCCAAATTGTCTCATGACTCTATCCGGCTGGTGCCATTCCACTTTTTGAAAACAAATAAGTGGTATGATACATGTCCATAATACAGACCCAAAAAAATAAACTTGACTCAAATTTATTTCCACATGTCCAGCATAAGGGACCCATACAAACTGCATATAAAAGTTAAATTTAATAAATTAATTAAGAAATACAACATCATTTAATAAACAAACATCAAAATTGTTACCTTGTCGCGTTTCATGACATCTAATTTACGACGAAACTCAATTAAATTGTCATTGCCTATGTGATGCAATTCACCTCCCAACCATCTTCACAAAAAATTAAATAACAAAATAAAATGTTACATAGAATAATGATTAACATCAACCAAACATGTTTATTAATAATGAATTCAAAATAGTAAAGGAAAGTATACCTGTAACCAAGTGGCGCGTTTTGTTGTTGTGGAGGAATAACTGAGGGGGCTAACGTTGGGCATCGTTCCCATGCCCATAATTGAATCAAGAGAGTGAAATCACCTATTGATTTAGCATTATAGTCTGTTGCGATGCACATCTCTCTATAAAGGTTACCCAAAACAGCAGCTCCCCATGCATAACTGTTGCACTCTCTAAGGTCTCTCAGAAACTGCAAATATTTCAAATGCACTTGTTTGCTGCTTTTGTCAACAAACATTACCCCTCCTATGAATCGTAAGATCCAAGCACGAGCAAATCTTTCAAGGCCTTCTTGGTTGCCTGTAAAATCATGAATATTTGCAAAATGAGAAGACAACCAACTCAATTTAATTGAGTTCCCATCAATTGCAGCATCGTCAGGCATGACACCCAATAATTCATGAAACAATTCAAACCAGTCAATATTTGTATTTCCAATTAATGGTCTTCCATCCACAGGAATACCAAGTAGCACAAAAACATCTTGAAGTGTAATAGTTGTCTCTCCACACTTCAAATGAAATGTATGCGTTTCTGGCCTCCACCTTTCAATAAAAGCATTCACCAATGCTCCATTCACTTTCAGTTGCGCCAATTTCATTATCGGGTACAAACCCGAAATTTGTAATAGAGGAATAATTTCTTCGGGTGGTGCTTCTCTATGATTGTACAGTGGTGTGGCTCGTCGAATTTTTAATGTCCTATCATTAGCACCATTCCAAATATGTTGGGATACATGATTTTTTTGCATCCACAATAAATCATCCTCTAATGGTCCAGATGCCACGTCATAATGATGAAAAGATGACGAACTAGCCATATTAAAACTCTTGTATAGAAAGAAAAAAAAATTTAATAGTCACACATATCATAAATAATAAATAAAGTCAAGTACATACGCGTAATTTAAATTTTAAAAACGAACACGTAATTTAAATTTTAGAAACGAGCACGTAATTTAAATTTTAGAAACAAACACGTAATTTAAATTTTCTTCACATTGAGGAATTTTTTTACTTAATTTTCAGAAAATATATATATATATTTTGTCAATTTCAACAATTTCAATATATATATATATATATATATATATATTTTACACATTCAGAAATTTTTTTCTTCATTTTCAGAAAATATATATATATTTTTTGTCAATTTCAGCAATTTCAATATATATATATATATATATATAATAAAAATTAATTTTTACACATTCAAAAATTTTTTTCTTTATTTTCAGAAAATATATATATATTTTGTCAATTTCAGCAATTTCAAATTATATATATATATATATATATATATATATATATAAAATAATTTCTTCACATTGAGGAATTTTTTTTCTCAACTTTCAGAAAATATATATATATTTTGTCAATTTCATCAATTTCAATAAACATATATATATATATATATATATATATAATAAAAAATAATTTCTTCACATTGAGGATTTTTTTTCTCAACTTTCAGAAAATATATATATATTTTTCTTCAATTTCACCAATTTCAGAAAATAATATAAGAACACGTATATATATATTTTTTATATATAATAATAATATGCCTTTCTTTTTTAAATACGCCTAATAACAATATTACAGTAATATTTATTATGAATCTTAATTAAATTTATATTCTAAAAATTAAACAACCGTAACACAAATAAACAATTTGTTATATAATTAATAAAAAATAACTAACATAATAAACAAATTAAACTAACAGCAAAAATATATAAAGATAAAAAAAATAAATTTGTTATGTTGTGAGTTAATACAATTTTCTTGTACACAAGATGACCACCTGCAAAAAAAACATACAAATAATAAAATATAACAATTTATAAAAAATAAATAAATTTGAAACAATTAAAAAAATAACATACCTTGCTGGGGAGAATGGAAACAAAAATGGAGTGTTGGGAGGGGGGGAACAAGCCTGAGACACAGGAGAGTTTGGGGGAGAAAGAGGGAGTGGGGTGACCAGGAGAGGGTGGGGGGGGGGGGGGGGGGGCTTTATCGGGCAGGAAGAGGGGGTGGCGCCCTGGTCCCTAGGCGCCTAGGATCGCGCCTGGTGCAGGGGCGCTACCAGTCGCGCTCAGTGGCAGGGCGCTACCAGACGCGCCTGCGTCAGGGGCGCTACCTGTCCTGTGCCACGTGTCACGCGCACAGCGGAGGCGCCTGGGTGGGGGGCGCTTTGCAATAAAAAAACAGACCCCCCCCCCGGAAATAATTACAAAAGGGTCCCTTTTTGATAAATAATTTATAAAAAGACCCCCTTTTGGTGTTTTTGCCGTTGAATGTCCCCTAAAGAGCCTTTCACTAGAGACAAAGAACATGCATCTTGGTCATTGCTTATTGAGAAAAGATGAGAAAAGATAAGAGTTGAATAATTAACGGGAAGATAATGATTCTTCATTGTACTCTTTTATTATTAATTTTTGGTCTTTATGCATATGTTTAGGTTTGAAATGAATCTGCTCTCCATCCTTAATTTTTATTCATTAATAGGCCTAGCAATGGTATTCCTAGATCAAACAATTTCAAACATATCATGTTGAATATATATATATATATATATATATATATATGCAAACAAAGAGTATTATATAAGGTACTAATAATACCACCAGGTTATAAGAATCACAAGAGGGCGTATAAGGTTAATGAATATTTATCACATAACATACTAAATAAATAACAGGTAATCAAATCACTACTCCCTCTAACCGGTTAACACACAAGATACAATATTAATCCCAAAAGAAAAGAAAGAAAAGTATTTATCTAATAGTAACCTTCCTTTCCAAAGAAAAAAGAAAGACACAATAACCAAAGTCTTTGCAAGAAACATGCTTCCACTGAGTGCACCTCTTATTTAGGAATTCTTTCCATGTTTTTGTTCCCCCTCCACCTTGCACGACACTTGACCTCCCACCATCTACTTACCAACACCTCATAGATGTATATAGTGTTACGCAACAACAGTTCTATCATATGGGTTTTTCTTTGTTTATACTTTGAAGTTTGAGGACACAGGTTTTAATTTTTTTTTTTCTATCAGTAGTTATAAATATAAAACATAAACAAAAGCATATGACTAGCACGAGCACTACCATATGTTCCTTCATCATGAATTCAAAGTAGTAGAATTTATTATTGGGATATATATATAAAGCTACTATTAAAGAAATAAAGTTATAAAATACATACTTGATGGTTTGATATACACGTGAGGCATTCATTGTTGAAAAGGATTATAAGTTGTATATAAATACTTCAAGATTTAGATAAGTGATAATTTGAAAACATTGTTACTAGACTAAGCGGCATGAAAAAGGTAGCATTGACCAGTATTTACTCTCCAAAGCACCTCAAAGATAAAAATCACTAAGTATTTATAAAATGTTGTTTACATAATTATTAATACCTAAAATTGTAACACCGTTACTATATATAAAGCATAATTGTGTAATTATTTATCTTGCTAATTTTGGTTGGCTAGCTGAGATTGAACATCTCAACCAGGGAGGGATCCGAGAATTCATTAAACGGGGCTGAATTTTTTTTATTTTAATTATTTAAGTATCAAACCTCAAATAAATAAATACTTAATAAATAATAATTTTTATAAAATTATTTATTATTTTCCAGATAAATTTAAAATTAGTTTTCATTTCAACTGATAAAGAAAGAAGCATGTGTATTTATACTAATTTTAATTTTAAGTTTTGGATGACTTTTTGATTTTACAAGCTCGATAACAATTAAAAATATGTTTACAAACTCATTAAATATAATAATAATTAAAAATATTCAAATTTTATAACAATTATATAATATATATATATATATATATATATGTTTACAATATAATATTAATAATAATTAATGATACTAATTAGATATATCAATAGATAAATAAGAATCATAATAATACACGAAATATAGTTAGTATAAGTAATAAAAATTAATAAAAAAAATCATAAAGAAATTATTTTTATTATATACATATATTAATTACTTCTATATATGTCTTTGGATTAAAATATAATTGATTACAAGATATATTTTAAAAAAAATTAATATATGATTAGTGGTAAGTGTATATGTATATATATTAATTATTATTAGTATATTATTTTTATTTAAAATATTTTTAATAAAAATATTAATTATTATATAACATTAAAAAGGAGTTTGAGGGAGGGGGGCTAAAGCCCCACCCCCATCCCACTAACCATTATAGTCCACATCTCTTTAGTGGATCAACTCGTCCTACAATGCTTATAGTGGATTAATGAAATTACACAAATACTTTTTGTCTTTATTTATTTTTACATTAATCTTTCTTAGTTATTAAAAATATACATTGACATTCTCTTATACATTACATTAGTCCCTTAATAATTTAAAAATATACACCTACATCTTCTTAATTATTTGAAAAATATTACGTTAAATTTCCATAAAGAAAAGTTATTATAAATATTTAAAAAAAGTAGGGAAAAATTTAATTTGTGTAATTTTATAAAATTTCAGAGATGATTTATGTAATTTACTCATTTTTAAACTCTTTTTCAATTTTTATTATACTAAAATCAAAGTGAAATCAGTTAATTGATTTGAAGAAACACGATTTGCATTTATCTTTAAGCTTCTTTTTTTTTTTTGTCTTTCAAGTGGATAGTGAGGGTAAGATGTGGGAAAAATAATAGTATTTTAAAGATTTAATTGTAATTTTTTTATCATTTAGGTAGTGTAATTGTGTCATTTTTATTCAAAGACTTTAATTTTGTAAATTATCTTGGCCTGATATTGCAATTATATGATTTTAGTCTTTCTGATAATCTTTTATTAATTATTTAACAAAATAATGACATGTGAATAACATCATACATGCTAATGCTAATGTATTACTTAATAAATATATTGACATGACTTAATTATATTAAATTTTTTACCCCTATGATATTACAATCTTAAAGGACCCAAAGTACAATTAAATTATGTCAACACGTGTCAAACAATACATTAATTGTTATCATCTAGTACTACATTCTCAAAATTTGTCAAATATTTGACAAAAAATAGATAACAAAATAACGTAATTATAATACTTGAAAAATTCAATTTGCGCAAATAAAATATTATAGGACAAAATTACATAATTATACTGTAAGAGCAAAAGTGCATTTAAGTTTTTTTTTTTTTTTCATATGCAGTAGTTTCTCAATTCCAACACCAATTAGCAATCCCATAACACATTTGTAGCAAATAGTTAATAAGTATACCCATTATATATATTAACACATCAATATAATCAACCATGTCTAATTAATATGAACTTACCGACTAGATAATTAATTACTGTCAAATCCAACCCTGGTACGTAATGTCAAAAATAGGGACAAGATCAAACTTTTTTTTAGCTACATAACTATTATCTAGTAAGCCTATAATTATGGTGACAAGTTTTATAATTAACTACCACCATTTACAGCAACACCAAATGTTAAATGTGGAGTATACAGAATCCTCTCCAAAATAATTATGAAACTTATAAATAAGGATCCTCTTAAATAAAACACGTATTCTATGTCCCTGCATTAAAACAAAACTCGTAAAAAAATTGAATACAACTCAATTAAAAATTTAAGAAACCAACAAAATCTCCATAAAACCTTCATGTCCGTCAGTACCAACTCCATCGAGAATGATGTTTTTTGCTTAGAAAATTCAGACACCAGACATAAACACACCCTAGCAATTTTGTCTAAAGATTTTCCATTTTGGTTAACATTTTACCTTAATTAATTACCTATATAAATCTCTCTTTCGCACCTATGATATGATGGAGGTCTTCACCGGTCACACTCTTTTACGATAGTTTATTTTTATTTTATTTTATTTTATTTTACGGTTTCACTTTCCAAAAGAGTGTGATATAATATTATTGTCTCTTTTCTTCATGACCAATGTGGGCAAGTGCATCTCGTTTTCTTTTTAAATAAAAAAACTTCACTGGCGAATAAATTTGCATGTGTTTTGTTTTGTTGTGTGAAACCCTATTGTTTTCTATTAATAGTTATGGGTGAGGTTGAATTTTGTATAGTGTGTTGAGAGAGTAACATGTGTAAAGACTTACTTTTTGTATTACATCTATTTGTATGTAGTATTGAGTCCTATAGTCCTAGAATGCACGATATTCTTACTCCGTTCTTATTTCTTCCTGTTATATTCTTTAAGAATAGTAAATTACTAAAATTATTCATTGACCATTAAATTACAGGAAAAACAAAAACTTATATTGTAACTCAATTACTTAATACTAAAATGTTCAGGTTTTCTTTTGTCTCAATGTATCAACACACTTCAAAAACTGAACCGAATGAATTTGTAGCCCTCCTTTCTTAAGCATTTCTCCACTACAAAAAAGCTTAAGTTAAACGGTTTCACAGCATTTTAGCTGCTGAGACTGTGACACCTGCCTTTTATTTTTTCTCAAATTACATGATAAACTATTATTTTACAAACCATCTTATGAAAAGGAAGAAAAGTAAGCTTCTTACATCGTACTAATCAGAGAGATCCCTACAAGGCTGAGGCAGAAGACCGAATATTTTTCAAAAATTCTAGTTTGCTTATTCATACATAAGGACAAATTGTGGAGTCATAGGTACAAATACTAAAGCCATCCCCTTCAAACACTATTTTCTCCTATTCGCATTAGTTTTATTGTCCATGTGCACACACACATTTAATTATTTCCGACTTTGTTCATTGTTTAATTTGCAGACATTACTGATTCCATGTTTAGAATCTCCAACCATGTGAAACAAATTATTGGCTTTATTTGCTGGGGTCCTACAATCATCACTGTACAGGAACAGAACAAAAATCTCCGGTAGGATAATGGCAAAGCAATCCCATGTTTGATCTCCCATAATATATTAATTTCTAGTTAAACAAAGTTCACAAAGTTGCTTGAGCACACACGGTTTTGTTAAAAAAAATAATATATAGTTTTTTTATTTCTTAAAATTACGGTAAAAATGTATTTGCAATCATGTTACATTTTCTAAACAAAAACTTTTCATTTTTAATTTATTAATTATTGTCTTCAAGACAATCTATATATACAAGGACAAGTAACTAATAAACAATTTGTTGATTATGATAAAGATTAATAAAATGATTTCGACAATGATCGAACTAATAATGACGGTGTTGATTATAAAATAACCTTGTCAGAAGATTTGATCCTTTGGACGGATAATTTATGCATAGTTTAAAGAAAGAAAGTGAAGGCAAATAATCGTAACATTCTAAGGCCAAAGTTTAATGCAGTGCACAATGAATTCGAAGGCATGTGTACAAGCTACTACATAGGAAACAATGCAGAGGACTATGTTAATGTCACATACTAATTAAAAATTGACGACTTCGTGCCCACGTTTTAAACAAAATGTTGCTGGTGAGTGCCTTAAAATTAGGTCTCTGCAAGAGTTATTCCCTCAATAAATTTGGGTAAGAATAGTGTTAACCTATTCAACGAAGATTTGCATTGGCAAAGTCATACACGAATATTATCTCCGTGCTTGTATGGAACACATGGTCATACAAAGTATAGATAAAAATGATAAACACTAGAGATATTTTCATCAATGTGCTACTGAACAAATCACATAAGTGAATTTAATACTACAATTTAATCTAAAATTTTAAGACTCGGGTTTATTAATTTTTCATTCAGTTCAACTTTCCTTTTCCTACCTAATATAAAACTTCACTTCACCTCATATTTTTACTCCAACACTTATGTATATACTAAGAGTATCCGAAACAACTTAGAAGAGGTAAATTACTAAATGAGTTTGACCATTTCTAATTAAGTGTTTTCACATACACAATAATGAATCAAACTCCTATGACAGTTAAGAACACAACGATCTTAAGTGTACCAAACTTTGTTGGAACACGTTCTATTTATTCCAAGCTAAAAGGGAACTAAGTGATGACATTGGATCACTGCTGCACCATGGCATTCCTAACTTGAAAAGTACTTTCACCAACATGGTAATGTTTGACAGATTAAATTTGCATTTTTCAGCTGCCTTTTTTCTTTTATTGTTTTCCATAACTTGATTGAATAGCATAATCCTCCACTGATGAGAAGAAGTGCAAAAATGAATGAGATGATGGATGGAATTTGGCTCATCTGAAAATCAGATGATGGCATGTATTATCACAAGGGTAAGGACAATCAATGGCCTTAACACCTGCTCGATCGAAATACCAGTCTCCAACAGCCAGAGCAATTGCCTGCATATTGGCAATATCTAAACATTAACATCTTTAAATCAAAGAGATTTATCAGAGGTGACTTACAAACACAGACCAAAGCAATGATATATTACTAGCAAGCAAACACTTTTAAGTAACATATTCTTAAACCATCTATAACTTACTATAATGTTTCTACAGGTGAATTTCTAGTGAGTGCTATAGGATTTAAGTCATATTTGGATAAACTTCTCAATAGGCACTTATAGAAGAAGAAAATAAGAAGTTAAAATAGATTAAGCTTCTCCCGAAGTTAAAATTAACTTATATATAAGCTAATTCAAAGACGTTTTTTCATCTAGTTTCTCCAAAAGTTTTTTTTAACTTCTGCATAAGTTTAACTTATGGCAGAACCATCAAATATTCTCCCTCCTCTTCTATTTTCTTTGAACTTTTCAATGGCTACAATTTACATTAGGAAAACAAGCTCATATCAATAGATCACACTGAAATTGCATTAGTCTAAAGTGTCAGGCTCACCTTGTTCCTGATAACAGGAGAATTGTCAGCAAACCATGTATCCTGCCTCTCAGTTTGGCAGTGAGAAAAACAAGAATTAATAAACAAGCCATTCTGCTTTGATCTTGAGAAGTATTTAATAGCATTCAGCATGTGATTTCTGAATCCTGTATCAAGAGACAGTGAAACGTCTCAATCAACTGAATGATTTATTGATGACTTCATTCCACTTGTCATCAATGTTATTTCTCATACATATTATTACCTTGCAGAAATTGGATTTGTGGTCCAGTACATTTAGCATGGTTTAATCTACATTCATGCCAATAGCCATGGGGATCTGCAGATGGAGGAGCTAAGCTGGACTGGATCTGAGGATAAGCAGGAAAATTTACTTATTTAGTCTAATCTGTCAACGATTAATTTAATGATCATTATTCCCAGAAATTATGATTTATTACCAGTTAAGACTACCAGTTGATAAAGTGAGAAAATTTACCTGCCATGAATCATAAGCAGCATTAAGAATGAATAGCGGAGTCTTAACACTGGCAATCAAGTTTTGAGGAAAGAAGCACTGAAAAGGGGTAGAAAACAAGTCACTGAAAGTTCAATTAGAGCAAGCAACAATGATGTATCCATTTTCTGCAAATTCTTCCAAATGAAATTGATATTCCTAAATTTTTGGTATAAGACAAGTCAATTATTACCGAGATGGGATCAAGGTGATTAGTACAAATCTGTGGCAGATTCTTCTGTGCTCCCTGGAATGATTAAAAAAATATTTATCAGCATGCCTTGAAACTTATACTAATGTAAATTAACTGAGTTTTGAAACCATACAAACTATTTGGCAATTAGCATCGTTACATGCTGTTTTAATTAAAAAATGGTTTTCAAAATACAATTAACTGCTAACAATATGATTTCCTCCTGCTCAGGTTCAGCAACCATGGGAAAGATTAGTGACCAGACAGGTCTAACACAATGATTGAGTAAATTTTACATTACATTCAACATTAGCTTTTTGTTCTCTAGTTGTTGAATCACATACTATTAGTCAATTCTCAAGAGAACCATGAAATATGGAAGTGCTTTCTTAATAGATTTCTTACCTGCAATCCTACAACTCCACTGTATAAATTCCTAAGGGTATGCCCACCAGATACATCAATCCTATAATTCCAAAGGAAACAACAATTAGTCACAAATTTAAGAACAAAAATTCTATGACGATGTTGGAAATGGAATTGAAAGCATGAAATACTGCAGTTTGCCACTTACGCATCAAGAAACAACCCAGCATCACTAAGACATTTCACTTTGGTGGTCCTTGGAAAGAGACCACGAAATTCATCACAATGAATAATAGTAGCCAGGCCACCCGCAGAGCATCCCGAAAGAATAGCCTGAAGCAAAATTAGATGTACATAACATGAGATGAAAGATTACTGAAATAGTAGCATTATATTTACATATGTGCATGCACATGAGTGTCTATAACCTGACTGGCAAAACGCATTCCCTTTGACATCAAATCTTCCATTGCAGCTGCCCAAATACGCTGTCCTCTGAATTGCAGTTCTGCAGTCTATTTTGACAAACAATTTTATGGAGGTAAATATAGTGGAATAACCCTCAATTGATCATATATATATGAATGTCAAGTGAATTCAAGGGGCATATGTCAACAATGTTATTTTCTCTTTCTAATGCCTCACTCATACAGTTTTCTGCTATTAAATTCTGAATCTAAAGCTAACTTTTATCAAAGAAAGAGATGTGTCTACAACTTGGCCAAAATTAAAAATTTCAGAAGAACTAGAGTACTAGACTAGGAAACAAAAAGGAATTAAGCATACGCATCTTGCATTCTCCTGTAGGGTGGTTGAATAGGTGGAAAGTATGAAGGAAGAATTTAGAACAAAAATCACTTTATATTTTCTTGGTACAATAAATCCATAAGAAAGTGGATGTACTTCATTTCAACCTGTTTTCTAATTCCATTTTCCCACTTCACATCTACTCAACCAAGAGAGCCTAGAATCTATATTCTGCAAAATTAGTCCTCTGTGCATTTAAGCTTTTTTCCCTTGTACTTCATGTTGGATTTAGTTTTGTTTGACTAACAGCGGAAAGAGTCTTACACTACCAGTAAACCATATGCACCAAGAATTTTAAAAATTCTTAAAAATTTCCGTTGCAAATGTAAAACCATGGTTTAGAAATGCTATTCCACATATAATACTTAAATTTGTAAAGCAACAACTTTTGTTATTTCACCTTCTTGCAACCAAAAATATCAATTTAAGAACACCAAGATATCAAACTGTACCTCATCTTCACTATCCCCAGTAAATGAGGCACCATCACAATAACGAAGCTTTACTCTATTCCAATTGAAAAAATCTACAAACACGAGGAACAATAACATGAGCAAAACGGCTAATGCCTGTGACAAGAAAAAAGCAAATACAAGAATTTGAGCACTCCAGATAGTTAGTTTAATTGAATGGAAACCTGGGTTTTCTTCAGCCTTATTACTTAATATACCAGTAAAAGGTATCTCCTTTTCCATGAAATCTGATGATCCACGCCGGGTTTTCTTGCGATAAACACATGTTCTAATATTATTACACCATCCACCACCCTGCAACAGAATTTTCACGTGAACATCACTATAAAATATAAACTCTTACAGCAAGGGTAGGGAAGTAAGTTGATCAACAGTTGAAGTTCAACACCTAATGCTTTAAAAAAAGAAGAAAAATCTCAATGACATTTGGGGATCCTAAAACTTTTATTTCTTAATATTTTCTGCCTTGTCGTGTCATGTGACAAAAATGAGATTCCAACAACACATTCACAAGAAATGCTTCTGAAGTGTTAAAAGAAAGACTTATCAAACTTTTGCAAGGCATATTTTGTTTGCTACACAAATCTATTACAGAAAATTACAATGAAACAGAACAACTAAAGAGAAAAAGTAATACCTCTAAATTAATAAGCCAGCTATTTGCTCCTGATCCATATCCCTGATGCAAATGATAACCAGGTAATGTTCCGTCCAAGCAGACTGCCAAAGTCAAAGAAAGGAATTATATTTAGCCAAGTTAAAGGCAAAGTATACTCAATTATGGTTAAAAACTGCGACCGTATTCCAATTTTCCGAAAAAAATACTGCAGTTCCTTCATGTAGAAACATTCATACTTTAGTTAGTTAACAATTAATTGAGACGCGCAAGACTAATTAATGTAACGGAGAGACAAGTGCAAGAATTTAGTTCTAGTAGGAACAAAAGGGAAACAAAAGAGGAGGTTGACAAATAGATCAAATTAATTATTAGTACCGATAATAACAGATTTGCTTTAAATAACAACCTAGTATCCAACACTTAAATAAATACTCACGAGCAAACAAAATATCAGTGCATAAAAAATTTCAAAATCGAAACTTCTATAAAATCAAATTAAAAAAAAAATCAATCAGACAAAGTGCATTCCAAGCAACAGACGAATATTAAAATGAGCAGAAGGCACGGTTTCCGGGTGGCACATAAAGAAAATGAAGCAATTATACTTCAACCTGTTTCATAAGTTATTTTGCTTATAAAATTAAAAATAAATAAAATACTAACAAAGTTGACAGGAAATAAGAAAGGTTGAAATTGATATTAGATTACCTGCTCCTTTAGCAGCAGCATTTTGAATAAGGGTGAGTCCTACCAGCAGAAGATTATTCCTCTCGGTCCCGGCGTAGGACAAGGAAGCTTCATGAGCCTCTAATAAAGACAACTCTGTTTCATTGAAGTGATGTTCATATCCTACGAACCCATCGACCCAGTTGCTGAAAACAACAAGTCCTATAGCAATGTCAACCCACAAAACTCTCTCCATTGGACAAACGACAAACAACACTCTACTTAATTTGTTTGGCTAATGAAGCAAACAATGCACATCTAACAAATGAAAAGCCATTCTTGTTGAAAATGTTTCTCGGAGCTAATCAAGGAAGAGTTACGAGGTGGTAATATAATAATAATAATAAAAGAGATAAAGAAGAAAATGAAGGAAGGAACAAGTGAAGAGGTGGGAGATTTATACACACGACAGTGTTTGCCGGGTTTTTATTACTGCACGTTTCGAATCTTATAAAGTATACGATTTTCCTATATAAACATCTTGTGTGCACCGATCGTGTCACGGACGCTCTTTGCACTTTTCTTTTTATACATTAATTTTCATGCACTGATTATTATTCAATGAAGCTACGTAATCAAAAGTTTATGACAGTGTGTAAAGAGTTACTAACTTTTAATAACATATAGCTAAATAATTATTTTTATCTTTAATTGTGAAGAGGGTAGATAAATTTATTTATAAAAGATAAAAATTCAAATTTTAATTATGTGCGTAATTCGAAATAAAATTATTTTACAAAAGTGTTGTCCAATTATCATATATTCATGGGATTAAACGCCATTTTGGTTTGTGTAAGAAAAGAAAAGAAAAAGGCAATCTAATATAAAAGTGCACTCTGATTTTACTGAGAGCACGAGACATGACGGTGAGCGGTAGTTGTATGGACTGTTGTGGCGTTCTTCTTTGTTCTGTTCTTAGTTGTCAATAAATGACCTACGGCGTGGCCAGTTTTGTTGTTTTATACTTTTTTGTTTACTAAGATTTTCTATTTTATTTCTAACCATGATCGTCTCGTCAGCCTGAGAAAATAGAAAATCGTGTTTATATGAAGGTATCAACGCAATATTTTTAAACATTAAGAGAGATCAGTGTATGAATAGAAAAAAGGGTGATGTTGTGTAATTAAAAAAATCATAAAATGTGAGTGTAATTTAACTTTTTTTTATAGAAACTTCAAAGTAATATATTTTGTATTTTAAATTTATTATTATAGATATAATTTATTATTGTCTATATGTTTTCTTTAGGGTTTTTTTGCTAGGCTATGTTTTCTTTAGTATAATGTTGTCTCCTTCATTTATGTCTATTGAACATTCTTTTACAATTTCTTTGTTTACTATACATTTTTAAAAGATATTTATTCATTTTATTTTTCTATTATATTATTTATGTCTATTGCTCGTCTTTTTCACCCTAAAAATACCTGCTCCGAAACAGTTATCAAATATAATTTTGCTATTCTGTAGAAAAAAAAAATTGGGTAACTTAGCTTTATTATTATAATAACTTTTAAAAATCATAAATCAATTGTTCAAAAATCGGTGCAAAGTAAATATTTTGAGTTTCTCCTGCAACCTTTGGCGTACAACTAACGCCAATTTACTTCCTACAATAAAAGCGCCAGATTACATTTTCATGATTTCCACCCATGAAAGTTCCAAATTTAGGTTGAGTTATCGGTTAATTTAGCCGTATTTTTTCGAATTGACATAATGAGCAAACCAACACTTGAATTAGGCGTGGTACCCAGTTCAGAGTTGCCGCCAAAATCAAAGAAATATAATTGAAGCTCTGATTCAGTGCATGGGTCCATTTTTATCACTTTTCTAACTAGACGCGCAAAGCCAACATGGCCAAGTGAGGAATACAAGGGAACTAACAAATTGGGTTTTTTTCTTCTTCTTTGGGCCATAGATACCTAAACTTTTGCTTATTGGGGTCAAATATGCGTTTCTTTTCAATTTCCATTTCCCACTTAAAGGTTAAGTGGATGAGTGGTTAGTGTTAAAACGGCAGGCACCTCATGAGCCCTAGATACACCCAAGCTTTTGCACCCGTTCCGTGTACGTAATTTATCCCATTTCCATTTGTGCCTAGCAGTTAGTTACTGTGTTGTGCTTTACGCCTAAGCTTTATATTCACTCAACACACTCTTCTCCAAGCTTAATTAATTTCATTCATTTGCATTGAGGCGAGTAAAACACATGTTGGTGTCATTTACTCATGCAATCAACTTGTTCCTCTTGGGTAATTATTGGTATGTTATTGAAACTTAACTAAACTGTCATGAAAATAATGATAATAACAATAGTAATATTAAAATATAATGAATATAATAATGATGATGAGAGTTATAAAAGATAATAATATTATAGGTGACAATCATAATGATATCAATAATGATGAATGAGAGATGGAAAAAAATATTTTTTATTATCTTTGGTGTATTTTATACTTAAAAATTGAAATGAAAAATTATTCCATAATTTAAAATTAAGCTTTTATTTTGTTCTTTATCATTTGATTAGTATCATCTCATAATTTTATTTTTAAATCAAGCAAAAATGACAAAACAAACACATTTATGTCATCCAATATACTATATTTTTTAGCAAAACAAATCAAATGGATCCTTAATCTTTGAAAGTAGTTAACTAGTTATGCAATTTTCATCGGGAGGGTGTTTTAAAAGTACGAAAACTACTCCGATTTAAGAATTTCAATTTTCATTTTATTTAAAATTGATAAAAAAAAAAGTGTAATGGGATGATCAAATTATATATCATAAATCATAATATTGTCTGGGATCACGTGCAATAGACACAAAGATTAATGGTGAAGTTGAACCCAATTCATCCTCCCGAATCAAGATCCTCACAATAACAAAAATAAAGGGTAAGATAACCGGGGTGCATGTGAGAGCTACATGTCCCGCAATCACATGCGTGATGCAAATTTAGCAAAGGCACACACAGCTATTTATTCGCCAATCCCACATGTTGATACATTAGTTTTTCATAACAATGTGTTATATAATCATGAGGAACATAGAAAGAGAAGAGAGAGAAATAAGTTATGCTATAAACAAAAATGAAAAAGAAATATAATATTCTAAAAAGTGCTATAAAAAAAATAGTGAATAAATACGTATAAATCCCACAAATTTGCTGTTATGCACAAACAATTGAGTTGAGTAGGCACTAATCAAGGTACCGATGTGAACAACACAAGTTGAGAAAAGGGCAAGCTATTAATATAAAGTAAAAGGCAGAAGAAGCAGAATCAAAATAGAAGGGGCAATCTTGGTCTCTCTGCTGCCTTTCATCTAGCAAGACATGATCTTTAAGAAGTGCATAAACCAAACATTTGTTATATCCGCATGGCCAGTTTGTACAAATGCATATGATATTTTATCTTATTAATTATTCTCAGTGACATACAGCCCCATTGAGCAAATCAAGAATAATATATAGATGACCTCAGTTCAGTCTGGATCTGGAACTCTGGGAAAAGGTAATCCGTCGGTGGTTGTATTTGAATTCTCTATGGTGTTCATTGTATATGTATATAAGTATACTAACTTAATATTCATGTTTTCTATGATTAAAGATCATTATTTATTTTGTTAGCTTCTAATTTTTAATTTGAACCATTAAATTCAAAGATTGTAATTAATTCTTAAATTCTCAAATGTTTTTAATGGATTCCATACTCAACTAAATATTATACATTCATTAATTCATCATTGGTGAGACAAATTATGTGCAATGAGATTATGAGAATCAATTGCATTTTTAATGGCAGTCATGTTTTTTGTTTATACTCATTACTCAGTTGCATATTTAATTTGTTTCCGCGTCCAATTTGTAAAATATTACAAATTTTTTCCTCATGTTAAAACAAAAAAAAAAATTATTAGATATACTGCCTAAAATTCAGGTGTTATTAATTTCTCTCTGCGGTACATGAGAAGCTATAGTTGTAGAACAGAATTAATGTAATTTGAGTCCAGGGAGGCAGGGACAACCTTGGGCCTTCAGTTTTCGTTTTCAACCTTTTTCTGTTGGAACGCCTTGTCACTTCGCCATCACACCCATCCACGAACAAACATCTATTTTGGTTTTCTCTTTCTCTTTTTCATGTTCTCCCCTGTGTGATTGTGATTGTGAATGTGATGATTCTACAAAAGGATGCATGCGCTGCAAATTTATGGGGAAAATAACTTACTATGAGAAGAAGCAAAAGCACACACCCACTTTTTATCCGTGTCATTCATTTTAGTGCTAGAGTTTTTCTAATTAGCATTGCTATTTGTTATGTTATGTGTTGAACAAATCTAAGTTAAAAATATTAAATAAAAGCTAATATTTATTACATTTAAAAATAAATAAATAAATAAATACTTTAAAAATATTTATTAATAAATATCGATTGAAATAAATAATTTTATAAAATTTATTATATTAATTGATAGATGTGTATTAAATGTTCTTTAGTCAGTGTTTTTTTTTTACTGTATTTAGTCAATATTCTTAAAACAAGCAACATTTTTTTTTATTAACTTAAAATTCCTTCTTTTTTTTGTATAAATATTAGTTAGAAATTAGAAATATTATTTATCTTTTTAACTCCCTTTTTTCATCTGGTATTTTTATCCTAGTACTTTTACTAAATAGAATAAGAAAATAGCTATAAAGTAAAAAAGAATAGAATATATTAAATTCAAATTACGTTAAAACATAAAATTTAACATTTTTCTTAAATTTGATTTATATAAAACTAACGGTTTTTGCTATTTATTTATCCGCCCACTCAACAACACACACACACACACAAATAGTCATTACAAATTATAAAACTAAGCTAGTAACATACTTAATTTGCTTAAAAAAACAAACTTAATTACATTTTAGTTTCTTTTATATGACTAACTATTAAATTAACATCGCTTAACGGCCATTGGCCAATTACAAAACCAAGTGAATCAACTTACATTAAAAAAAAAGGAACAAATTAAAAAAAAGAAAACCTTTGAAGTCTGGACACACAGTTCCAGAGCCAACAAAAAAAAACCAACCATACAAGCAAACATGTACCATAATAGTAGAGAGATTTCAACCACTAATTAACTATTTCCACATCCCAAAGCTTAGTACATCATAGCAGCCTCTTATGCTTATTCTATTCAGTATCCACTAATAATCCCATTGTGCTTCCATTCATTCTCTCTTCTTCACTCTCGGCTAACTTCACAATCTTGTTTTCTCTCAACCCTTTTGAGAGGCATTTCACCTAAAGGCTTAAAACCTGGGCCTGAGTCTTCACGTTTGTATTGGTACCTTGAGGCCCAATAAAGGTAGTTAAAGAAGTTAAGGCAACTAAGGGTGGCTAGGAACCAATAGAACAAGTTAAGGTTATTTTGGTTCAAGTCGAACCCATGCAACCACCCTTGTTTGCTTCGTGTGATCCTTTTGGTAACAGCATTGATAACATTGACAAAGACTGTGCTCAAGAAGTAACCAAGAGATGTTGACAACCACGTGAGAGAGGTTGAAAGTGATTTCATGCTAGCAGGTGATTCCCTATAGAAAAACTCCAATAGTCCCACAAGGGTGAACATATCTGCAATTCCAAATATGCCATATTGGAATGAAAGCCAAAATAGGCTTATAGGCTTAGAAGGGTCTTTTCTCCCTTGGTCCCTTCTTTTCACTTCCACAATCCCTGCCACTGCCATTGATATTGCCGAGAGTACTAACCCTACACCCACCCTTTGTAGTTGTGTTATGCCTGAAGGGTGGTTAGTGATTTTTCTTGCAAATGGCACAAAAAATAGTTCATACAAGGGAACTAGGACACTTATAAAAACAAGTGGGATAACAGGAATGGATGGTGCTGGCACTGTTAGAGAGCCAAGTTTTAGGTCCATCACATTCCCTTGTTGAACTGAGAATGTTTGGAGTTGTGCCATACATGTGTTCAGTATGATGGTGCTAGCTACTATGGGTAACATTCTTGTTAGGATCTTCACTTCTTCAACTTGTGTCACAGTGCAAATTTTCCATGCCTGGGGTTTTGAGCTTTCTTGTATGATGGCAGCTTTGTCTAGGAACCTGCGTGATTTGAACAAACAAACCACAACTTTTCAATATGCATGTATGTGAGAAGAAAGGGAGGAGACATGTGTGTCTAGACCCAAATCTTGCCATCAATTATTTTTCAATTATTGTACATGGGAAGGCTATGCTTTAAGCAACCAAAATAATAATTAAATATTGATAAAGAAGAAAATCAATGAGGCTGGCTCAATTGATGAGTCAAAAGTTTCTCAATTTCCATTTTTTCTTCCAAGTGAAGGGACAGAGGTGGCAAGGTGAGTTACCTTATTCGGTGTGGGCCAACTCAATATAGATTACAAGTTATAGTATGTAGATCGAACTAAAAAAATCTGAATTTAATTTAGGCTTTTTAAAATGAAGCGTAAGTCTAATGAAAGTTTAACTTTTTTGAGTTTTAGCAGGTTAAATTCATATTATGTCATGATTGAATCATGCTAAAAAACATTCGTTAAATTTATCTCAAAATTTAAAATTCAAATTTATTTTCATTGACAGTTTATTAGCTAAGTCACTTTGCCATGTAGTGGAGTTAAATTTACTACTCCCAGACAAAAAAAAAAACACTGCTATTCCCTGAGTTCAATTATACCTCAGTAAAAAATAAAAAGAACAAATTGATTGCATCCAATACTGTTCTTTAAAGACCTCTTCCTTAGTTGTCAGTATACTTTTTATTTTTGTGTTTTGCAGTTTACACACTGCATAGATTTTTTTCCCCTTCCATAATCATTCATTCCCCATATCTCTGCCGTTCCTAAACGTGCAGAGGTTGTAGTGGGGCCATAGTGCTTGGCGTTACCTACTACGAGGTACATGAAAAAGAATCCTAACATGCCAATTTGCTGGGACCTATTTTAGTTTATTAGTCTTATCATTTGCACAAAAATTATTAGGCCTTTTATTTTGTGTATGCCTGTTGTTAAGTAAGAAATTGAGTCACCTCATCTGGTTGGTGTGAGCAATCTTCTCAGCTGTAGCATCTTTATCACTGATTTCATATAGTTCTCCATGTGACTCCGGCAATGACAACTTTCGGTTCTTAAAAGACACAACAATAACCTGTAGTTTAAAAATAAAATGGTTTTTTTTAGAACATTATAAAATGTGCATGTAACTGTAAGTGTATGTTTAGTTGTATAGTAGTACTAATTATCATGAATGAAGGAAAAGCCAAATAGAGAGAGATGCATACCTGAGCAATTCTCAAAGTGGGGCTATCTCCTGGAGTTTTGATGCGGTAGAATTGTTTACCAAGAGCAAGGGTCACAAAGCCAACGGAGGAAGCTATGGTTATGATGAAAAAACCCCAATGCCATGCCTTTTGTGTGCTAACCCACACAACACCAGTGACTCCTGTGATTGCTCCCACAGTTGAACTGAGCAAAAGCCAATTGAAAAAACTTGCAAGGGCTTTTGCCTCAGTTGGATCCTTCTCATCAAATTGGTCAGCTCCAAATGCAGTCATGGATCCTCTCACCCCTCCCATTCCCAATGCCAACAAGCACAGTGATGTGTAGAACATCACTGCTATGCCACCTTTCACACAGCTTGACTTGCCACATGCTTCAGGGTGTAAATGTTTTGAAGCAGCTTGGACTGTGAGCATTGCCAAAGCCTACAACCATGTGTGAAATCAGATGCAAATACAATCATGTTTGGTATGAGATTACCTTTTAAGAAATGATAGTTTGTTTTTTCAGAAACTTTTTCAACAGACTGAAAAATAAGTAATTATTTTGTTCAAATAACATTATTTTGTTTTTATGTTTGGGCAGGTTATTGGGATTGGGAATTTTTGGAAGATATAATTCATTGTTCAGTGTTCAGCACTTACCAGAACCTCGAGTGATCCGAAAAGCAAGCATGTGGTGAATCTGTTCAAGTAAGTATCTGAGATGAAGCCACCAACAAGGGAAAGCAAGTAGGTTGAGCCCATGAAGTTTGTGAGTGTGTTGGCTGAACTGGCTAGATCAAAGTGCATCACTCCATAAAAGTATAGGACTATGCTTACCATGTTTGCCACAAAGCCCATGTTGTCCAATGCTGACAAGACTACAATGAACAACAAGAAAGGGAAAGGGGGGGCAAAAAAGCTTAATACATATCTTGCTAGCAAATCACAAAACATGAAGTTAGAATCTTTTTTTTTTTTTTTTTTTTGCTTTTGCTTACCAAAAATGAACATGGAAGCCATGAATCCCCCTTTGCTTCTTCTCCATTGGTTGAGGGGCCTTTGTTCTTCTTTTGCATCATGGTCAGCCTGTATGACAAGAATTTGAAAATCATAACTATACACACATAGAGAGAAGATAGAAAGAGAGATAGAGAAGGAGGGCTGAACACTTGAACCGAATGAATGAATGAGTCACTACTAGTCACTAGTCACTAGGCTTAGTGGCTTACCATTCTAGTTCTAGAGATAGATATTGAGAGAAGTGTGTTTTAGACAGGAATGGGGTGTTCAGGGGAAATGGTTTTTGTGAACATATAGCCCAAAAAGGAAGCTTTCGAGAAAAAAGCTAGAGCTCAGACAAGGATGGTAAAGGAGAGAGCAACTTTGAGCATAAAATGCACAAGAGGGCCTAGTTTATAATATTTCCACCACCTTAAATTGATTCCCTCTATCCTTCACTAATTGTCCTCCATGCTACTCATCATGCTCCCTGTCCCTCCTTTTTCAAGGCCTCTTAGCTCACCAGTTTGGCATTTTCAAATCCAAAACAGAAAAAGAAAGATCTGGGTTGTATTCTTGACAGGGCATCACTCACTGATTTGGAGGCACAAGTAGTTGTTTAAGGCTTACTAATTGTGGATGTTTAATCAATTTATCTTAATCAACCCAACATACTTGCCCCACCCACACTCCATCTATATGCTTGTCTTCGTTGAACAATCCATTGCTGGCATTTATCTACTTCCTAAACCAGAAGCTTTCATGGGTCAAATTGAAAGGAAAAGACTGCTTTACGAAATTGCGTGGACTTTTCTCTGCCTGATACATAGCATTATTTGATCAAATGGTCATATCACTGTTCAAATTCATCAACTATTTATTAACTTTAAAGCTGCATCATACTTACATCACGTGATTTCCTCATCATTTAGCTCTTAATTATGTCATAACAATAACATTGATAGTCCCTAATGACTAATAATGAGAACTTGTAATGGTTCGTAATTCAAAATTGGGTGTGTGAAATCAGAAATATGTACTCTTAACTAATATTAGTAGTTAAATTAAAGCTGGCACTTGTAGAAGCAACCTTGTATTAAGCTAGGATAATTAATTATTATCATGATACGTATGAAAGGACTAAGGTTGAAATTGAAAACTTGTCCTTTAGGTTAAGCAGCTTTGTCAGAGGGAAAAGGATCTATTTTATTTCTTTCTACGGAAAAAAAAAATCACATATAGCCCAAAAATTTCCATGTGTACGAACTACGAAGGGAACACATAAAGCTACCCATTAGGCCAAAGCTGACCTTCTAGGGGATAGGGCAGTAAAAAAAAATGATGTACAATATATGATATGAAAAACCGAAATCCTAAGTCAAATTAATATTCAAAGTTGAAACTATGGGGCACATGGTACAGCTCATATGGTGTCCTCAATGTCCTTTAAGAGCTACGTTGGTTTGATAAAAGTCCATGAGTGTCACTTTCCCTCTCTTATCATGCACATCACAAAATTTCAAGAGCCTTTGCCTTTTGCTTTGCTTTGTGAATCTCATTCCATTCATAAAATCCATCTTACATTTGAACTGTCTCTTTCAAAATAGCAGTCTAACTTCTAGTATCTCAATCATGCTAAATCTTTTTTGTTTGAAAATCACTGTCAACTGAAAAAACACTTTTTTGAGTGTTCCCTCATCCTGTTTGATTGGTGTGTAGTGTGGTGTGGTTAGAACTGGTATTGCTATTGCTATTGCTATTGCTATCATCCCTTCCCTAAAGGAAGGGCCTTTCACAGTTTCACCTTACAAGTGACTCACTTTGACCTGATATTTATAACTGCACAACGTGACATGTTAGTTACCATGCAATGCATGGTAGTTTTTTTTTTTTTGTTTTTTGGTTTTGTTAATCCAGCCAGAGCTAACTAGTCCCACAGAAACAAAGACATTATAGTAAATGAGCCCATCAACATCTGTATTCAGGTAGCTGCTTGTCAAAAGGAAAATGCACATGATAATAGTCCAAATCATGTTCATTGCATTTGAGGGACATATCAAAACACCTGATGCTATCAATGTCCGGTTTTAAAGATGGAGAATAAAAGAGATATTTATACAATTAATCACTCTAAGTTTAAAATTCAGAGTTCAGAATGGGAGCAAGTGTCCCTTTTTTTTCAAATGAATTGGCATCCTCAATGAAACTAAAAGCATTAGTGCCTACAAGTTTTGAAAGTTTAAAACTCAGAAGGCTGTAAGTGACCAAAATTTTATGCATATGGGGAAATGGAACCGAAATGTCAAATGGACCACATCCCACTTTCTAAAGGATGGGGGTGGTATTTTCAAACATTAATTTTTTTGAGTTTGCCTTGGTTTGGTTCAACAGATATTGGGACGAGAGAAATGAAAAAGGAAAAAGTGTTTTTATATCGTTTGGTTGGTTAGGAAGACAAGTAGAAAAGAAAAAAAAATAATGTAGGATTAAAAAAAATCTCCTTTATTTATGTTTTTATTTCTTGCTTTCACTTTTTAATTACAAATTTATTACATTATTTTTAATTTGTATTTTTTTAAGATGTGTATATCAAATACTAAAATTTTCCTTTTGTTGTTGCATGTTGGGTCATGTACAGTTTTTTTTATAGCAGGAAATAGGCTTGAAGTAAGATGATAATTTTATAATAAAAAATGAAAACAAAAAATGGAAACACAAGTAAACAATAAGGGTGTGTTTTGCAGTAAGAGAAAAAGATGAGAAATAGGATGAATAAAAATTAAAAAGAGAGAAATAGAATGAATGAAAATAGGTGAAAGATAAAGTAGAATACAAGTGTTAGGTTTAAGATAAATAGAGACATCTAGTTTTGGGGAAATATACAAGAAATAGGAAAAAAAAATATTTTTTAACAAATAATCAATTGTTAGTTGTAAACAATCAATTTTTTAAGAAACACAAACAAAACTTAAATTCAGTTTCATTTTTTAGGGATAAATTCAGTTTCTTAGGTACTATTGATGTTGTTATCCAACCATAATTGGAGTTTTGGCTTGATAATTATATTAACATTTAATAAAATTATTCATTAAACATATCATGGAAATAAAACTCTAATTTTAATTAAAGAACATCACTAATAACACCCGAATAATTGTATGTAAGTTTTGTTGAAAAAAAAAATCGATTATCATATAAAATAATCAATTGTCACCAAATGTGATATAAATTGAAAATAAAAACTAAAATAATTTAGAAATTATTTTATTTTTTAATTTAGAAGATAAAAAAGATATATTAATTTTGAAAAATATTTTAAAAAATTATTCTTATTAAGCATGTTTTTATTTTTCATTTTTTTAAAAAGAAAATAAATAGTTCCTACCTCTGTGTAGTCAATTAATCAATTATTAATTACCTGAACTATATATAAATGAGTTGAGGTTACTAACTCTTGTACACTTTTGATTGAAGAAAAATAATAAGCCAGCTATAAAGTATGGAGCAAGGAAATTACTCATTGCTTATCAGCAGCAGCTATAATCAGAAGAAACAAATCATTCAATTGCCGTGGTGGGTACTAAAGTATAAATCAATAACCACTGCTAATGGAAGTTACTAATGCCCCTTTAAAATTTTGGATCTATCAATTTCAATCTACATCATGCATCCCTTTGTCGTGGAGGGTGAATTTCTGTTCATGACTAGACTTTTTATAGAGACTGTAGATGCTTCTCTATCTCAAAGGCATAATGTTCCGGTCCTTAATTCATAAATGTTCTTTTCTCATAAAGCTTGATTTATATTATTAACAACCCCACCTTCCATTCCATGACATATTATATGCTTTTTCAATTACAACCCATTCTTATCACTTTCCCCACAAAAACTTGTTCATGCTTTTTCCAAAGTGCTTGAGTGATTCAGTTCTCTCAACATTGATCTTCTGGGTTTCTTGCTGTCCCTCTACTTCCTTTTGAATCGGTTATCCCTTTCCCCACAAAACAATTTTCCTTCAAAAACATATACACCGTGTACCAGTTGTTCTCAACCTTAGCGGTTCTATTATTAGTTATTAGTTGTGCTTGTGCCTAAGACATCGTGCACATACTATGTTAACAGTTTCTGGTATTTATGGCAGATTGTATTTTAGTTCTTTGTGCGTGTGTGCCACTGGTTTAATTATTAAGAGTAATTTTTTTGAAGATGACGAATAAATAAGACAATACATGTTATATATGAAAGACTGGACTTTAACTTTGACATAATAATAGTTAAAAATAAATTATATAATTTGAGAAAATAATTCTTTAAAAATAACTCTACTAGATACTAATTGTGAAAGGCAATTACTCTGTATTAATACAATATTAATGTCATGCATCAAAGATGATAATTTTATATTCGTTTTCTTCGAAAAAACTAATTGAAGGTCGACGAATTAACTAAAAGTTTAAAAGTTGACTCGTTAGTTAAGAACTCAAGATTAAAAAGTTAGTTAATAAAACTAAAAAGCTGACTAGTAAGTGGTAAGTAAAAATTGAAAGTTAAAAAACTAAGTTATTAAATTATAAATATTTAATAAAATTAAGTATTAAAATAATTGAAAAGTGCAAAATTACATAAAAATAATAAAATCATAATTTATTTTAAAAAAATAATAAGAAAATTTTAAGGATAAAAAAATGAAAGAAAATATAAAAAATTAAAAAATAAAAACTAACATCTTAAAAAATATTACTTTAGGTCATATTTAAAAAAATATTAAAAATTATTAAAAAAACTTATTTATCGAGTAGTCAAATCTAATAAAAAAATTAAAAATTAACTAAAATGTATTCCGGAATCCAACCATCAATTACATTAATAGCATGCTTGATGTTATTTTTAAAAGAAAATATATATTTAATTAATAATAAACTATTAAATTCTTAATGACTAAATTTAATGTAAGTAATGAAAATGAACTTTAAAATTTCAAGTAAACGAATTGATTTTTGACAAAAGCCAGATGCATTTGTTCCATCAATTTTAATTAACGTCAAAATGATTCAATCTTATACTTTGGCGAATTACAAATTAATAAGACGATCGAATCATAATTTGTTTACTTTAAATGTACAAGGATTGAAAAGTGGCCATTTACTTAATATGAAAGATGTACGATTTTATTATCTTAAGAACATATCTGATTTTTTATTTTTTTAAGAAAAGACCATATCTGATTATAGTCTGGACATATTCGTCCTATAATAATACCACAATAAAGTTTGGAGACTTTTTTTATCCTCGAATTGTTGAAGATTATTTTAAGATTGATAAAAACTAGATAAAACATTAAAGTCAAATTCTGAAAGTACATTACTTTTGAGCATTATATATAACAGAAGTGAAATGATAATTTAACATTTTAGCAAAATTTAGCTGGTCACATACAAGAATGATAAGTTCTACTTTCTCTAATTTCCTATCGATTTTAGAGGAACAAAAGTAACTTTCATAATATATAAAAACAACACCAAACATTCAAATCATTAAATGCACAATTAATACATTGTATGCTCATATTTAAAAGAGATGTCCTTAAATATTGAAGGTCTCCCATGTCTCGTAAGAAGGTAAGTAAAAATAGGGAGAATGAAACATTCAATTCAATGATATTATCTACTTTAAAAATGAATTAACTCCAATCCAAATTCCATGTCTTACATTCATTCTAAATACTTTATAATATATTGTTTGAAAAGAAAAGACTGATCAAATTTAACTTAATATAAATTAAATTATAATTTTTTTAAAAGCAATATATTCTCATCTCTCCTAGATGGGAACTAAAAACTTTCATAACCTATTAAAGAAATCTAATTTAACTGATTAAATATGATGTCTAAATTATTATAAATCTTTCTGTGTCCATCTTTGATTATGTAAATAATAAGAAAAAATTTCACAAGCTAATCTTCAAATACAATTATATTAAATCACTAAATCAAGTAGCCAACTGTTCGTTATTTTCGGGCCATATGTAAACATATTAATTATACAAGTTTATCTAGCAACTAAAATGTCTTAAAATTAACATGAGGTACCTTTGATTCTTTTCTTACCTTTAAGAAAATAAAATTAGCAAATAGTTCAACTGTCATTGGTGTATAGTGTAGATCACAAGTTTGTACGTGCCTAAGTGCCTTATTCTTTTTCATTTTTAGGTCCTTAGATAAGAGCTGCAAAATCAGCTAGATGATGTGCGTGTTGGTTCAAAACTTACGATAATAATGCTCATTTTTGTTTGTTGGATCTTGTAGGGCATAGGGACCATGGTTGGGACCTTTACTTTTCTGTCCTCTCTAATGTTACCACCCTAATCAGCACAAAATCTGTACTACCTGCATATTCAGTCGTACCATTTTACCGTATGTTGCTTCGTTTTTTCATGTTCATATACATTTATGAAGGCTCTTGCTAAATACACCTCTCCATGTCTACTAAGTAAGCCCCCTTTCTCTTAATTCAAATTGTTATTACTCATTATACCCGACACCCCCAACTATTGTGTTCGTCCCAGAGCCTTGTTAGACCGTTCAGGGTTTAACCTTCTTTCTATGCTCTTTTCCTCTGATGTATCACCGCAAAAGCCATGATAACTCTCACCAGAATCTATCGAACCGAACCACCACCATCACCAATTGTTCTGTTAGATTCAAGTTTTAGTCAGATCTGATTTTTATTTGATGTGAAACACGGTATTACATTAAGAAGGTTTAAAGAATAATAAAGATGGGCGAAGATGGGGGTTCATAATTAGGTTTAAATATAATATAATGATAGGGTGTAAAAGGGTTCTAAAGAATAACACAACTGTGGGGAGTGTATTTCATAAAATAAAAAAATAGTGGGGGTGTAAATAAAGGGTAACAAGTAATAATAATTTTGATTAAAAGAAAGGGGGGGCTTGCTTAGGAAATAAGGATGCGTATTTAGTAAGAGCCATTTATGAATTATGACTAAGCCTAGTTCGAATGCATTGTAATGGGCTAGGCTGAACCCAATGAATTTGGACGTATTATTTGCAAGCCCGATTCAACCAATCCTATGATGACAGCTTACTATTTTTCGCTGAATGATATTTTGTAAAGGTGTATAGTTCAATTAAAGAAATGCTACTATTTTTGAATCAACGTCAATTTATTGACTTAAATATAAAAAAAAAATCCTATTTAGTATTTTTTTCATTTTCATCCCAGTAAAAAGAATTCTTAATTTTATTCCTGATAAAATATATTTGTTTTATTTTTTATCCTTAAAGTATTTTAGATAATGTTTTTTCCACTTGAAAATGGTCCAGTGGGAAGCACGCACCGTGTAGGCTACGCTGGTGCGTTATTAACGGATAGTAAGCCAACGAAAATTTAATAACGAAATTCCAAGTGTCCCATACCGTATTTGATACCAAGAGGAATGTTAGTGGCCGTCATCTCTGACAATCATCCTCAATTTTTTTTCTATTATTAGTTAACTTACGTTTTAGTCGTTTTCTCTTTTTATTTTTAAAAAAACAAAAAACAAAGAGTTATATTATATGGGCCCAATTTATAGAGTTGTTGGTCTTATTCTAATTTTCTGTCACCTAAAAATGAAATCTGCACAAAAAAGAAAGACCAGAAAATAAAATTGCATTAAAACAGTTATAGGTTATTCGGATTAAGGAAAAAAAAGTTAAAAAGAAGTGAAAGAGAGAAAAAATAAATTTTCTTTCTAATTATTTTATTGGATAAAAAGAAGAAAATAAATTTATATTAAACGATCCTTAAAATCCTGCAATATGATAAGATATAATATTGTACTTTGTCATCGAATAAGAAACCATCTTCTCCCTGTTTACTTTGCATAGTTGAGAAAATTTAGATGCAAGATCCCACAATACTTTTCTTTCTCTCTCTCTCATTTCCAACGACTCCAAACAAGACTTTTGAAATTTTTTATTTATTAAAACAAAGAACTTAATCATTATAATTTTTTAAACTTATCTTTTAATATAAATAAAACGATTAAAAAGCTCAAGTTTTATATGTACCAAAATTTATTTTATGTGTTTGAGTTTCCGTTCTTGAAAATGTGATAATTTTTACATATACTTTTTTCTCATAATTCATGTGTGTTTTTCATTTTGTAACACATATCTTGTAAACGTATATATTAAATCAAATCAATACAGTTTAAAAATTATAAATCACTTATGTTTTCATTCATAATTCTAAATATTTGGAGAAAAGAAAAAAAGAAGAAAGAAATGAGTTTTACTCCTCGTATTTTTCCTTCCTTTCCATTAATTTTTTTAAAATGAAATGAGATAAAATTAAAACAACTTCTTCTCTCCTTTAGGTTTTTCCAATCAAATACATCCTATAAAGAATGCATATTGTTTGGTTAGGCTAGCACAAACAAATTAAAATTGATAACACTCATCTGTTTATCTAATAAATATTAATAGGGATCACTAATAAGGAAATAAATACTATATATGTATAGCAAGAATGAGGAGGGCATGTTCCTCTACTTGACGTGGTAAGTGTTCCTACTCGTAGCTGGTTATTTAATTTAGAAGACAAGAGAAATGGAGTAAAGAAGGCAAACACATCAATATTTTATTGTTGTGATGATCACTGTCCATCCCAAAATGGAGGAGCTTGTATAAAAGTATTTAATTGCATCTGATTCAACCCCTCGTTTTGTGTAGATATACATCTTTGATGCCATCGCCATTAGATGTGTTGCAGAAACGGTACGATGGAAAAGTCAAGTAGTGATAAGAACAATTAGAAAGAGAGGGAAGACAAGAGACAATAGTCCTTAATTACTACTAATTAGAAGAGTAGTTGGTTTGAATTTGGAGGATGGCTTGTCTCTGTCTTTCCTTAGCATAGACTACAATATTCCAAAGTCCCCACAACACCTAACGTGTATCACTCTCTAGTCTTTTCTTTGCAAGCAAGATCATAGAGGCCATCTATGCCTCTTATTTTATTTGAGGATCAAAACCCACTCACCAAAGCAATTCAAGTCATAAGGGGAAGTTGGCATGGCATTTTGGCCCCTTCATCGACTCCTATATTCTATGCATTTTAGATAAGCTTTTAATTTTTAAAATGATTCAAGTGCCACTTGTTTTATTCCACATTTCGTTCACAAAAAATTCCAACTGATAGATCATGTGTTAGACAAACCACTTACTATGATACACCATTCGCTTCTTTTATTTATTGATTTACATTACACTGTACAAATTAAGAATTTTTTTCATGTTTACATTAAAATTATTTTTTGTTCTTTGTATATTTTTAAAAATATATTTCAAAATAATAATTAATATTGATTTGAAAAATTATAAGTAAAAATGAAATGGAAACCCATGTGCTGCAGCTCATGCCGTAGAAGACACGAACTAAAATAAACACAAGGAATGGCCATAAGCAAGTAATATACACATTTTAATTTAAAGTAAACGGCATCTAAATTCTAAGGTACGATTTGGACTTTCGGAAAATCAGAGCAGAAACCTACCTCTCTTTTCATTAGTCACTTCACATAATGACCAAAACACCCTCATTCTCTCCAGATGTCAACATATTACAATGTCCAATTTTGTCTTTTAAATGGACTATTGTTTTACATAATAGAGATAAATGAAGGAAATACATAACGGTGTGGATCAGGTGACACGCAACACAACTCAAGACTGGGTCATACATAGCGTAGCTTCATAAATGGCCCAAACCAAAACAGAGGTCTATGACTATTCTTTTGTTTTATGTTCACACAAGAATTAGAGGCATGTTGCATGCGATTAATCCACACGCGCAGCATTTATTCAACCTATGTTTTTTTTCTCAAAAAAAATTTGATGAGTTGAATTTCGAGAATTCATTAGAAGGGCCAAGACAAACCTGACAATTAAATGATCGCTTACATATATACACTTATAGATTATCTAATAATAAAATTTTCACATAAATTATAAAAATCAAACCTATATTTTTTTTAGGTATGAGTTCATTTCTTACCATTATATCAACCATTGTTCGCCTCAACCTATGTATATAAGTATTGTTCTCTATCTTGTTATAAATACCCCAAACCACCCATCACTTCCTTCCAACTCATACAAACAATTCTAACATACTTTTCTTTCTTTTTTTTCCCCTCTTTAAAAGTCTGGCTTTTGGTCCTTTGATTCCCAACTTCACTTGTCACATATCATATTATGAAGCTCACAGGTTTCCTGCAAGCGGTGACTCTTGCTTTGGTGTTAGCCACCGTCTCTGCATCAGATCCTGATCCTCTTCAAGACCTCTGTGTCGCAGACCTTGCTTCAGGTTCTATTCTCACATCACACTTTTCTCTTTTCCTTTGATCTTGATGATGCACACTTTCATGCATACTTCCACTTTTCCCCTTAATCATTAGATTTCATCCTTTCTATTTCATTATTCTTTAATCCAACTCACTCTCTTAAACCTACCAACTACTTTAATTCTGCTTTTTAATGACTAAAAAAGTTTAATCATATAGTACAGGACCCCCACCATATAATTAACTTTTCTCCCCCCCTCCCCTGTATGGCTGTAATTGAAACACCACCACATAAACACTGTACTTTTCCAATTCAAATAAACTTATTACCAAATCCCACGAATCATTGCATATTTTTGTAGCATGATTTGTACACTAAACTTTTAATTCAGAGATAATTCAACGGGTGAATTTTTCTTAGAATTTAATAGACAGAACAAAATCCTTTTAACATCTGAAATAATAAAAAATCATCTTCAATTTAATTTATGTTTGAAGTAATTATTATAAAAATTAATAAGATTATGTTACATAATAATTTATAATTGAATGATAACGCTATTACTACATATTCTAATTTTTTTTATGCAATTATTTCTGATTGTTGGTGGGTTGTAAATTGTGATGGTACCAACAGCGGTTAAAGTGAATGGATTCACATGCAAAGATGCTGCCAAGGTAAATGCGAGTGATTTCTTCTCAGACATACTAGCCAAACCAGGTGCCACAAACAACACCTATGGCTCCCTAGTGACTGGAGCCAACGTTCAGAAAATCCCAGGACTCAACACCCTTGGCGTGTCTTTATCACGCATTGACTATGCCCCAGGTGGCATCAACCCACCTCACACGCACCCACGTGCCACCGAGGTAGTGTTTGTGCTTGAAGGAACACTAGATGTTGGGTTCATAACCACAGCCAACGTGCTCATATCAAAGAGCATAAGCAAGGGTGAAATATTTGTGTTCCCAAAAGGGTTGGTTCACTTCCAAAAGAACAATGGAAAGGAACAAGCTTCAGTGATTGCAGCATTCAACAGTCAATTGCCTGGCACACAGTCCATTGCTCTAACGTTGTTTGCAGCGACGCCACCGGTTCCAGACAATGTGTTAACCAAGGCGTTCCAGGTGGGTACCAAGGAGGTTGAGAAAATTAAGTCTAGGCTTGCTCCTAAGAAATAATTAATACTAATGTGGGATGTGGTTGTAATGTCTCTCTCATTGTTCTTACTTCTTACACCTTCCTCTCTTGTCCTTGTTCTTGTTGCTTTACAATTCATGTTTGTTGGGAACTCATAAATTCAAAGATTTGGAATGAGAGTATAAAATGGAGCATATTCATTTCTTTGATGATTGGAATTTGAAATTAGATGCTTGCTTCCTTGCATGCTTCTTCGTTTTGTTAATTAAATGCGCTATTAGTGGTTCTGTCCTGTGTTGACTTCTTAATAGTTACTATGAATGTATGCTCCACAAATTTGCATACTGTTCTCCCGTCAAATTGTGAAATGTGAATGGAGATACACTTTCCTCTCTTAACTGTATTTGAGCAACAACAAATGTACACTTATTCTTTTAGGTGTATAAGCGGAAAAAAAAAGAGATAAAGAGAAAAATAAAATAATGTAATGAAAATAAATATAGAGAAAAGTAAATCTATGATAAGTATTTTTCATTCTTCTTTTTTCCTTGTCTAGGTAACTATCTATCATCTATTTAAGTTCATTGAATTTGAAATTACAGAAACTTCCTACCAAGCCTTTGATATGAAAAAAATTAATTATATTATTGGTATAATACTTTACTACAAATTTTTTTATTATAATTACTTTTTTTACTGCATCATTCATTTTTATTTCACACCTCTTTGTTTTTATTCTATAAATATAATTACTTAAAATTAATGTCATTTTAGCACAGATTCGGATAGTTTTATCTTTCTTGTTATATAAAATACTATTGTGTCTGCGCATAGCAACCCATATGAGTTATTTAAACCATGTAGACTGTTTATTAAATCCCATATGTTATGTAGCTAATGCACATAAAATGTCATAAAGTCGTACTAGAAGATGATATTCTATTGTTAAAGATTCGTTATCGCTTTCACTTCTCCAATTATCTTTGAAAAGGCAACAAAAGCTGGTGACCTAAGTATGGGACAATTTTAATTATATACTATAAGGTCATAAACTGGCCATGAACATCCCCCTGGAAGGTGCAAATTACTACAAAATAAACTAACTAATGTCAGGTCACCAACCCAAATTCATCTGACTGGCATATTCCCTCGTGGGCCAGCATTAGCAATATAACCCCGTATCTTTTCTCCAATTACAAGACGGACTTGCTAAAAAAAAAGTTATTTATTTGATTGAGCAAATTACATGTGCAATTCATCATCCAACAAAATTTTCAAGCTTTACAATATATATAAAATGACCACTAAATTTTGTTTCCTAATTTCTCTGGACTTTTCCATATATACGCATAATCGGAGCCACATTGCAACTTGCAAGGGATCACCAATGTAATATTTCGCGCGAACTCCGATCCAAAATATTAATATTATATATATTTTTAAAAACATAATATTATCTCCTGAATTTTTAAATTATATTTTGTGCAAATTCAATAGCAATCTTATTTTTTTTTAAAAAAATCTATTTAAACATTATATTTTGTCAAATTTTAGTTATTATACCATCAGTTTTTATCTCCTGAATTTTTAAATTATAAAATCAATAATAATTTTATCATTTTGTAAAAAAACTTATCTGAACATTATATTTTATTAATCTTAGTTATTATATAATTGATTTTTATTTTTCTCGAGCTTTGTTAAACTTTATTTTTCAAATGAAAAGAGTTTTTGTTTTTCAAAATATCATTAGACTGACAAAAAATGTTATAATTTATAAATTTTAGAAGCGTAAATCAGCAAAATAAAGGTTGAAAGACATTATGCCACATAAATCTAAAATAATTAAGTTAATTATTAATATAAGTAACGTATTGGAATATTAATGTGTAAATATTTTGTATACAAATTAGTGATATATATTTATTAGATGAATATTCTTTTTTATGATTCACTTTCCTATTATCCGAGTCTAAGTCGCCCCTGGTTACAGTAATTATTAGAAAAACTAATGATCCTAATAAATTGTGAAAACAAATCATTATCCATATAAAAATGCAAGCCTTTCATTTTAAATTATTTCTTATTTAAGGTCATATATTAATATATATATATATATATATATATATATATGCCCTAAAAATATTATTGTTTCTTTTTATTTATTATTGAACATAAATTAAGAAAATTTAATAAATTCCTATTTTTTTATTAAAATTATTTATAATTTCTTAATATGTTTTCCCCTCTCTTATTTTTTTCGGCATTCATACATTATTATGTCTCTCTCCTTTTTCATAAGCATATAATTTAAAAAAAATAATTAATGTCATTTTAGAATTTGAAAATGACAAATAAATAATTGTTTTTAAAGCGACACTTACAGATAAAAAAAATGAAGATAACAAAAATTATTTATTACTTTTAAAAAACAAAATGATTTATATTTATTTTTTAAGTGATTAAAAGTATTTATAAGAAATACTTAATACTAATATTTAATACTTATAATATCTTTAAGCAGGATATTCTTAATAAAGTTTTGGAAGAAAAGGAAATAAAGGTAGAAAACAATGCCATTTAACATGCTCCTAGTTAGTTCCCATGTTTCATTTTGTTGCAAATGAATCATCATTGCTGTAGACGAGAACAGGTCTATAAAGTGTGTAAATAGCTAGTTAGTTATACATTACATATCTACATCACCTTACATCAGGGTACTTAATAACAAGAGTTAAATATTGAACAAGGAATGCAAATTTCTTGCTTCCTTCACTTTCTGATTTAGAAAAAATTAATATGGTTTGGTATTATTTCCAAAGTGTTAAGTGTTGGATTTATGTGCTGCGGCAAGTTCAACAGATAAGATGAAAGATGATTTTCCCTGCTTCCCTTATGTAACGTACGTCTCCCTTCATGAGCTTTCTGCTAATCAGCATGCTAATACCCTCCTCAGATTCATGTCCATCACGTCCAAACATCTGGTTCAGCAATGTTTCTGGAACCCCAAAACCATCATGCGTAATGCTGCAAAAAATAACAAAAGCAAACATAAGGATTTAGAAATTACGTATATAATCTCAAAGCGGCATGTATCAAGCATAGGAAGGTATCATCCAAAAGATTAATTCAAACAACCCCTCCATGCATACATTCTTGTTTGTCTTTATTTGACCAATGTGAGTGTATAATGTAAAAAGAGAAAATAGTCTATGCATGGACAATATAGAACAGTTACACTGTTATCCAATTACAAAATATCATGTATGATAAGTTTATTAACTTTACAATTGTATGATTTAATAGGAACTCTTGTTGATAAATGCTCAAAATACCACACAAATGGCAACTAATAATAAATAAAAAAAACTAGAAGCAACACATTCACAGATATCATACCCATCAATGATGCTGTCAAGATCTGAGTCATCCAGAATTTTGCTAAGCTGGTGTTGACACTGCGTGCTCATTTGCAGAAATTGTTTTTGTTCAGCTCCCAACTCAGTACCCTCTAACAATTTCCGGGAGAACATAATCCCATATAAAGGATTCCGGATTTGCCTTTTCAAATAATTTAAATCTTTCAGTCTTTTCATTGCAGTTTGCTCAGATAGGAGCTGAATGTGTAATGCCTGTTGCAGCTCTGGACTAGCTAGTTGCAAGAAGCAGAAGACACCAGTGACTGCACCACAGAAAGAAGACATTCTACATGCTTTCCATCGCGAGTAAAGAAACCAATAGGAACCTTCTCTGTTTCCAAACCAGCCATGGCTGTATTAAGTACAATGCTAAAATTAACAACAGCTTCATGATTCCTTAGGCGACAACCAGCTATCTGGGTCCCGAAAATCTCTCCTAAAAGCATTTTATCCATCACCTCCTCTCGCTTCCATCCGGTTAATTTTGCCATAGCTGAATTCCATTCACAACACCAACCAAATTCATCTGTGCTAAATAATGGAGGGATCGATGGGTTTGGGTTCTGTACAATTGCCTTGTAGTCACCTTCAATTCGGGGGAATTTTTCCATCATTGTTTTCTGAGCAGTTATACCTTGTGCCACAAAACAAACTCCCACAATATTATCTTGAAGATCCCTGCTTGCACAAGCATTAACTACCAAGCTGGCAGGACCAGAATCAATCTTGAAATCATATGTGTTGATCTCAAATTGGACATTTCTCTCTTCCTCTTCCTCACCTAATCATATTGTAGAATAACAAATCAATTAAGTAGAGAAATATGGAAAGCTAGGATAAAGTATTATCTTTTGCAATGTTCCATTCCTTCCCAAGTCTTTTAAAATTGAATAAAACTTGGAAGCTGTTATTCTTTATTAATCAAATATTTATGGATGGTTGTAGAGAACATGGGATCCTCAAAATCTAAATACTTATTACACTCATTTCAAAGTTTGCTCATGAATGCTAGAATAAGAATAAGATGGTGATAGGAAAAAAAGGCATACCCTGCAATGCCATGTGCAACATCTTCTTGACTCTATCTACTGAAAAATCCTCTACAAGTGTGAGAAAATGCTTTCCCATAGCTTCATCACTTGGAAGACCTGTCAACTCAGCAATTTTGGTGTTCCATCCATTGACCATCCCATTAACATCAACTGCCAAAACTGGCACTGTTGCTGTTTCAATTAACCTTACCATCTCATTTGTCACTGCCTCCAGTCCTTGCGTTTCTTCAATGTTCAAACAACCAAGCCTTGAATTGGGAGCATATGTGGCTATCTTCATGCTCTCTGTCTCTTTGAACGCATCTCTCAGTATTAAATGCAATGAATGAATGGCATCCGTTTCATAGACCTTCCAGAGTAAGCTCCTGTTCTTGACAACTTCAAGGAAAGCCTTGAATGATGGATCTTGGATGCATCCTCCTACCATCATCCCTTTCACCAGGTTCATGCTTTGCACCGTCGCATCGGATTTCTGCAGCCGTGTGAGACCAAAACCAGAAAACTATATCTTTGGAAGTTATTCTGGCAGATGTCATTCCACATGCAATATCACCAAGAGCAGCAGCCCCAGGGAAGCCTGCATCAGACAAGCTATCTGTAAAAAAACCTGTGGAATCCCTATGGCACTGAGAGAGCCACAAAGCTATCTCTCTTATCTGAGATTCACTTGGCGTTACCCCTAATCTCCACACCTTGTTTTTATATAACAGGGTCGCTCCATCACACTTGACAAGATCCATCATATTAGGACTCTGTGAAACAATGGCTAGGGGCTCATCTCGCGTCAGCACATCAAACAAGTGTGTTTGAGTTCGCAGGATGTTCTTCTCAACAATCTGATACTCAATCTCTAGCTCTTTGCCCACACGTGGATGACAAATACTTGAGCCAGAAATTGACACGCATACCTAAGAGGGAAAGGAACAACAAGACCGACTTAAGGCCCAAGCAATCCAAACAAGAGCTTTACACCCCCAAAAAAAAAGGCTTCAAATTTTTTTTTAAGTACTAATATACCTCAAAAAAAAATTATTGTAAAATTATATTTGAAAATAAATTTTAATAATTTTTTTTTTAGTACTAATATACCTCAATAAATTTTTTTTTAGTACTAATATACCTCAAAAAATAAATTTGCTTTAGGCCTCTCAAGTCCTTGAACCGCCCCTGAGGAACAAACTTGGGAGTAGTGTGATGGCAAACTACTAAACCCCATAGCTCATACTACTCTTGTGTGGCTGCTGAACAGCAGCATCATCAGAACTATTCCCATCTTCATCATTGTCATTGATCACAACTGCCAATACCAAGGAAGCACTAGAATTCATGTTCACCATGAATTGCAAGTGGCAACTATGAGCAGCCCTCAAGGTTGATCCATACAAAGCTAAATCAAATGGAATTTTTTTGTCTTGAATCACCTTCACATTCTTTGCACAACAATCAACTATCATACGCACCTTGTTCTCCATAAAGAAAAGCGCGTCGCATGGGGAATATCAGTGGCTGGGTAGTGCAACCCCAGATATGGCTCTAGGCCTGGCCTTTTCACCTCAGCAATCACTTCCCCATGATCATCGTCATGGAATTTATAAGCCATCACTCTGTCATAACCTGTGAGCTCAAAAACCTCTTGAACCATTGTGTTACATAGTGTTTCCATGTTCACAGTAGCCAAGGATTGCAATCTAGTTGTTGCTTTTGCTGCAAGCTTGTAGTAGGATTGCAGGGAACCGGATGCAGTCATGGGAACTTCAGGAGGCTGGACCGACTCAAAATCGATGATTGTGCTACCGGTAACAAGATGGATAATTGCGTAAAAGGGATTCCCAAAGGTCTTGCAATGGACTAGAATGGTGTTATGAAGTGAAAGATCCCCAAATCCAAGTACCTTGTGAATAGAAGCAATACTTGGGGCAGTGAAAATAGTCCTTATGTAAGTGCCAATGTCAAGAGCAGGGTGGTCATCAACACTGGGGACAGCATGACTAGCCATGGTGAGCATTTCAGGTGCATTCTCACTGTAAGCGATGACCTTATATGTTTTCTCATCTAAGACCAACAAGCACCCAAATGGCTGAATAAGCTTGCCTTTCTGCATCTGATGGAGGTAAGCAGTTGTTGCTGCTCTATCAGACTTTGGTTCATGCTCTCCACTGACAGTGCCTCCTCCTGTACCAGCTGGAGACATTTTCACTGAATTCGAGTAGTCAAAAGAACTACCTGATTCCTCAAATGTTGCATGCGGTTTTGCATCTAAACTTGTCTGAGATATCCTCCTAGCACTGGGTCTTGATGATCTAGATCTGCCCAGAATTGTTGCTGGATGATTGGCTAAGCCTTGAGGAGGACATTGTCACTTCAACTGCACTTGAAACCACAAGCATAGAATCACTGACTCTCTCTCACAACAAAGAATGGAATCCGTTTGCTCTAATACAGATTCAAAGCTACATACCTGTTTGGATACAAGTCGGAAGTGCGTTTGAGAGCTTCTCTACGGGAAATATAGAACTTTTTCCAGTGCTCTCACACTTTTAGACTTGTATCCTAACAGGCCCAGAGTATGGTCCTAAGTTAATTGACATCATCCTTACTCATTGTCACAATTGAAGAAGAGAAAGTGGATTTTTCAACACATGAATGACAAAACTTTGAAAGGATTTCAGTAAGCAATGATAATTAATGATCCAATCATATCCTGTTGTACTACTCTATCCAAAGATCAAACAACAACAACAATAATAATAATAATAATAATATTAAGAATCTTTATCATTAATCTTCCGCTGTTATCTGATGCATGTGGTAAGAGGCTATAAATTCTCCAGAGGAACTCATGAGCATGCTCTCAACTATATACACTTTTTCAGCAAAACAACTACTTTTTTTTTTTTGCAATTTGATTTTCATTTTTCCCACTTTAATTTTCAGGAACAGTGATTGGTACGGGACCTTAATTGACCAGGAAACGACAGAAACATCATGCCGAGTACGTAAACAAGAATTATCATTTGCCAAAAAGAGTACATACATGCATACATCAGAAACGTTAAGGAAAGCAAATATATGAGTATAAGGGGTAGTGATAATCCAAACCCACCCAAAAGAAGAAAGAATCAGTTGAAGCAAGGAGAAAGAAAATGCAGAAAGGGAAAACCCACCTTGAAAGGGGAAATTGTGATGAGCAGAGAGAAAGGTAAGGTTTTTATTAGAAGCAGCTTGGGAATAAAAAATCCCAGCTAGCCACTTGACTGTTACAGCTGCATCTATATGTCTGGTTGTGATGAAGCACAAAATCTTTGGGATTGGAATTTGGAACAAAGTTAAGGCCTAAGTGGAAACTAGGAAGTTGGAACTAAGACATTGCCATGCCATAATAATAATTTAATGCTACCCTTTCTCTCTCCCTTTCTTTCTTTCTGGTGCTTACTTATATTTAAGTATTATTATTCAATCATTATAGAATATTATAACATTAGTATTTGTTAGGCGCAAGTGTACCAAATGTCCAACTAATAAAGTTTTAGAAATCTGAGTGTCGAATTTTACAGGAATTTTGTGTTGCATTTATCTTTGATACTTTTTAATTTATAAGAAAAAAAATAATAAAAGAGGGGTAGAAGAAAGAATAGGGAACAATAATAGGAAATTATAAGTAATGGAAAGCAAAGAATTAGAAGAATAATTAAAGAGGGAATTCAATGGAATGCAAGTGTTAGGACCTAACATGTCCTATTTGACTAGAATATATGATTTTATTATTTTTCTTTATCAATTCAAGTGATTTTATCCTACCCACATTTATTCATTTACTTCTCTTGATGGCTCATAATGACAAACCTATTTTATTTATTTATCTTCCAAATTCCTTTGAAGTACAAAATTTATTATTCTATGTCTAGCAATGATTTATTTATGATATCTTTTCTTTTTGTTTTATTAGAAGTTATCCTCTGTCGAATGTCTAACCCCTGAAACTAATGCATGCATACCTTCTTTAAATCTTATTTAGAAGTTACTCTCTTTCGAGCATCTAACCCCTAAATGAATGAAAAGATGATGAATAATGCATGAAAGATAAACAGAGAAGATAATAGGATAAAGAACACCTGGTATTGCATTGATAAATAGTGAAGAATACATCTTACTTGGCTTAGGCCTGCCAGGCCCCCTAACTAGGGGTTTAGACACTCATGGTTATTGAAGACTTTACAATGAATGGGGTATAGGAACTGGTGAGAGAAAAAAGGGTGAAAGAAAGGAAAAAATGATGAAAGAGAGGAAAGAATTCCCTAAGTAAAAGTTATCAAGCTCTGGGTAGTAGTGAGAATGCTGTGTCGTTTCTCCTTAGTCCGATTCTCTATTTATAGCGGTTGAAGTAGGCTTTGGGCCTTTGTAGGCTCGCTTAGCGCGACCTCCCTCGCTCAGTGTGTGTAGATTCTGCGCTTAACGGACATCTCTCGCTTAGCGCGCTGACCATGTACTTAGTGAGCTCCTTTCGCTTAGCACGTGTTCTGTTTCTGTTCCGCACGCTTAGTGTATGCTGAGCGCGAGTACCAACTCTCGTGCTTAACGCCTCGTTTAGCGTTTGTGTCTCCTATCTCGTTTAGCGCAAACTACTATGCGCTTAGTGAGACACTGGGCTAGGCCTTGTTGCTGATTCTTCATTTCTTCATTATTTTTTTCTAATTTTTGTTTTTGGCACCTCCAATTTTTATATCTGTAACCAAAATTTAACGAAATATCAATTCTTTAACACTTAAGCATAGATAACCGTTAAATAATTACTTTTAAAGATAATTTTACTTTATTTTCTATCATCAAAATATAATTATTTAGGCAAAATAAGGAAGGGACATGTGATGATGATTGCAGCCGTAAATAGTAGCATGCAGCTTTTACGGACTCTGATCACGATCTGTATCATCACCTTCAATTGAACTCTGACTTCCCCTTTTGGGAAGAGAAGAAAATTTTGGCTAATTGACCAAGCTTCAAAGTACAAAGTGGGTTTACTTCTAATTAAGGTTTATTATGAACTAGAAGGAAACTTTTATCTGGGTCACTCATTTTTTTTTTCATTGGATAGCATAGAAAGCAGCCCCATCCAAAGAAGAGGAAGCATAATAGCGAATGGGTGTCACGTGCAGCCCTCAAAGCAGAGAGGGTTTTACAGCATAACTACTAAAAAGTACTAACAACAACCACATCACAAGCCACAATGTGTTCCATTACAACTCGAATGATGAAAATTACACACACGGAAACATAAGCCTCTCTGTATGGTATTTACAGTGGTACACTATTTATTTGTTTATTTAGTTATTGTCGTTCGTCATGTTACAGAAACTCAGGTGATCCTTGATTTAAGTGCGTTTTCTGTTTTTATTTTTAATGAAAACAAAAAATAAGAATAAAAATACGTTTCTTTAACATTTGGATATCATTTTTCTTAAAAAATATCATAAAACATGCCAAAAATTAAAAACTAACAAATAAACTTTTTCATACTTTTTGTAAAAGTGGAAATGCAATTGTTTTTAAATCTTGAAATTTTGAAAATAAAATTTATTTTAAAGAATAAACAAAATAGCACTCAAATAAACAGTAACCTAACCTCTTCTTCGTACTATTATTAACTCTTTTTATTATGTTTAACATTTTAAGATTTTACTATAATTAAAGTTTTATTTCTATAATTTTGATATACATCATATATATCTTTTACGAAAAATAATTATATTTAAGTTGAATAAAATTATTTTAAGTAAAAAAATTCTTCCTTTCAATATTTAAGACAATCAGCATATGCATAATTCAAAATTGAGAACTCTTTTATTAAACTTAAATAACCATTTGCATGATTAATATTACTTATTAATGTGAAACTTCAAACACATGTATATTTACAATACATCTACGTTAACAATACTCCTACTAATATATTAACAATGCATCTATATTTTACTGCTATAGTAAACTCAAATTAAGGATGCTAAATTTACAGAAGCATCTCTCTAGTGCAGGTTTGGCCTTATCAGCAAAGTGTAGTGTAACTTTATCGGAAGCTGGTTTATTCAATGATAGCGTAATGTGCACGTTGGGTTGCTCTCATGTGGTGGTACTTGCGACTTGAGAGCTACAAGCTTGAAAATTGGAAAGGCTTCTAATCAACCAAACACAATAAGACCAATGACTTTTGATTTGAATCCCATGATGGATAAACCTGACTTTTTATTATCTCCATTTGGCCACACTTTAGTTAGATGTCTATAATTAAAACTTGGTCCATTGATCTTTTATTTATTAGTCTATATTATAAGATTCAATTTTTTACTTTTTAAAAATACTTTTTAATTCAAAGATAATTTTAAATTATATAATTTTTGTCCTTAAGAAAATTGTTTTACTATTTTTTAAAAGTAAAAAATATAACCTTTTAAAAAAATATTAAAATCATTAAATGACCATTTTTTTACTTTAAACAGACTAGTTCATAACAATTAATATCAAAGTAGTGTTTAGCTTCGTTCTGCCGTGTAAAGTTGAAGCAAATGATTGTTTGTAAATATTACCGTCCAAAGTAAATAACGGAATCTTCAATAATGATTATGATCCAGCAAAAGTTACGTATTGATTTAATAGCAAAGGGTGTTGCTATCTAATATCCTCAAGACACTTATTAAAGAATAAAACAAATATTGTTTTTACATTAAAATCACAGTGAGAGTGTATTAGAAATTATGATAAATTGTATTAACAATAATTTCTAATGATAATCTCATTTGTAATTTCTTAGTTTTCTGTAAAGATTTTGATTAACATTTGTCAAAAAGAATGTGAATGAGATGAACGATGGGCAACTTGTTAAAGTAGTTAGTAAGCCTCATTAATATGTGCAAATTACAGTTTGAGTTTCTCCTTAATTACGTACATTCTTCTCATTCTCTTGCTGGCTGTTCCCTACCCCACCCATATGCAAATCTGTTCCATTGATTTATTAGTTCATCTTTCAGATCATCCACCAATTCTAATGCTTTCCCCACATCCTATAAAGCTTTTCTATGTGATCCTTTCCCCACATCCATTCAAAATTAATTGTAGTGCTGAGGAGACGGGTTCCTGACGGTGATTGGTGGAGTTGTTGACATATCTATTACGAAAAGTGCCTAATTAGAGAGTTTTCTCGTTCAAAGCTTCCTATGTTAATGGAATATTCGTAGTTGGTGTCATTGACATTGTTAGGTCCGGAAAAACATTAATGTTGACAGTAATGAGCTTCATCACAGTCTACAGATAATATTTGTTGTGAAAATATAATTAAGGTATTTTATGGACAAATTATTAAATATACAATTCTTTAAGATACTTGTTACAGTCGGTTAAATTTTTATGACCATCAAGGGTTGCAAAATTAGTCACCTCCATCAATTACTAGTGTGTCTGAGAATATGTTAGGCGTTGCTGGACGTGAAACCCCAATGCAACTATTAGTTGCTTCTGCATTTTATTTATGTCATTTTGTACTAAACGTGAATCTCAAATAGAGAACCAAATAAGCACTACAACATGCTTTGGTGCCTATGCTTTGTGCTGCTTGCTTGTATTTGGGTTGTAAAGAATATGATTCAGATTCAGACCACCTTGTTTTGGTAGCAATTTGGTTTCCATCACTAGTTTATTTAAGGAAAAGCTAAATAGCAAAAAAACATTTCATGGAAACAATCACTCAGAGATAAGCCAATCAAATGAATTGTTATTCTAAAGTTGAATCTCAAGTTGGATATTATGTTTTATGGTAAAAAGAGTTTGGTTTGATCAAATCTAATCCCGACAATATTTGTTATTTGATTTTCATATTGTTTTATAATGTTTTTATTTAAAATTCAAAAATATTTTCACTTGTATCTCTGTTTATTTCGTCTTTATCATTGAATGTTAAGTTCATGTTCTTATTGTTTCATTTGTTAGTTTAGAGGGTATAAATTTGTGTGAAATTTGCCAATACGCAAGTCCTCATGAAAACAATATTTGTTACTTATTGAATACTACTTGACGACTTTGTAAGCTTGCCAATGAGTCAACATCTATCTCATCTAGAATGCACTCCATATCAGAAGAGACGAACAGCAGCACACACAGAAGTCCTCTAAACCAAGTAGACAAAGGGACAGTGCAGCAAAAGAAATTTGCCCAAACACTGCAGTACACATCAGCAGCCATCTAATGTGGAAGTGCAGGAAAGATAGTTTGCCAACCTATTAAATTCTCCATAGCACATAAATTTGAGGAGCTTATAATAGCAATATCTTACTTAAATGACAAAGTTAGACACCATAAAGGGAAGCATGTGGTGCTTCGAAATGCTTCCAGATTAAAAATATAAAAAGTCAATTAAAGGAACCTCTAGCTTTGCTATAGATCAAAGATACAAGACTCAGCCAAGATGAAGGTGTATCTCCTTTCGTTTCTACAATTCTACCATCCAAGTTTGGGACCAATCAGTAGATCACAAGCAGAAAGCCAAACCAAACCTTGCTTTTAGTTTCTTTAGTCAACATGGAAAAACGCATGGGCTTCTACACAACAAAAGAAAAGGATTTCCATCCTGCCCGATGAAAAATGGCATAAAAACCGCTATAAGTTTGCTTTTAGCTGGAATTTGGAGCAAATAATTTTTTCTGGCAAAAACTATATTAATTTTCTTAAGATGAAGTACCAAAATTATATATTAAAAGTGATAAATGTCTGAATTAAGTAGTAACCTTACAATTTGAAAACACTTATGTGAATTGAACCCATTAATTAGAAAAGTTCACAATTTAAATCCCTAGAAATTAGATTTGAGCATCCAAATGAAAAGAGAGCACAAAAATTGTTGGACGCAGAAAAGATCTTGCAGTTGCAGGGAACCATAGAGAACTCAGTATCTGGAAGAGAAAGATAAGATACTAACTATGTATACAACTACTACTTATTATGAAAACCCATTGATGCCAGCAGCCTAACCAAAATGAGTGACAAACATATAATCTGTATTAAAAAACTTGTATATAGCAACAAACATATGTCAGGCCAATCTACTATCCAACAAATTTGTCCAGCTTTACAACATACTTAAAAACGTTGCTTCCTAAGTCTCTATGCTTTTCCAAATATGTGCAGACTCAAGAATGGGAGCCATTGCCAAAGATCATCGAACACATATGAGGACATGAAAAATCAAAAGAATCAGAACAAACTAATGATGAGAAGAACAATTTGTGTTTAAATCGCTATGCAGAAAACTTTCCAAAATTACAACCACTCAAGACCTCTCACAAAGCCGAATGAAAAATTTGTATGCACGAGTAAAGCACCAAAAGTTTTAACAGCTGGAAAGAGAATATGAAAATAGCAGAGTCCAAAAAAAATTATGTATTGATATGTACAGTGTACAGTTGTACACCACTTCTCCAACCTCTGAGAACAAGTGGAGATAATACCAGAATGACAAAAAATCCAGTTTTCACCAACCGCTCCAACAGCAGAAGTTGATCAAGCAACCCTTTCATTTTTCCAATCCACATTAACCTGTTCCAATTCTTCAATCCTTAATAATTGAATTGCAGCAAGTTCCCTGTCTATAAACTCTTGAACCACATTACTCTAAATGAATACAAACGCAAACAAACAAGGGTTTGACATTTCACTGTTCCCACCTCTCAGGCTTCAACTCTACCATTTTAATTGAACATCCAATCCAATCCAATCATTGCCCCTTTTGAGCCATACTGTTACAATCTCATCATTTTTCAAATTGAAATTGGACAGAAAAGGCACCAACGCAAGGAATCTTCAACATTAATAACTAAACTAATCCAGGTCCAAGTGGGGGTTGCATTCTTTGGAATAGAAATCATTCGTGTCCAACAAAGTTGTCAACATGGCATGAGTGAAATTAGGGTCATTAGGATCACTCGTTGGAGACTCCTCATAAAGCGATTCCAACACTTTGGGCCGAGAAAAACAAAACCTGCACCCACTCCTTCCACTAACGCCACCTTCAACATTCACCACCTTACCTTTTGGTTTCGGAACAAGACTCTTTCTGCTACTGATCCTGCGCACTTGCTTCTTCGCTTTCGTGAATTGGTGCACCACCACCTTTCCAAAACCACTACCCATTCTTCTTCTTCTGCTGCTGCGATGTTCATTCTTTCCGATTTCGGAATCGTCATCGTCACTGCCTCCTTCGTAACCGTGACGATCGGATTCTGAGAACGAAATCTCCTCCTCCTCATTGGAACAACCAGACATGAAATCAAACCTCGTTTGTTTCACGGTCGCAGCGAATTAGGTAGCGCAAATTAGGATTCTTCTCAACAATCATCAAAGTTGAATTTCGGAAACAATAATGAACAGTTAAGAGGAGAGAGAAAGAAAGATAGCGTGAAGTTTGCTATGGTAAGTAAATCAAATGAATGCGTAGTAGAAAAACGTGTATCGGAACCTAGCTGGATTTAAAATTCAACCTTATATATATGTGAATGTGTTTCGTTCACTTGATTTCAATATGCGAACCCGTCTTGTTCACTTTTACGACTCTCGCCAACGCAGAGACTTCCACGTGTTAGATGTTCATTTTAGGTAATGCCTAGTGCTCGTTTTTAAGATAAAACAATTAAAACTTAAGTTTATTAATAAAAAATTATTTTTTTGTTAGTTTTTAAAAATTAAAAAGACATCATATGCTATGTTGATAAAAAAAAAATCATTGACATTTGAAAAATAAATCTATTATATATCTATCTTATTTAAAATAAATTATTTTTAAAAATTTTATTTTGGGTCTGTTTCGTCATTAGACCCACCCCTGACGGTGGCAGCTTTATCTTTCAGTTTAGTGTTATTTTTGGTTAGTTTCGTCTTGATATTGATTTTATGTGGTCTCTCTGACACATTATTGCTTTTGGGACCAAACCAATTGCTCAATCCTGTGAAACAACCATCCGCGTCCACCTCATCATAAAGGCCAAAAATTAAAAAAGGAGATCACATTACAAATTTTTTTACATAGAGGGAAAATTATGACTAACCAATCAAAATAGAACAACATAGTGAATCAATCAAAATGAAGTTGGCACGTAAAAAATTTTGTGACCACCTACCAAAGAAATCGACCTAATTTGGGGCGTGATTGAAAATTTTGAAACAATAAGAAAAAATTATATTTGAACTCTATTCATTCTTTTTTGAATTAGAAATTATGAGTATTTTTTAACTTATTATGTCAATACTACTAATTTCACTTATGATAGATAGTTATCGTTGATTGTTGATAAAAAATGATTATCAAGGAAATTTTACAAAAAAAAATAAAATCAAATTCTTATTAACCAATAAGGCACTGGTTAAGGATCTTTTTTTAAAAAGGCAATAGCTAAAGAATTAATCAATAAAAATGCTTTTTAAAATCATAAGAGAATACATTTTTTTGTATCCAAATAAAATACTTTCTCAATCCACTGGTTAACATTTGCATTGCAAACTTTTATAGAAAAAACATTTGCCTGACCAATTATCATCCAACAAATTTGTCAAGCTTTACAACAAAAATGACTACAAAATTTTGTTTATTTCTGGAAATTTTATGACATTTTATCCATTTAGGAATCTCCTTATTATTATTATTATTTATGGTCTCATTATTATTTTCATAATTACAATAAAAGTTTTTTTTTAATTTAAGGAATTATAAAACTGAAGGTGGGTGTAACTTATAATTCTAATACACTGACTATTGTTCTTGCAAAGCACATGTCAAAAAATAACTACTAGGCGTTTCAAATAGTGCTCAAAATTTAATTACACTTTCTTTCAGTGCAACAAAATATACTTACTCTAACAATCCACCCATACGAGGTTATTTTGTCGGCTCAGTGTAATGTTATAAAAAAATGTGCGTTGAAGAATCATCAACTAACTTGATCAGCACTCGATTCGAACAGCACCACTCTCTGACTTAATGAACTTGGGCTTCCTTATGACCTGTTCCAAGCACTGAATAACGTCTCCAATCTGGAAATCACACCAATTATTGATTACTACTCCACACTCAGTTCCCTTTTTCACAGAATCCACATCCTGTTTCTCCCGCTTAAGCGATGTACAAAGTCCTTCAAACACAACTTCCCCACTCCTAAGAAGCCTCAGGGTTGCTGATCTTGTCACAGAACCATCGATAACACGACAACCCGCTATCTTAACATCAGGCCCCTTGGACTTGCTCCCTTTGATTTCAAAGATATTCAGCACTTCTGCTTGCCCAGCAACATGGGTTTCAGAAGTCCCAGGGGCCCTCTCTATTATCAAATTGCCTATGTCTTCCAAGAGGTGGTAAATTACACGGTGCAGAACTATCTATATAACCAAACCAAATGGATGTTAAAAGGAAGTCAGAGTTTCATCTCACAGAATCTTAAGCATAACCACAATGTAGTTAAATATGAGCATAAGCTTTAAAAAGTTAATACCTTGATACCGGCACGAGCTGCTTCCTGACTAAGAGCAGTAGGTGGACTTTTTACATTGAATCCAACTATGCAAGCACCACAAGCTTGTGCTAAGTCTAGATCAGATTGAGAAATAGGCCCAGCGCCAACATGGACAACATTTACGAAAACCTAGCAATATATAATGTGTTAGCAACAAATAGTAAATGTTAGTACAACGCAAAATTAAAAGTTCATAACAACTTATAGTACGTGAGTGTCACAAAGCTGGCTCACATGTATGCCACACCCGGTAATAATTAAAAGCAAACAATTCTCAGTTGTCCAAGATATATAGTGAATGTGATGAACAGGAACTGACTAGTGATTGCATTTTTTTTTTCAATACTGATCACTCAAGCAAATACCTTTCCACATGTCATTTTCATCAGGCCACCATATAAACCTTTATTAAATGGATTACTCAAAAGCATTCATAACTGTTATATCAAGTAATCAAACATTTCTTTTAAATAAAAGCATTTCACTTGAAACCTTAATCAGTTAGATGCATGCACTTTGGACAAAGCATAAACTGACTAACTCACATTACCTTCTAATAAATTTAAGTTGTTAGAGTTTAGGAAAAAGAAAACAACAAGAAGGTACCAATCACTTGATAAAAAGGCTCTGATACCAAAAGGGTAAAAGGTGAAACTTTTACATCTCTAACACAAACTGTTTTCCTTGCCTGTGATCAAGCATGCATGTGTATGCAAAAAGAAAAGTTTACTATAACTATAATCTTCACAAACCTGAGCACTATTTAAAGTTTTCAATGCATCAGTGACAGCTTGAACAGTTCCCTGAACATCTGCTTTTACTATTACTGGCATTTCAACCCACTGCGGAACCTCCTTGGAATCATCTGAAGTAGTTGGCTTGTCCTGTATCATCTTATTCCTAAGCCTGTTCTCCTCATATTTCCTTTGCCTACCAGAACTAAGCATTCTAGCTCGCTCCTCAGAATGAACAACAATAACATCATCACCAGCCATTGGCAGCCCTCGAAGCCCTTCAATCTCAACAGGCATAGCAGGTGTTGCTCGTCGAGTTAACTTCCCTGCCATATCTTTAATAGCCCTTATTCTTCCCCATTGTGAGCCTACAACCACATGCTGACCACAAACTAGAGTCCCTGCCTTCACTATAGTAGTTACCAATGGACCCCGTCCTTTGTCGAGTCTTGCTTCCACCACATATGCTTGAGCAGGCCCATCAATTCGTGCTTTAAGATCCATCATATCAGCCTGAAGTAGTAAAGCTTCTTCTAGGTTATCCAGTCCAATTTTTTCAGTTGCTGAAACCTCGACAACCTGAACATCCCCACCCATCTCCTCCAGAAGCAAGCCCTCTGAAGCAAGCTGCATTTTAACTTTTTCAGAATTTGCACCTGGTTTATCACATTTGTTAATTGCAACTACAATTGGTACATTAGCTGCTTTTGCATGGGACATGGCTTCAAGTGTTTGAGGCATCACACCATCATCTGCAGCAACAACCAGCACCACTATATCTGTAACTGCTGCACCTCTTGCCCGCATTGCACTAAATGCAGCATGACCAGGAGTATCAAGAAATGTGATTGATGCTCCTGACGGCATGACCACCACAAAAGCACCTATATGTTGAGTTATGCCACCAGCCTCCTTGGCTGCCACTGAAGTTTGACGCAAGGCATCAAGAAGAGAAGTTTTGCCATGATCAACATGGCCCATCACTGTTACAACTGCAGGACGTGGTAAAATTTCTGCACCTTCAGCTGAATGTAGCCTCTTAACATTGATGCCAGCCTCCTGCACCAGCAATAAACTAATTCAGTGGAAAAAAAAATAGCAACAAAGAGAAACAAATGTTCATCACGTGGCAAATTTAGAGGGGAAAAAGGAGGGTGGAGGGTGAAGCTTTTGAGGTAATGACTCAGAATGAATGCAAACAAATAAAAACTTGTAAGAATACCTTATATAATACTTCAACAATGGTTTTAAATAAAATATTTATCCAAACCTACCTACTCATACTTTAGGCCTAGTCTTCTCAGTTACTTTTCTTCCCCTAATCTTTCTATGCATAGAGCATACTATCAACGAGACAGCCAAATACCAACTAATTTCAGGAAAAACATCTCATCAAGCTCCATAGATCCATCAAAACTTCACAATAAGTCTTGTAGGTTTTATTTCAAAATTCAAAACACTAAAAAATTCTGAAAGCTAGCTTCAAATCTCATATACTTGAAGTGAAGAATAAGTAAAACAAGAGCTATTTTTAATTTCTTCATAACAACCTGCCATTTACAAATGACAAGAACAAACAAACAAGTATTGGGATCAAACGAAGGTAGTAGGTACAAGTTCCTAATATTCACTGGTTTAATGTCATTTGTGACAAAGAGGGGGAAAATACCATTGTCACAAGTTCAGCGATATCCATGCTGAGAAGCTCAAACTCTGATTGAACCTTTTCGCCAACATTAGTGAGGATATCCTGCAAAGAAGATACTGATCTTCCAGTGCGCTTTGCCAGTTCAACAAGGGTCATGCCTTCAAATATTTCTATTGTTTTATCAGGATTACATTTGGTAGCTGGGACATTACGACGGGCATAAGGAGCTCCAGCAGGTAGCTGGTTTCTACCACCTCTTTTCACATATATCCTCTTTGCAGTTTGCAAACCTAATGGTCCATCACTTCTCGCCCAGACTTGTGAACTAGCATGGAAGCACCTACAAATGTAATCAAAACACCTTATCTCTATGCCATTTCTTTTTCACTTAAGCAACTTTTACAAAAAAGTTGAGTACTATTCAAATCCACTATGCATGGGCCATACTTTGTTATCATCCTTATATCACCTAAGCTGTAATGCTATCAATGGTTCATTTTGAAACTTGAAAATTGAATACTATTTTACCGTATTCCACATTCTTTAGTCTCCCTGCCAAAACCAGCCACTCCCAGAGATGATTGGTTGATGAAATCTGCATAATGTAGTTAAAAGAATTTGAGTAGCTAAGTATGTAATGTATAATAAGAGCACAAAATACAATATTAAAAGCACAAAGCATGTCTATTACCCGGCACACATCTTGCTGATGCACAAACAGATTGCACAGTAAAGATGGATGCAAAATTTGATCCTGCCACATGTCTAAATGGTGTTGTCGACAAAGCTCTAGTAAAATTCATATATATTCTCTGCATTCAGATAACATAAAGAACATTATCAGCAACTGAATGAGCTACGACATAATACTTTTTACGGGAAAAGTTCAATCACCTACAAACTGGATAATTATCATATTTGATACAAATTTGCAATGAAAAGAACATATGCCATATGCATATAAAAGTCAACTCACCTTCTTTCCAAGCTCGCGCCACGCCATTCATAAGCATGTAGCTGCAAAATTAGGCTTAATGCAAATTATTAATAAAAAATAGACAGGGAAGGTGACAGAAGTAGTCAGAAGCTCATCAATGATGGATTTATGTATATGTCAGCAATAACGGCAAAAATTACAACACTATTTCAGATTGTATGTGTTTAAGACATCATTTGGCCTCTCAAGTTCCAGCCCAGAAAGGTGTTAGTTATGATGAGGATCATAGAATATCAAATAATAATAATAATAATAATACAAAAGGGGGTCAAAAGCCACCACACATTTTAGATTTTTCTAGTAACTAAAATTTTCAGTTTCTACACGTGACTTAGGAAATCAAGAACTTGACAAGGGCGTTCAAGGAAACCACGGTTACTACTATACTTTCTAAATTGACAATCACCGCTGACATAGATAAGTCAAATTGCATTTAGTCAATTTCAATGATAAAAAAAAACCTTCTGGTCTCAATGTTGTAATATAACATATTCTACAACCATCTCAGTCATCAGACAACATGACACGACTAGAAGAACACATTGCAAGTCAATATGGTAATCTGTTGTAACTTATAAGGGGCAAACTCACTCTTCCTGAAGAAACTGGAGCTTGGGGTAAGAGCTCAACAGCTCTACAAAAACCCAAAACTAAGGGTAGCAAGCAAGTGGATGACCAGATTGATTTTGAGTTGAATTAATCGTAGTATTGATCCATTAAGAAAATTATTTTTAAGAAAAAAACTACCCTTTACATGTTTAATGGATAGAGTCACGGATACCTAATCACGAATCAAAATTCTAACGAAAAGATACCCAATCCGTCCATTACCTATCTATCATATTATTTTTCAGCTTTTGTTTTTCCTACAGCTTGTAATCTAATAATAGAGAAAGTTGATTGAAATAGAATGCAATATGTAGGTAAAAAAATAGTGGGCAGGAGTGGAATGAATGCATAGAGTGCAGGAGTATGGTGAAACTAGTACTTTGATCAGAAATAGTCAGTTATTGATAAGGTGAATAGAGCAGACCAAAACCTGTAATAGACGCGATTCCGGTGATTTACAAAACCATAAGGGCGTGAGGGACGACAACGGCCTTTACCACCGCCATAGCCATATCATAGTCACTCTTCTTTCCTTACAAAACCACTAATGATATTTATGGGCTTCTCTTGTAAGGAAGTCACACAGGCCCAACCCAACTACCTCCTCCCCACAAGGAAGCCCCGTATATATTGTCTCTTTTTTCTTCTTCTTCTTTTTTTTTTATCTAAACACATGTATCATCCAAGAGATTATTAATTCACGATGATTCATATATTTAGACTTTAATATTTCTTTTCTTTTGTTTTGATCAGTTTAGATTCATTTAATCAAAAAAAATTTCACCAAAAAATTAAAAATAATCAAAAGCTTTCATTGATTTAACTTTGCCATAAATTTAATCAAAAACTTATAATTAAATTAAAAATTTAAATAGTGGAAATTATATTAATAAAAACTTACATTGATTTTAAAATATTCAATTACATTTAATATTAATACTCCAAGCCATGAAGCAAATGGTTGATCAGACCCTTGTGTAGCTCAATGGATTGATTATATACGTGGGTGTTTCTCATCTTCATGTGCCAAGACGATTGGAACATTTGCTTGATGCTCGAAACGTGATGGAGTGTTTTGTGAACTTTCTGATATGATTCAATTAAACTTTATTAATTCGAATTAATTTTACCCTAAACTTGAATCAATTTAATCTTTGGACATCCTTAATTTCTCTACTAGAGAAAGACATGTAACTAGGAAAAGTTAGAGAAAATATTTGTAATTAAAGATTGTCCATCGATGTATAGATGGCACAACACTGGATACTTATAAAATATAATCTCACGTCTTATAAAATCTTTCAAATTTAATTAATTTTCTACTATTTTTTTTTTACTTATAAAATTTTAAAATTATTTCACATCCTAATTCCATGATAAGCTCCACAAATATTTGGGTAGAAATAATATATAAAGATTTTAAGCAAAAAAACTAGTGATTTTTTTTACTTAATTTAAAAAAAAAAGTAACTTAATTAGCTCGAGAAAATCACCCACAATGCAACTAGCTTTTTTTAGTGAAAGGATTTTGAAATGGGCATGAGAAGAAATTTGATAAAATGACATAATTATTGTCGGTATTATTCTACAATTGAAATTTAAGTTACCGCAAGAAAACATCTCAATTTCACGGATAAAAAAAAATTGTCAATTTCAATTGAAAAACAACTCAACTATACTATTCTGTGTAAATTTTGTAGTATTAATTAATTTATCAGCTCCCATTTCCAAAGACAATGCAAGGAATTTGGACTTAATCGTACGTGTCCATGATTTGTGATGAATACTTGGTTGGCAAAAAATTATAAGCTCATTATAATTGAACCATCGCTGTAAAGGAGTATTGTGTCAGTGAACACAGTAGCTGTGATAGGTATTGTCCATTTTGGTAGCTTCCCACACCCAATTATTTTCTTAGCATCCAGAAAGAAAAGTGATTGTAAAGTTGGCTAATTTCAGTTTATGACGTAACATGTTCTGTTACTCTATTTATTTCCTTCCCGCAACACAAAATTTCTCCTCATTGTTATGTAATTGCCGTGGATGACGGGTTATCGTAGATTATGACACTATAGTGGATAGTGTCGTCTTTATTTTCTGCTGCATAAATAAATAATAAGATATCATGGTCTATACCCGCAATGAAACGTGAAAGTCAAGAAGTAATTTAATTATAGAAGAACCTTTTACTTTTAGTTCGTGATTATTTTTTCTTCAGATTCAAATTTTCCTTGATTATATAACATGTTGGAAGGCAGAATTTGTGGTTGCGGATATGATAATGATGCTCGTGGAAAAGTGATTCTTGCCAAATACATTTTAGAACAGAGACAAGAAAGTTCAGAGTCAGGCTTGGTTCATGATAGTTAAGATGTATCAACATAGCAGAATTAACCCTCAATCGTTTGCTACTCAGAAAACAACATTTAATATTTTAATACTACTATGAAAGTTGAAAAGTACTATATCATCGTCAACAAACTCGAGGGAAGATTCAAGGTTAGGAATAAGATTATAAGATGTACCATCAGATGCACATATACTTCAAAATTGGTGATATATCCTTACGGTACTCATACCGGAAAACTGCTGCACAATATACATATTTGTATAACTGATTCCGTACCAGAATTCAGATGTTTTATGTTCTAACCTCATATATATATATATATATATATATTCTTTGGATAGAAATTAAATTAATTATTATGATTACTACAACTATAATATTTTTTTATAATTTAAATTTGGCTATGATAATGCTTTTCAGCAAATTTATAGAGTAATAATTGATAATAATATATGCATGAAGCTGATTGCATATATTTAATTGAATTTACTATAGAATAGAAACAGATTTAACCGTGACTCTGTGAGCCAAAACATTATAGAAGTTAGTAACATAAAGTGACTTTAATTTCTGTCAAGAGGGATGACCCTCCTTGATCTGCACACGTGTGAGGAATGAGACAGAACGGGAAGACCCCATTGAGTGGAGAGAACAATAGCAGGATATATGTTTTCCATGTTCATCATTTGGTTGACAACCTCATTGTATAGTCTTACAATTCTGCTTGACAACACCACAACTCCTAAGGAAAGTTTCCTAGAACGTGACAACCTAAGGCCACGCAATCTTCCATTCAAAGACTTCACCCAACAGCTTCTTCCATCCCTCATCATCTTTTGACTCGAACTTGTTAGCTTCTCATAGCCACATCTAATGCGTTTGGTAGCCAAATATTGCCAACCCATCTTCAGCATTGTGCCCTAATTAATCAACAGAAACAGATAAGAGATATCAGTGTGTGGAGAATATAAGAGTGAGCCTAAAGCTCCTTCAATTCGAACATACACAGAGAGTGATGGTGATGGCGGTTTGAACTAGCTACATTAGATACCTTATATAACCCATGAATGTGCCTTCATATTCAACACACTTATTCTTCCTTGTGGCAGATAGAGACAATGTTGCCTTATTTTAAAACTTTTTAACACATGGCTACAAAAATGTTGCCACTTCAGAGGTCTGTTAAGCTGTTCAGTTAAATATATGTAGCTAGTAATCCAAATTAGTTGGTGGTTGGAGGAATATTTGGTGCATGTGCAATGATTGATGTGCTCATTAAAAATATATAAGCTAAAGCTAATCATTTGCTTAACTGTGGAATGTATGTGGCTGTGATATTTAGTTGCTAACAGATAGTTAATCATTTCTAACATTGTTTAATGATTTTTTCACAAAATCAAGCCTATTAACTGTTCCTCTAATATGTCCTTTTATAGCATAAGAATATATAATAGTATGTACTACGTGTTTAGTCCAAGTTTCAAATCTTGTTCTTTGACTAACTTAACAAGCCTTTTATTTCTTAATTATACATTTTACAAAAATTTAGAAGGGTTAAGCTAGCTGTAGCCTGGCACCATATTGTGAACGTGGCTATTATGTTATAGACATGCAAGCAACATATTTTTAACACCTTTGAACACATTTTCTGTTATTAATTAAAATTTATTAAAAATAATATTTTTTTTTTCTTCTTAATGAGAATCATATCACTCATAATTACCTTTTTAATAAATTTTAACAGATAATGAAGAGTATGTTAAAAAAATTATATTAGAGAATATATTTATAGTATTCCTTTTTTTTAGATGGACCTTACCTTAATTTGGTCTATAGCATGCTTCAAGTCAATATATGTGACTGAGGCTACGAGTAACCAGTGTGAATGCCCAGCAATGACAGAAGTATATATTATTGTGTCTTAAAAATTATATCGGTGATTAAATTGATTCAAACATTGAAATAAACCGATAAATAATAATTAAAAATATAAAATAATATTAAAAAAATTAATACCGTAACTTTATAATACTAAAATAAAAAATAAAAAACTATTTTATAAGTTCTTAACATTCAAAATATGCATAAAAATCCATATTGAATATATCATAATACTGGCACACGTTTTAACAAAACACGACAACATTCATTAACAATAAAACGTTTACATATCTAGAATAGAAAATATAAAATCACAAATATTTAAGATTGTTTTATTTTTCAGAAAAAAAAATTCAAAATAATGTCATTTTAATTTTTTTTTTATCCATGACAAACTGACTATTACCATTTTATTTTTTTTTACCGATTTTACCTGTTTTGACCAATTTCCTTTTTTTTATCAGTTTTTCTCAAAATTAATTCTGTAATTTATTGAAATCAAATACTGGTTCAATTCACCAATTTTCAGTTGGACTGACTCGTGTGGATATGTTTTCAAAACACTGATATTACCATGGTTGGATCCTTGGCACAAATACCTCAGCATTAGTACTAACATGACAAATAGGCTATTGTATCTTGCATTCTCATTATTTCATCATGCATATCCTGTTATATTCTGAAAAATTCATTTCAAATATAAATTTTTATTCTCAGAATGAATTTTGCAAAATAAAATAGAGGTTTCCGATACAAGAGCAAAGGATATAAATATCCTATTCATGAATCATAACCCACAGCCCAGCAACCTAATTATCACCACCTAACTCTTTTTGAACACGCCGATTGGCCTTTCAGAATTATTTATTCCTACCAAACCCATGTGTAAAGCTACGAACAATGGCTTACAGTGTAGTATAGGCTATTTACCTGCATATTTGAAAATGTGCCAAGTCTAGCGTAAATTGGTGTGCTATATATATATATATGCGATGGGTGAGATCTACATCTACTAGTAAATTTATGATAAAGAGAAAATAATCATTTCATGGACATTGGGTCCCATAACAGTGACAAATAATTTTCATCTGTTTTATGATAGAAGTGTGTTTGTTATAAACTTTTTTAACCAACTTATAAAATTCTTTGATCAAAATTTAGCAATCTATATAATCTTTTTTGACAGTAGAATAATCTATATAATCTAAGGCATAGAAGTATGGGACTGCGAATGTAATTGCAATCATACAATTAATGACTAAATAACTAAATTATATATTTGATCTTTTATTTTATTTTTTATTAGTCTCTTATCTTTTTTAAAAAAAAAATCAATTTCGTACTCTATATTTTAAATTTTGGCCAATTTTATCATTCTATTAGTTTAGAATTAACATTGTTAACAATTTTAACATAACAACGGTTATAAACCACCACAAACAATACTTAATCACAAAGTGTTTTCACATGCCTTATTAATACTGTGACAATTTTGAACTGGCAAAATGATATTTAAAAACAGTAAAAATAAAAAGTCTCTTTGTGAAGAACTAGATTGTTTTCATGCTCAATTTCTCTCATTTTGTTCTATAAATCTTAAAATTGATATGGGATTACTATAGATCAATGTGCATTCTAATCAAAATATCTTAAATTTTGCAACGAACGGATGCCTACATCAAAAGGATTGAGCAAATCATGTTAAACTTGTGCTGTAAAATAAATGAAATTTTCTAACGCAAAAACTTGACCCAATTTATTTTTCTTTTCTTATTGATTCGAGTGAAACATGTTTTAATATGTTGCTTTTATGAGAGAGGTAATCTGAATCTTTCAGTCAATTATATAAAATGTGGACCCAAAACATAAATCAAAACAAAATGAATTACATAAAATTTGTAATTATGTTTGATTCTCACATATATGCTTCAACAAAGTTATTTGACTTTCGACTATATTAAATTATTAATTGAAACACATATGATAAATTCCTTGATGACTATGCCATTTTTGTAATTTTTAAAGATTCAAAATCAAGCACATTTTTTGTGAACTAAAATTTAAAATTGTGATATTTTTAGGGACTAATAATAACTTATTTAACTTTTCCATTTTTTTAATCTTAAGAAGATTCTTTTTTATGCAATCTTATGAAGATTATTGATGTGATATTTGAAAAATCTAAACATGATTACATGTTTGATTCAATTTTTTTTTTTCAATCTTTTGAAAAGACTTTGAGAAAAAAATATTTCTTCTCAAAATAAAATTGCCAAAGATGTAATAAATTTTTATCACAATTCAGAAACACTACCATATAGATTCTGGAAAAGAACATCCACAATAGCTTGCAGCAGCGATATCACGCAAGTTTTTGCTACATAACGTGTTTTCTTTTTTTTTTCTTTTTTTTTTTTTGAAACATAAACTTGTTTTCGTTTGTGTTTGTTTTTCTTATTTGCAAATTGCAATTGCTTGCACGTCATTTCATGTTAGTCTGACAGAGGCATTTTACCCGTTTATATTTATCAAATGGCCTTGGATCAGGATTCAGGATCTATTATAGAATCTCTCAAATAAATTGCATGTTCCATTTGCTTGGCCTCTATGTTATACCCTTGGCAACTTAATGCGACAGCCGTTGACATTTCTTCACATTAATTTAAACAATAGTAGTAATTAAAACCCACCTTATAATTAACATACTACTGCTAATTAATTAGGACACATAAGAATATAAGAGCAACCCGAAAAGAATAAAGGAAAAGAAAATCCTGGGCAAATTACAAGTTACCATGACCAATGTGTGGGTGTGCTTGTTTCTTTCCTTAATTATGCAGTTTTCTTCACGAGCGCTGATTTTCTTCTTTAAGAAGAAATGTATGATTCATATCTATCGGTTTCATATATTTTATTTACTGCTATTCTCAACCTTCTTTTTTTTATATAAAACTGCTATTGCTATTGTCAACCCAGTGCTGAGTTCACGAGCTGTACAAAATAAATATTGGCAAAAAAATTTATGAATTTTTAATCCATGGATACGTCAGGCTTTAGAACGGGGAGATGGTTTTTCCAATGAGATAGACTCCAATTAACTTTTCACCAGAAGATACCACAAATTCAAAAACTTAACAAATAAAAAATTTCTACGACTAGAAGAGTCAATATTGACATGTGCAAAGTTACAAGGATTACGATACAAATACATCTATTTCTAAAATCATTTTTTACACATATCAAATAATAATTTAAGTATTTTTTAAATAGGTCTATCTAATACTTATTCTGATGATTTTTCTTTCTCCAAAAAGTAGGTCGTGTTATTATTCATTTATTCAATTATTCTATAATGAAATCAGGTTGTTGAAAATTTATTTGCCTGACGGAAAAGCGTAACTTTATCTGCTGATGTACCATTTAATTATGGACTGTGAGTAAATAGGAACAGAAAGAATTCGAACATTTGTTTTTGTTATCCTCCATATATTCATAAATAAAATAGTGACAGTAGCAACCACCAAACACAGAGTTGCCCGTGAGTCTTGAATTCTGAATCAACCATTGGCAACTGAAAAGTAGTGATGATAATAATGTTACTATTTAAAATTATGGCACTTAGTTCTCACCCATACTGAAAAAGAAAAGTATGTATGGACATATGGGGGTTGCATTCTGAGTTCTCACCGTTTAGTGGCAAATATGCAAGCCACAAACTTGGGAAGAAAAGTAGAAAATCAAGCAACTTTTCAATGCTTGAACTTTTTGTTCTTTGGTCCATACTAGTTAATTTCAATTTTGAACCAAGAAGCCTTACGCTTACCACAAGAATAACATACTCTAATTATTATTGATACCTCTAACGTTATACGTATAAATAATACTATCAACTATCAAATAACAAATCAATTACCTAAAGACATTACCTATTTTAAGAATGATTGTGCTGAAGCAAAGAAGGCCTCGCAATATTTCAAGGTACTTCGTATATACGAATAACAAAAATATATTGTTACATGTTATCGAATTAGCTGCAGGGAACATGGCCTTATAACTGTTAAAGATATATATGTCTTGTTTTTCTTACAGAATTTAAAAGGAAGAGAATTAAGAGACAGAGATGCCGTTCTGAGACTAACAAGAAACAAACGAATAACAATATGTGCTGTATATATATTTTCTTGTTCCATTTTCCAATTTGTCTTTGTAATAAAAAAGTAAAAATAAAGAACTACAAATAGCAACTGATGAATAATGAAATAAAAAAGTGATAAATAATTAAATATCATGAGATTTTTTTCTTCTTCTTTTTCTTTTCCTGAATTGCCAAGAGTTGTGAGTGGTGGTCCTACCATAAACAAGAGGAAGAGTCTATTTTGCGGTTATGGGCACTGAGAAGGCGTGAAAACCTTCTCCTCCGGTAATAGAAGCCGCATTTGATTCTGATTCTGGAAAAAAACAACCTTCTGAGTTTCTTAGCAGATCTTAGCCTCAGCCACAGAACCTTCTTGACACGAACCAAAGACCCTTTGACTCTCTCTTTGAGGCTCTTCTTTCTACAGAACTGATAGCTTCTGAGGAACAATTGCCTCTTCTCCATCATAGTGTAACTGTGTTCAGCCTCAGGGTAGTAATGCCCAAAAGAATCACTCCTAAATAACGGATTCATGTTAAAGCTACCCTTTTGATTATTACTAATCATGGGCATGATGGCACCCACAAAAGTTGCTTCTGAAAAGTTAAAACAGATAGAGCAAAATAAGAATTCTAACATTTAAATAGCATGAGAAGAAAGAAAGAAAGGGTTTCGTATGTGACATAACATAACATAGAAAAGAAAAGAAAGAAAGGGGGTCTGAACTCTGAAGTGTAGAAATTCGACGCACCTTATTGTTGTTGCTTGCTACGCGAGCCAACCTCTGCGCCGCCGCAATAGCTCAAGACAAGTCCTTACCCTTTGATGATGTTGTAAAAGAGTTAGGCACTTTAACACGTGGATCCTTGGATAGGTTCTTGTCTTTTTATATAGACGGTCACGTGCATTTTGTGCTTTGACCACTTTTTTTATTACTACTACTTTTTACTGCACAGATACTGTGATACTTAAAGTTTTTTTTTTTAGAGGGAAAGATACTTAAAGTTTGTTCTTTCCTTATTTATTTTATTTAGTTTGCTATGCTGTATGTGCTTAAGGGATTCATCGTTAAGACTTAAGACAGTCACATGGTTACATTCATTTCTCGTGCTCTCCATGGATTCCCTGGTTGGGTTAAATCAGAGCCATCCTTATCCTATGATTGTCCAATGAGGGGAATATAGTTGAATTTGGATCCTTGGACTTGCTTATATATATTGTTAAATAGTAATTAAGAAAATTCTATTGTGCATTCAATTTTTATTAAATTAAAGACGATCAAAAGGTAAAACTATCTGATTATATATTTAATAATAGTTACATTATTTTTAAACGTAACCATATATATCATCAAATTTCCCATCAAAGGAAAAAAAAAAAGCTTTGGTAATGTTGGTCACGGTCTAAAGCGTGTAACAATAAATGCAAGAAAGGCCACTAGTCTTTGCACACAAGTGACAACAGCGGTACACAGTACCTAACAGAATCCAATTAAATGACTATATAATAAAACGTTTACGATAACATGACGATCTCTACGTTACTACAGGAATAATCATAATAATAATAATAATCATTATAATTGGCTTTATGAATTGGAAATAGGAGCAATTTAAGTAGTATAAGAAATTAGACTAAGGTAATCTTGTTGTATACTTGTTCAAAGAATTCGATAAACAATTGAGTTTCCTTGCCAATCAAAGAGAGGGCGATGAGTTTTGGCAATATGATTCATGAATAGTAAAATCAGCATGATACGCAACGCGGCTGACGTAGCAATATAATAGTGTTTGTGCTTGTTCAAAGAGTTAGATTAGAAAATTTGAGTGCATTTCTCTTGGGTTCTAACAAATCAACATATAGGGGCCTAATAACGTGGATAGGTGCAACCAACTCTTTGATTTGGCATCTTTCTACGTTAACTGCAAGTTTAAACATTTGTACGTGGATCTGCAATATTAATCTGCACCTTCTTCCAATTTAGAAAACATCATTTTTCTCTGATGGTTTTGTGTTTTATTTTCTTTTTTGCGGGCCATAAGATGATTGTTTGTTTTTTAATTTAGACTTCAACAGATAATTAAGATGAAGATACCAACAAATGAGCTACGGAAAAGGTAGAATGTGTAGTATGAAAGCAACTATTTGGTACAGTACTTGTCAACACCTTAAAATTTGGTATACATCATAACAAAGTTTACTCAAATTAGAACATAGATAAAGGATTTTATGGTATATTGTTTTTAACACTTTATTTGGAAAATGAGAGAAGTAGGCACTATATAACACTACAAGAAATCCATGCTCTAGCGTCGATAAAACCCAAAAGTGAATGCTAAATAGACTTAGTGTCGACTTTGTGTCAGCCAACTATCTAACGCTACAAAACTCAAAGCTAAGCAGTTGCGTCCAACTTTTTGGCCAATGTCACTTAGTGTCGGCCAAAAACAGACTTTAAGTACAAGATTTAAGTATATCTTTACTGAATTTTTTTATTGCAAAAATATCTTAATTTACTGTTTAAAACTGTCTTATCTTATTTTTCATCAAATTAATTCAAGATTTAATTTCCAAAATTAATTGGGATCTAAATTTGAAAGTGAACCTTTCTCCCTTAACCTTTCTGCATTCTTTACCTTTTTGTATTATTGTTTTCCTTGCACTTTTAAGTTCATCTTTAATTTTTGAACGTTTACACTAATTGAGGTTTGACACTAAGATCCTATGTTGATTCTCTAAAGGACCGTCACATCTAGAATGTAAGAGGTTTGACTTGTTGTAGTTTGGAATGATATCACAACATGACTCTACCTTTTTATAGAACAAGGTCACTTTTGAGGGGAAGATATCATGTAGAGCTCGCCACCATTACTAGCAGCACTGGACCTTCTTCTAAATGATTAAACCTTCATATCCAAATGACAAACACATTTTACAGTAAAAGTATCCCTGGGGCTAAAGTGCCATTGTGATAATAAATTGTTAACTGAGATACTGAGTATAGCCTGAAAGTCAGATGGGAAAAATAAATGTGTAACCAAATGCACATTCCATTGTCGTTCTCCAGGTCTAAAAGAGCTTAGACCAAAACCTTTTTCTCCATGACTACATAATCTACATAATGGAAACTTTTTTGCTTTCAATCCCAATTTCAATATGGTGGTTATAGATTATGCAAGTTAAAATATCATAACGATGCTAGTCTTTGGTTGTTGGTGCCAATTTTTCTAGGACATTATTGGACTAGAATGAACTTGGAAGAGTTTCGGAATGAACAAAGAAAAATTTAGAAGAATGCAAAAGCATTAGCATCATCTATTGTCATGATAAACAGTTGCATGTCGTAGCATGACAATAACACTTGACTTTCTATTTTGAATGTGTCCTGCCATAGTGCAACAAAAGCATATCACAACAGAAGGAGCTGATAAGCCAACAATATTGAGCCATTTTACATTTAAATTAATGTATTTGATTAGGATTTGATTCTAACCTAGGGAGGCAGTTTTGACTCTCAGAAAGAGAGAGTATTACTCGGAGGCATAGTCTTTTCAAGCTGTTACATATGAAGAAAATCAATTTTTTATGAAGATTTGAGAGAAGTTCATAGCATTTCACATAATATTTTTTTAGAAAATGAATCAATAATATAGAATGTATCAAAATGCATGAATTGGTAGCAAACTGCTATTATCATTGCTTTATAAAATTTGCAATTCTGAAATGCAAATCAAACAAGGCTTGTTACTATTATTTTTTATATTTCAACTTTACGTAAAATGACATGAGCACCATATTGGGGCTGAAGAGTAAATACTGTAACAGGAGCATGAGCATAAGCTGGAGAAAGTTCAAATGAGAAATGTTGTAAAATCGTTGACAAAGCCATCTTTGCCTCCAACAAGGAAAAGTTTTGTCCAATGCATATTCTAGGACCCCATCCAAATGGAAAAAATGAAACTCTGCCATTTGTGGCCTTCAGAACTCCTTCAGAAAATCTCTCAGGTTTGAATTCATTCACATCATCACCCCAGAGTTCGCGGTCATGGTGAACCATAGTTGTTGGTAAGGAAACTTGCACTCCAGCAGGTAATGATAGGTTTCCGAGTTTCATATCTCTGTCAACATTTCTATTAAGGCCAACTGCTGGTGGGTATAGCCTAAGAACCTCATTCAAAATCATGCTGACCTGTTACAAAAAAAGCATTTAAGCCAACAGTTAGTATCAAAGCCATACTCTTTACATCAAGATAATAATAGGACACTTACAATCTTAAGGTGACTTAGCCCATCAAAATTTGGTTTTTGTTTGCCAAATACTTGTAAAACTTCCTCCCTCGCACGTGCTTGCCAATCAGGGTACCTACTTAACAACACCATGGTCCAAACAAGTAAAGCTGAAGTGGTCTCTTGCCCTGCGAAGTAGAATAGCTTGCATTCCTCGATTACATCCTCAAGACTCATTCCAACATTCTTACTGTTTCCATGTTCTTCAGTTTCCTTGTGATTTGACTCCAAAAGTATACCTAACAAGTCATTCTCGGTAGCCTCACCCGCCTTTAGTGCTTTCTCTCTGTTGCTAATCATATCTGTAAGTGAAGCTTTTATTTCTCTATCAATTTCCTTCATCCTCCTATGGTTAGCAGTAGGTAGAAATCTGCAAGTAAGCAGAATCAATTGTTTGTTTTGTCGATATAAAATATAATTTTCTTTTTAACAGAATAAATTGCATTTGAGAGTAGAGACGTTACATGTAATCTTTCTATCACAACAACTAAACGAATAGGCATTGAATACAACACAGATTCTAAATGAGAAATGTTGCTAGTTAATAGTTTTATTTCAAATTGTTTTTTTGTTATTTAAATTGCAATGGAAAGATGATTCATATTCCGATCACAATATTTGATTCTTAATTACAAATATTATTTGGTAATCAACATTTCCTGTATAAAATACTACTATATGGTAAGGTTAGTTCACTTAAAATTCATTTAACAGGATTGATAACTTTAGTTTATTAAACACTCAAATATTCATATCTTACCTCCATCCAGGGATGTAAAGTTTCATTATAGCTTTCATTGCAAGTTCTGCTTGCTCTTTTAGAAGTTGAAATATTTTTCTTCCTTCTTCATAACTACTTCCAAATGCTGTTCGAGCAATAGCATCACTAGATAAATTTTGAAGGAAAGGCCATACGTCAATTTCACATGATCCATCAGAAGACAACATTTCCTCCCACTTGATAATTAAATCATTGCAACTTTTGTAGAATATTGGTAACATATTCTGTGGTGTAACAATGAAACAACAACAAGGATTTAAAAGTCGCCATGTCAAACTAAGCACATAAACATTCAGACTTCACATCATGTTACTTATAAACCAAACTGATTTTACTTGCGAAAGTATATGTTGCAGGCTAAACTAAGAGTAATTTTGCTATACCAAATAATTGTCTTAAGCGAATGCATTTGTGGGGAGAGAAATTTTTCCAGTGCAAACACACACTCAAAATCCAACTTCTCCGTATTTTGTAACATGTATTCAAATGTATACAAGTTCATTTAGAAGATCTAAATCTAATAACTAATAAATACTAGTAAACAATCTATGCACTAACAATGAAAAGAATTTTTACACTAACATCCAATCACACATTATTATGTGTGGTAAGTTTTTTTACTTTTACAATAACTATCTTAAATATCATATTATCATGATTTTTAATTGATTGACAATGTAAAAAAGTTTTATACTTACATGAAATTAAACTCATCTAATAATGGGAAACTAACCTTCAATTTTTCTAAATTGAATGCAGGGCTAATTATTCTTCTGTGCTTGTTCCATTTTTCTCCCTCATGGTTTAAAAGACCAGTAGCAAGTAACTTGACAAGCGGACTCGTGTCAGGCTTTGGGAAATCATGCATCTTATTAAGTACATCTTTGATTAACTCAGGCTCTGTGATGATCACCCTTGGTTTTCGCCCAAACCAAATAAAAGAATTCTTGCCTACATATCATCATTAACAAGGCTTAAATTTAAAGGTAAATAAGAGAAGGAAATTAAAACACAAATTGAAAAGAATGGGCAACTTCCTGTGTAATTGTGTATGCTATTCGAATTTGACAAGAAAAAAGTGGCTCATAAATCAAATTCGGTGTATAGCTTGCCACACCATATATCAGGGCACATCATTGATTTTGTAAAATTTCAAAGCAGCAAGGCTGTTTATAAATGTACCGCCAACGAGGCTGAAGAAAGATAAATGGGTGTTTATAAATGTAAATATTGTCCACTTTTAGTTTTAACTCTTCTAAGTATTTTTCATTTGAACTAAATGTTTTAATTTAATTTTTGAAGAGTTAAATTTCTATGCAATGTGAATAAAAAAAATTACACTTTTAATTGTTAATAAAAGTTACAAATTCTATATATGTTAATTTATAACGGTGACATGAAGTTAGAATCTATAACCTTGTGCATACTACTCAAACTTCTCACCAAGTCAACCATATAATGGATTTGAATTTATGATTAGATGACATAGCCTATTTACTCTTATTTTAAGTATGCATTTTCGGAACAAAAAGCCTGTTATCTGTGTTAGTTATATAGTATCCTTTGATGGAAAAAGAAGGAAATGAAGAGCCAAATGGATTATGACAATTACAAATAAGAATAGTGTTTTTTTTACTAGAGAAGCTCTCAAAAACACTTTGTATCCAAACAGATAATACCATAAACAATAGATTATGACAATTGCTATATGAAAAGCACAGAAGCATAGACATCATAATTGATAATACCATGTGTGTTGAGAGTGTGTTGGAGAAAGGAAAAGACACGAGGCACTATATCATGGGAGAGATTCATGGGTTTGGATGTGACTTCCTTTTGCATATTCATAATCTCCTTTAAATCCCCAACCAAAAGCCTGTAGGGATTTCCTTGAAGGCCTTGCTCTCTTAGGAGCCTCTCTAACCTCTTTGGCCTTAGCCATAACCAGTTCAGCACCCTCCATGCCAATGTTAGAGCAAGTATCAGTATGACAACTAAGCATACACATGATGCTTCTTCCATTTCTCTCTCTGGCTTGGTGAGGACAAAGAAAACAGATGAAGTTCTGTTATTTATTGAGTTAGAACCATTAGATACGTATTAAAATTGTCTAACTATTTAAAATAGATCTTTGATTTCCATCTAGAAGACTCGGTTAAAGTATGTGATTTACGCAACTCTCCTCTGCCTTTTAATAAAATGTGGCTAGTATGGGTGGTTGTCGTAGCTATACAGATATCTATTAAGCATGTATTTATGAATTTTATAAATATCCGCTAATATTTATGGATATTTGTCAATATATATTTTCTAAATAAAAAATAAAGTAAAACAAGAATATAAATAAAATATACATTAATATTAAAAAAAATTCTTTACCAAAATAATGTTAAAAATAATTAGAATAAATTCTAAATCAATCTTTTTAGTATCTACAATTTACACACAGGACACAACCATTGGACACAATTACGGTATGAAGACAGAGACCAATATCAAGGACTATTTTGCTTTGGAGTGGCCAACTAGATGCTTAAGGTAATTTACACAAACGTATGTTTCCACATGATCTGCTTAATTCCTTTACCAGGATTTAAGAAACCACAATCATAGTTCATTCCAAGCACAGAAAGTATGTTTGATGCCCCTCTCCCTCTAATCTCCTCAAGCGATAACATTTTTCCCATTAAAAATAGCTCTGAACATTCCTCATTGTCACCTACCACCAGCTTTATCAGCCGCAGGAACTTCTTCAGGGTAACTGGATACATCCAAGTCAATGAGGGTCAAGTCGTATGGTTCTGAAACAGAATTTGACATATCCACAAGCAATGAAGAATTAGTTGCATCAGAATTTGAAGCATCAGGCATGGAACCAGAATTTGAAGGAGTGCTACTGGTAGAATAAGACAAACTTGAGAGCTGTATGTCATCTAACTTGTTTCCAAACATATGTTTATTTCTTCTCACAGAATCCATCTCTGGGCCAATTGGAACAAAAGTTCGTGACCTGTACTTCTTAGTTCCCTCCTCACCTTCGCTGTGATTATAAAGAACATATTCGTGATAGGTTGGTGCAAACTGCCACAAGTTTAAGTGGTATAAGATTATCAGCAGAGAAAACACAAAGCAAAGGAGAGTCAGAAATTTCAACTAGAACACGGGGTACCAGAAATGCATTGCCGCATAACATTTGCAAAGCCAGGCATTAAGCCTGATGCAAATGCTACGTTAACACTGTCCATGAACTACAGAGAGAACATGCAAAGCGAGACTCACCTGGTGGACTGTATCATGGTAAAAATCATTTAACTTCAAAGCATGCCCAAGGCTAGCTGTCAAACCACGGGATCCACCTATATTAGCACCAGCATATTCTTTGTATGGAAATGCATAAAAGTGGCCTACGGCAGCAACAAGCATCTCAACACAAATGATAAAATTTTGAAGTAGGGCAGCTTCATCAGCATCCTCAATGAATCCCGACTTTGCAGCAAGGAAGAATAACACGCCCTAAGAAATGAATTCAAAAAATGTCACCCTGCTTCAAACCTCAAAAGTGAAAAGCAAAAAAGCAGTCAAACCAAGCAACACCAAACTAACACATAGTCACATAGTCATCTTCAAATTCTAAATAATCCCACAACACAGCAAACTATGTGCATTCAATAAAAATAATATAAGATGAAGCTATTCAACTTCTTGACAATATATTAAATGAATGTTGTAACACATGCATACGTGGGTGTCATTTTTTTTTTTTTTACTTTTCCAATTTCTATCCCATTAAAAGTGGCCTCAAATAAGTTTATACCATTAAGGAAAATAGCAAAACTAGAGAAACAAAGACAACAGGAGGGAAGATGAAAATTATAGCTGACTGATGACTTTCACAAACAAATCAATTCCTAAAATTTAAACTATGTTGGTGTATGAGAAGAAAACTAACAGACCAAATTCAACTTCTAGTAGCAAAGATATTATTAATCCAGTGTATATCTAATGTCTGTTCAATAAGGAAATATTATTTCATATCCCAGGATTTAAGATGCAAAATTCATATTATCCTTCTTTTAAAGAGATGGAGACTAAAAAAATTTTGCTCCAAACAAATTACAGCTCATCTCAAGATCAAATAGGGCATCCTCATTTTACATGACACTCACATCCTTTCTAATGGTCACAAGAAAACAGAAATATAACTTCCACTCTTCATGTACCCAAAAAATGTCATTTTTTTCGGTTCTTCCTACATTACCATACAACCAGTAACTAGGTATAGCTGGAAATAATAGACCATAAAAATTACCTGCCAATAAGTCAGGAATACAACAGATTTTATTATAATAAACTTCGGAACTGGATTGAATGGTTGAAGCAGATCCTTGCATGCCACATAAAACAAAGCAAGCACATAGAGAGCCATTGTATATGAGATCATATAAATGATCGTAAGATACAAGTATGACTGCTTTGGATTGAAATTTCCATCCTTATACTTCCCCTTTGCATAAAGTATAAGTGTAACAACAACTAAAATGGGCTTCAAAATCACAAATTGCAGACATCCTTGCTTGCATTTACGTATGAAACGCCTGAAATAGAAGTTTTAGAAATGAGAGATGAACGTAAATTGTGATATAATGTCATGCCACCATGTTAGAAGTCTCTACTAAAATCCATTGCATCTCCAGGATGTCTAGGTCATTTTCCAATAATCTATAAAAAATAAATCTTCCATATTGTGTGGCAAATGCATCATCCTAGTACTTTAAGTGACAAAAAAATAGGTAATTAAAAAACACTACATAGAACGTTCAAGGGATATATAACTATTTTCCGGCACAAAAGCTTTTAATCCAAACATATGAATCAGATACAAACCCACCCATCCAGCGGTATAGGAGGAAAGCAACAAGTCATCAGACAAAATGATGGCTTCAGAACTCGACCACTCAAACTTATTACAACAGCTCCAGGACCACCAACCCATGCCAGACACAGTGATAGAAAATTATAAATTACCCAAGCTTCATAGCTGAAACAGTAGACAAGAGAAATCAATTAAGAAATTGCACCAGTCTAATAAACATATATCAGCAAAATTCATTATAATTTTAGAATAGACAACAAAAATTTGCAAGGTGAACTTAAATTTGAAAACTAAAACGTGGTCGACAGGTACACTAAAGAATGAACAAGAGAATAAAATCACACCAAATAGGAAAAAGGGGGATGGGGTATTGCCTTCCCACTCTTGTGACTGCAGCAGCAGCTGCAATCACCTATAACTCCTCGGTCACATCAACAATAGAAGAATGTTACTTTTCTTAAGCATTGTTTGGAAGTTACTGTCTACAACAACAAAAGCCTTATTATCCCACAAGGTGAGGTCAACTACATGAAACACACAATGTAAATCGGTTTGGTTAAAGACCAAATTTTCAGAGGTATTATTTACCATAAGATCCCTCTTGACAACTTCTCCCAATATACTTCTTAGTTTCTCTCTCCCCCTTTTCACAAGACCAATCTACTCTCCTCACTAGTGCTTCCAGTGGTCTTCTTTGTATGTATCCAAACCACCTTAACCAATGCTCGCCTTTTTTCTTGTTATCCCTTTAAAAGCCCAACATTCACCATCAGTACCAGGGTATAGCTGTATGGCAATATGATAAAGCTTGCCTTTGAGCTTAGTAGGTACTTTGCAAATTGCAATCACAGTGCCTTTACCCATTTTTCCCATCCCTCTTGGAAGTCACTGTCTAACAAGGTAAAAATTTAAGTACCCTAATGACATGTTTTCATATATGCTCCAAGGATAAATCAATCTATTTGAAGGATTACACACATTTTTCTGTCCAAGGAATATGGACTCTATCTAGAGTAGGGTACCAGATTGGATAGTCCAATATGGCAAAAATCCAAAGGGGTTTCTGAATGGAAAGACAATAACTACTTCTGAGGATTTGGAAGTCACGATTGGTGTAGAATATGTAATTCGATAGCAATTAATCACAACCAAAATACACACGCAAAAAAAAAGAAGGAATTCAGACTAAACATGAGCAACAACCAAAATAAAAATAGTAAAATAGAGAAAAGACAGATGAACTTACACTTCCCGGATAGAATTAAAATAGATTGAACTGTCAGGTATTACAAGGGACAAGAATGACATTAGTGCATAAACCTGTAAAAGAAAATAACAAGTGAGTTCAATTAAAAGAAAAAACCCTAGTAGAGATGAATTGAAGAAGTGAGTGAATGACTGACTACTGACCGGGACCATGAAAATAATCCGAACGATGTAACGCTGATAAGTGGGCTCGGTGTAATTGAGAAGGTGCCTGTAAATGTGAAGAACGGCCAAAGCGATAGCTGCAATGGTGCAAATGAAAGCGACGATGTGGAAGAAAAGCGGAACCAGAAACCCCATTCTCTTCCCTTCCCTTCAGAAAACCGTAAACCCTAACCAGCAATCGAATATTGATTGGAGGAAGATCCACTAAACGATATTGAAAGATGAATGCTTCACTGGCACAATAATGGCGACTGCTGGTTGGCTGGCTTTGCTGCCAAGGAAAATCTAAATCAAAATTGAAATTGAAAACTTATAATAACAGCTATTTTACGCTAATACCATGTTTTTTAGTTTTTCAGTTTTACTATTCGCAATCGCAAACCAACGTGCATTACACGCTGTAAGAAACTTCATCAACTAAGCGTGCATTAGACTAGACTAATACTTTTTTTTCTTTTATATAATTCTCTCGTCAAAAAGAAATAATAAATTTTCGTCCAGATCGTAAATCCATAGAGGTGGATATTTATTTTCTAAACTTATTTATTTCATATTCAAAAGTTCAGGTCATTGCTTATGTTAGTATTAATATTATGAATATTTATTCTAGTTTATAAAAATGGTTTCACAAATATGTTGTTGATTACTTACACGGCGAAAAATCAATTTCTCTCATGTCAACTTCTTTTAAGTTTTTTTTTCTAATAGTGTTAGTAAGTGGATAACATACAAGCCCCTTTTTCTCTGTACCAAAATAAAATAAAAAAATACAAGTCACTTTTCCAATACACTTTCTTAATGGTGAGAAAATTGGCTTATGTGAAATCAATTTTCCCATTGATTTTTTTCATTTTACAATTTAATTTTTGTGTAGGCAACCTTTTCAATTGTTGTCTCTATCAAATTGTTGCCCAAAATAAAGTGGGATCTAATTACTCATGCAGCCTCTCCCATGTATACTATCTTTTAAAAATATGAATATAGAGTGAGGAGATTTATATCTGCACTCCCATATGTGTATCTTACACCCTCCCCACCATATTTTAGTTTGAAAATATTAAATTACTCTTAATAAGTTGACATCTCTTTTTTCAATCCTAATATCTCTCTCATTTAGAAACATTTAATCAACATAGCAGCTCTCACTCACCGCGACAATTTTTTTGAGAGTGCCTTCTTTCTTCCACTACATTTCGTGTCCTTCTTAAGATGGTTCCTCTTTGTCCCACACCACCTCCTTCTATTGACACCCTCCTCACAATATCGTGACTCTTGTTGCCTTTTGGACCAGGTGTTCTTTAACAGCAAAAAGTTAGCTTTCACAGTAGGTGTTTCATAACATTAAAAATAACTTTAGGAATATGTGTTCCTTATCACTAAAAAATAGCCTCCAAAATAAATGTTCATAATAGTAAAAAATAACTTTCGAAATGACTGTTTCATGACAGTAAAAAAATAATGGTTGAAAATAAAAAAATCTTTTATGCATTTTGGAAAGCCTATTCTAAAACTCAATCTATATTCCATAAGGCTACTATATAGCTTTTGCAATCATGTATTCAAAATAATGGTTGGAAATAAAAAAAATCAAAATTGTCATTTTGAAAGATAAAACACCATGTTTTAGATCACATTGTTACCTTCAATGATGACACTCAAAGGAATAAGTTGTTATCGCAAGAGTAATTTATACAAAAAGAAAGGTGTTAGGATTTAGAAAAGATAATTTGATATTTTCAAATAGAAATAAGGGTACAAGATACATGCATGAGAGTGCAAGATTTAAATCTCAAGAGTGAGGTAGTATAATAATAATATCCTGCCTCAAGATTACCCCTTGGTGGAAATATTGAGGATAAGGCGAATTTAAAAATATGAAAATATCCAATAATCCAGACACTATAGTGTCTATATATGTTCACTAAAGCGAGCGAGGTGGAGGTTGGAAGGGCCATACATTCCCAAACAACAACGTGGCCTCTCTGCAAAACCCCTTATCATCTCTCTCTTTATCTCTTTGTCTCCAAAAATGGCTTCTATCATAGGCGTTTCCTCCATTTACCAAACACCTTCTCTCGAACTATACCAGAGGCCAAATACTGCTGCCTCCACTTCCTCCGTTAGGTTGCAATGTTTAGACTCCAAGTCTCACTTCAACAACGTCCTCCGAGCCCACCAACGCCACTCCACTGGGCCGGGCCTCAAGCCCACACCGACTACTTTCGTCCCCTCCGCCGTCGCCACGCCCAATTCCTCCCTCCTCAGCGAAGAAGCCTTCAAAGGACTTGGCCGCGACTTCGACGAATTCGACCACGCCTCCGATTCCGACTCCGCCGCCGAATCCGTTCACCCCGACGAGCTTGACATTTCCAAGCTCGACTTGCCCTCGCGCCTCGTCGAGTCTCTCCAGAGCCGTGGAATTACTCAACTTTTCCCCATTCAGGTTCGTTTCTCTTTTCTTCCTTACTTGTTACTACTTGCTACTAGGGTTACTTCATCATCATCATTTAGCTTCATTTACTTTTTCGCGTGTGATTAGAGAGCGGTGTTAGTACCTGCACTAGAAGGTAGAGATATCATTGCGCGAGCCAAGACCGGTACCGGAAAGACGTTAGCGTTCGGAATTCCTATTATTAAAGGCCTCACTGAAGATGAACACGCACCTTCTCACAGGTAATGTTTGTTCATGTGCTGCACTTTGGTTCATGTATGTATAAATATAATATAATAATTAAGGTTTAATTAAACCTATAACTATATATCATTGGTAGTTGTCATGGTCATGTTCATGCATTTGTTACTTTGTTGCAGGAGGTCTGGTAGGCTTCCGAGATTTTTGGTGCTTGCGCCTACGAGAGAGTTGGCGAAGCAAGTGGAGAAGGAGATAAAGGAATCTGCGCCTTACCTGAGCACTGTTTGTGTTTACGGTGGTGTTTCTTATGTTACTCAGCAGGGTGCGCTTTCGCGTGGTGTTGACGTGGTGGTTGGGACACCAGGGAGAATAATTGACTTGATAAACGGGAACAGCCTTAAGCTCAGTGAGGTTCAGTATTTGGTTCTCGATGAAGCGGACCAGATGCTTGCTGTTGGGTTTGAGGAAGACGTGGAAATGATTCTAGAGAATCTTCCAGCTCAAAGGCAGAGCATGCTTTTCTCTGCTACCATGCCCAGTTGGGTGAAGAAGTTGGCGAGAAAATATTTGAACAATCCACTCACAATTGATTTGGTAAATTTTTGTTACTTTTGGCATCTCTACTCTAATCATATAGACTGTGCATTGCTAGCAGATAGTACAGCATATGATTGTGTCAGCAATATTATAAATACAAAGAATGTTTTTATGAAATACGCATGTGTTTTTGGTCAGTGTATCTGCATATGCGGTTTGTGTTGTTCTATGCAAGCTGGCTTGGAATTAATTATAAAAGGCATTATCTAACGCTGTTCCAGAGTTGACTTTTGATCTTTTCCAGAGTGTGGTTTAGATGCTCATATAACTAAATGTGACAAAATAGGTGGTTGTCATATTCATATCTGTGCTGAATAATTTGAAGTTGTGGTGATGTGGTGAAGTTTCTTCTCACAAACCTGCCATCTGTTTGGTTTTGGATGCATCCTATGTTTGGTTCAATGGATTTGGAGAGAAAAGAAAGGAAACATTTATGTTTGTGGACTACATCATAATGTAGATGCATCTGTTCTTGTCTTAAAATTCTTTCTATTTAGCATTAGCCTTAATTACTTTTACATTTCCTGACCTTATCATCAAATAATTCAGGCATAATTGTGCATGCTAATGTTTAAGTTGTCGTAGGATGAGAATTGAATCTTGATTATGATGCATTTTAATCTGAAAATCATAATCATGAGAATAATCCTTTCTCTTTTTCTTTTAAAAAGGTTGGTGATGAAGAGGAAAAGCTTGCTGAAGGGATAAAACTTTATGCTATAGCAGCCACTGCCACTTCAAAGCGGACAATTCTTTCTGATCTTGTAACTGTAAGTTGTCAGTTAAAATTATTCTATCTTAGCTTGATGTTCTTAATCTCTTCGGATTGCATTTTGAAGGTTCTGTTTAGTCATTATATTGAATAATAGTACCAGTTACTAGTTTAGTTAACCAAAAAATGTATCCATTAAAGATCAAATGTTATTGTTGAATGTTGAGTACAATATTGTATTTAAAACAGATGATCTAATATATTTTTTGTTAACTCTAGCTAATAAATCCATCATTTTCATTATCTGTTTGTTTTGAAAATTATCAAGTGCATTACTTCCTAGTTATGTAACTTCTGGATTTTATGCACTCAGCACAAACTTATGGCAATGTATTCTTCTATAACTCATCTGACTGTTGTCACTTTAAATTTTAAAATATATTGAATCCGTTAATTTTCTATTTCTGATGTTTTATAAGCTATTATTTCCTGTCATGGTGTCATTGTATCATTTGCTTTAGGATACTCATGAAGAATTTTTTTGGCGAGGGGTCAATAATTTCACTTACTGTTCCTTTGTCTTTTAGGTTTACGCAAAGGGTGGGAAGACTATAGTTTTTACACAGACAAAAAGAGATGCTGATGAAGTATCATTGTCATTAACAAATAGTATAATGTCTGAAGCACTGCATGGTGATATATCTCAGCATCAGAGAGAGAGAACACTGAATGGTTTCCGTCAAGGAAAATTCACAGTGCTTGTTGCCACTGATGTTGCAGCTCGTGGACTGGATATTCCCAATGTTGATTTGGTAAATATAAAGGATGCTTTGCAGTCTACATTTAGCAATCTGATCTCCAGTGTTGGTTCTGTATGAATCTGTTTGAAGTTGAATTCCAGCTTTACTATTTGTTAGTTTAGATTTAATGCCAACCGAGGCTGTGATGTAATAATAAAGCAAAACACTTTAGTAAATTTTAGGCTGGTAATTGGGGTTTTTAATTATGGATTCAGGATCTAGCTATCATTATTTTTTAATTCAGGGTTTAGTAGTTTGGGTTTTGGGATGTCTTACCCCTAGATTGGACTAGAGCTTTATTGCCTATTCTGAAGTATGATTCGTCTAGTCTTAAGTTTTGGTGCTTGCTATAGTAAAGTTAAGGTTTCCCATTTTGTTAAGATGATTTCCACTACATTTGACCTTTTCAATCTTTTTCACTGTACACTGTCTCATCTGACTCAAGAGTTAGAGTTTTATATTTGATATAATATAATTTGTAAACCATGGACATAAATATTTTTTTATTTTAATTTCATTGTTTAATTATTTCTTCACAATCTTGAATCTGTTTAAAGAAGTTTAAAATCTATATTTGAATTGGAAGGTTCTTTTTAATGTCTTGGCCTTGTACTGAAATGCTGTATGTTCTCAACATATTGAAAGACTTATTGATCTTACCCATTTCGTTCAGATTATCCATTATGAGCTTCCCAATGATCCTGAGACTTTTGTGCATCGCTCTGGTCGTACTGGGCGTGCTGGAAAACAAGGTAATGCCATTCTTCTGTACACCAGTAGCCAGAGGAGAACAGTTAGATCCCTCGAACGTGATGTCGGATGCAAGTTTGAATTTGTTAGTGCACCGGCTATGGAAGAGGTTTTGGAGTCATCTGCTGAGCAGGTTGTTGCCACACTTGGTGGAGTTCATCCTGAGTCTGTTCAGTTTTTCACCCCAACTGCACAGAGACTGATCGAAGAACAAGGAACAAGTGCCCTTGCAGCTGCACTCGCACAACTGAGTGGATTTTCCCGACCACCATCATCCCGGTCTCTTATCACCCATGAACAGGTATTGTGAATCTTATATTTCCAAATGAGTTATCCAGTCTAACAATTTTCTAGATGTTGCCTTTGTTTTAAAGAAGCCATATTGGACAGGGTTTTTTGTTTTAGGAATTGCTCAGAATAACTTCCCAAATGATAACGATATTAATTCATAATCCAAACCAGTGTGATCTACATCTTTAAGCATTTAAACTAGTGTCACAGTCAGTCCCTAGTTCATGTAGGTTATAAAACATGGCCTGTAGATATTTCATGATGTCTTATTATTTATATGTTCAGCTATTATCTAAGTATTTTTAGTGTGAACAAGCACAACATGGTGCATGATTTTTCAGTTGATCTTTCATAAGTATGCTGCTATTTCTGAACCCTTGTATTATCTCATTATCTCACTAAAACTGTTGTGTGTCAGGGATGGATTACATTGCAACTAACTCGAGATTCAGATAGTAGAAGATATTTTTCAGCAAGATCAATCACTGGGTTTCTTTCTGATGTTTATCCTGCAGCTGCTGATGAAGTTGGAAAAATCCATTTAATTGCAGATGAAAAGGTTTGTACCTGAGTTATTTTCTTCTATTTATTTTCTGTACTTGTCTTACTTGGAACTTCAATTCTATTGGGAACACACCCACACAGTTCAAATCATTTGACATTCGATACCCTATGATCAGGTTCAAGGAGCTGTTTTTGATCTTCCTGAGGAGATTGCTAAAGAATTACTTAATAGGGACATACCACCTGGAAACACCGTTTCCAAGATCACCAAGGTAAATTACAATATCTGGTTCATATTTTGTTTTGTAATTCTGTTGTCTCTGCTTGTTTTCTTCCCGCATAACTGATTATATAAACACATTGCTTATGTTATTCTGTATTGGCAGCTACCTTCTTTGCAAGATGATGGGCCTCCAAGTGATTTCTATGGGAGGTTCTCTGACAGAGATAGAAGTAGCCGAAGAGGTTCTACTTCTAGGGGAGGTTTTAGTTCTAGGGGAGGTTCCGCTTCTAGGGACCGGAGAGGTTTTAAATCCTCACGGGGCTGGGATGTGGAAGACTCCAATGATGACTTTGGTGATCAATCCAGTAGGAGAGGTGGTAGAAATTTTAAAACTGGCAACAGCTGGTCTCGAGCAGCAGGTAAAAGCAGTGGCGATGATTGGCTAATTGGAGGTGGTAGACGATCAAGCAGGCCTTCATCATCAGACAGGTTTGGTGTTTTTTAAAATCATCATGCAATGTTAAATGTTTGCTATTTTTTTTTCTCCTGTGCGAATTATAATATCCCCTTTTGTGTGATATTTTTACTATCTCTGCAACTGATATGGCATATATGAATGTGCATTGCAGATTTGGAGGGACCTGTTTTAATTGCGGGGAATCTGGGCATCGTGCATCAGATTGTCCAAACGTTTCAAACAGACGAAGCTTTTTTTAAGTTCCCACATATATATGTTTGGGCACCACTTTTGTCCAAACGTTTCAAGACGTGAGCTGCTGCCACTGTTTTTGACCTAATGGGTTCCGGAAAATTGAAAGATGCTTCCCAAAACAGTTACAGAATCAATTTTAATTTGCATCTCACGTGTTGGCGTGATCTCCAAAGAGACCTCTGTTTTTCGTGGAGTCTCAATGAAATTTAGTATTTGTTTTGGGAAGTGGTATTGGATAAAGAATAGCGTTAACAGTATGATTATGTTATCTTATTTTTGGGGTGAGTTTGGGGGATTGTATGGGCCTGTATTCTATTTAACCATGTTACTAGTATTTAATATCTTTCTGAACCTTCCTGGTTTAGGAACAGACAGGAAAAATGAATGAAAGATGAAATCCCAAAGGTTTATGCAGAAGATTCATTTACATTCACTTTTTCTGCGTCATATTTAAATGTTAAAAAATCACAAAATGATATAAAAATTAAATTTTTATCCTTCACTGTTCATTTCGTATTTTTAACGTTTTAATATTAAGATTGACATTTTTTTCAATTCCATGATATCTTAACTTGATTTTGAGAAATAAAAAATGTAACAGAAACATCAAATCCATTGTTGTCTTTGCGAGATGCTTCGAACAAATTATCTTAAATTATTGACTGACATTTATATTATTATCCTTTTCTCTAATCTTGTCGCGTTTGGTACAAATTATGTTTTTCTTTTAGATTTTTGGATATTTGAAGTTTTTTTAGGGGAAAAAAACAATTTGTTTTTCATGTTTGCTGTATTTCGGAAAAAATTTTAGCTATGAGAGGTGAGAATCTATTTTTTTTTAGTTCAATTTTATATCTCATTAACTTTTTTGTGGTAATCTAAAAGTTCAGATGTTCATAATTTTTTTAATTAATGTTAATTACTTCTTGTCTTTATGTTATAAACTAATTTTTTTTAAAAGAAAAGCTAATATTACAATGTAATTTTTGGTACAAAGTCACCGGTATCTTTCATTGAGTAGAACCATTATTAGTGATAATTTTCAAAATGTAATTTAAATTTTCATGATTAATTTTATTTATTTATTCGTCAGTATAGTCTCTCTAAAGGACTAATTTTGTCTATTTTTAATCTCTTAGATCAACATTGATGTATAAAAATAAATTAAAGACTAAAAATAATATCTTTTTATAGAAATTAAAAACAGAAATATAAATTTTAGATGTAAAATTTTAATCTTGATTAACCATTGAAAATATCTATAGCTATTATTTTTGTATGTGTTTACGACAAATATTAGTTGTAAATACAGTGCTTCTTACCAATATGCCACTATCATTGGGAAGAAAAAACAAATTAACCCTTAAAAATACAATAAATGCGTGATATCTATATGGTTATGTCTTACAACAACACAGGCATTTTGAAAATAGTTCAGTTTGTTATTCACCAACGTTAAACGTTAACGCTAACGCGGTCTTATAAAATGTTAGCTTAATAATAATTTGAAACCTCTTACTTTGAGAGACAGTGGCAGCGGTGGTACTCTGAAATTGATCCTCTCAGTCTCAGGTTCGTTTGCTTCTCCTCAATTTCATTCCTTCTTCCCTTTTTTTCATTACTTCAAATCGTTTCTGCATCTTCGCCGCCGGCGACACTGACAAATCTTTGGGTATTAAGAAACTGTAAACAGATTTGTGTTGGAGCTGATTAAAATTTAGGTTTTGCATAAGAAGCATCCAATTTTTTGTTGTATTAATAAATTAGGCATTTATATTTATATTTTTTTTAATTTTACAATTTCAATGGTTATGTTATTTTGACACTGAATAGGAACACGGTGCGTTAGTAAAAAGTGAAAAAGAAATGGCAGAACTGAGTTTGGGAATTCTAATTGATATTGTTGATGAGGAATGGATGAGAGAAACTCTTCCTGATGATGGTATATTCTTTTTACTTTTTATTTTCTCATATGGGTCTTTTTCTGCATTATATTATATTCATGTGATCTTTCTTGCTGTTTCTACAGATCTTCCACTGCCCCCAACACTGGTTGTTAGGACAGATGATACTGAGGACTCAAGTGTGTTTCTTCATTCACTTATTCAATCATATTCTGTGGACAATTTTTTTCTTAAGCTTGGTGTATCAAATCATCTTCAATTGAACACTTATTATACTGATTAGTGTTTGGATGTACGTTGCATCATCTAAAATTATATTGAAATACTAGTTATCATGTATTTTGCAAGTTGGATAAAAAAAATTATACTAACTTACTTTTAAAATAGAGTTATCTTAAACATAAATCAGTCCAATTCAAAATCAATTTTCACCAAAATTATTTTGTAAAACTAATTTTATTCAAAATCAATTTCACAAACTGAAGAGTTTTTGGAAGATAACTCCACATTTTTGCATTAACAGAAGACACAGAACTATGAAAAAAATTATGGTTGTTAGAAAGAGAGCATGCGTTTTGGACATCTGTAATGATAAATAATAGTGAGATGGGTCTTTTATTGGAGGGTTGTTTCTAATTTTCTTGACTACTGACACCGTGTGCTTTGCTATCTTGATCAGATCAGGAGATTCAACAAGTTAATGTGGATGCTTGGCACGATCTTGCCTTTGGTCAAGAATAGAAGTTTCATCATTAACTAGTGTCTAGTGTTGTGCTTTGTAATTAGTGAGTGGATGATGGTGCTCCCTGGTATTTGGACTAGGCATCTTCCTTTCTTTTTCCCTGATAGATTGTAACTTATTCATGTTTATCAACTACTAGTAACCGTTAAGGTTATATTAAGGAATCGTGCTATCATTGCTGAATGTTAATGTTTGCTGTCAGGAAAACACTGTTGTATTTTTGCTTTAAGGTTGAAGCAAATTTAGGGCAACTAGTGCCTACTGGTATGCTCTGGAGTCTGAAACTTGTATTAATATGTTTAATAGTAATATATAGTAGTACTACTGTTGTTTGGAATCACTTGCTGTTTAAAGAAATAGTTTCTTATTTTTAACAGTAATAAATTTGAACGCATAATTACAACTTAAATTTGATTCATGAATTACTTTCTTGTCTGAAAGGTGCTAGAGGTAAAATTTATTCAATGAAACAAAATAACTATTCTGTTTCGTAAGAATTGTGTAATTTTATTCGGATAATCAATTTGTATATTTATGAAGTCTACTCATCATTCTCTCTTTATGTTATGCAACTTTGGTTTTGAATTGATCAGATTCCTCGGATGTATTAGCGTTCGAGAGTCCATGTGCTGGCTCTCAATAGACTCTTGTGTGCCAACTTGTCATAATCTTGTTTAAAAGAAAGTGTATTGAGTAATTTTTAGATGAACATCTTATTTAAGTTTCATGCAGTAAATGGTAGGAGGCCACCATTGGCGTTAAATTGCTAAAAACACCAGAGCTCATTTGCAAAGGATGTAAAGGAGCAACGGACCAGTTGCCTCCCAAACCCTACATAAGGGCTTTGCTAGGTGCACCAGGCATATTGCTTGTGCACCCAGCATTAAAACAAAAATTTTAAAAATATCCTTAAATGTTTTTTGTTTTTACGGATTACATAATCCGTATACGAATTACATAATTCGTAAGTGTTTTTTTAATTTATTAATAAATTAAGTTTTTTTAATAGTAAATATTTTTTTTATAAAAAATATGCGGATTAAATAATTTGAGTTATATCAAAATTAATTGTCACAAAATTTATTATTTAATTTTACATGTGCATTAAATATACATTAAAATTTTTAGTGTTATATATAGTAACATTATTTATTTTATAATATAATTGGCCTATTAGCTCAGTTATTTAGAGTGTTGTATTAATAACATGAAAATCACATGTTTGACTCCTACTTTGACCATTAATTTTAAATTAATTTGTAACACATATTTTTTGAAAAAAAAAATACTTACGGATTGGGCTCATATGAATCAGTTAATTCGTCCCTTTTACAAAAGGGCAAAATGGGAAAATCGCGTAGAGTACATGCAGGCAATTGCATCGAAGAATTGCTCTGCGCACTAAGCAAATTTAATTGCTTAGTGCATCCAACACTTTTTCATTTTTCCAAAATTATCCCTGACAAACTTACGAATTCATAATCCGTAAATTTACAAATTCGTAATCAACAAGCTTACGGATTGACAATCAGTATGTTCATAAGGCTTGTTGTGCGTACGGATCAGCAATCCGTATATTCATACAAATTGGCAATCTATATGTTCATATGGGTCGACAATCCGCATGCACGTACGAATTACAAATTTTTTTAAAATGTTTTACAAATTATTTTTTTAATTTCTAATATATATTTAATACACATGTAAATTTACATAATAAATTGTGACAATTAATTTTGTTAAAATATACTTAATGCACCAAAATTAATTGCCACAAAATTTATTATGTAAATTTACATATGCATTAAATATACATTAAAAAAATTAGTGTTATATAACGACATTAATTATTTTATAACATAATTGACCTATTTGTTCGATTGGTTAGATTGTCATGTTAATAACCTGATATGGGTCCATACGGATTACAAGTCTGTAAATTTGCCAGAAATAATTTTGGAAATAACAAAAAATGTTAAGTGTACAAGAAAAAACATTGGGGGATCAAAACAATTTTCATTGCATCAGCTGCAATTAGCCCACATCAGGCTGTAATGAAACCTTATGAATAAATAAGGATATATATATATATATATATAACAAGTTATACATATAAAAAATACTACATTAATATAATTAAGCCAGAGTAAAATTTCTAGTAGAGGAGTGCTAAAAGCACGATAAATAAGAAAAAATGTGTTGAAAAGAATGTTAAAATCAATCTTTTGAATGCGAAGAGGAAAGGAATGACAGTCAATAATCATTTAATTTTAATACCTAAATAAAGAAAACATCTCTCAGGTATCCTTCAGGAATGGCCACATGTAAAGAGAGGGGTCACAACAAATGACAAGCGAGTAAGGAAAAAATAAAGATCAAATGCATAAAGACTGCAGTGGATGGGTACAATTGTGTATGGAATCCATACACTGTTGCAACTTACAAACCATTGAACTAGAGAGACCCGCATTCAACTTGTACATTTTAAAACAGCAAAACTTTAAATTCAGTCAACAAAAAATTCAAAACAGGAAGAAAAGAATACTCTCGTGTGTCAGGATATGTCACAATCACAATATGAGACAACCCGCAGCTCGGTACAATTTTCTACAAAAATTGAGGTAAAAAAGGGAAACACAGCTGCTCGGTACAATTGTACCTTTGGAATTTAAACTTGTTACAAACTAATACACTAGATTTGCTTCATCTCTAAAATGATTTCTTTACAAACAGTAAATAAAACATGAATTATAAATGAATTCATTTTCCAAGTGCTTATGTCAACAATGTGGTGGGTATACCAATCATATAAGGGGATCACTCGTAGGAACTGCAGGTGGAGTTGGAACTGTAGGTGGACTTGGAGCAGTAGTCTCTGAAACCTCAGCTGCTGGTGATACGGGGAAATCAGGTGGTGTTGGTGCTGGTGCTGGATTGCTCGTAGATGCTGCTTGAACATTTTCACCATTAACATTTGGATCTCCATCACTTGCTGGTGTAGAGGTAGGAATGCCATTATCTACAGTGCTTTCACCTGATTCTGGTTGAGGTGGAGCAGTCGCAGGAGCTGGCCTGGTGTCTGAGGTAGACTCCGATGGAGGTGGATCATTACCTGATGCAGGTGTGGATTCAGGCTGCTGTGTTGTAGCACTCTCTTGTGCAGCTGTGGTTGTAGGAGGTGCTTCCAGTGCCAAAGGCTTGCCTGGGGGTTGTTGGGAATTCTGTGCAGCAGAAGCTGGTTTTTTCTGGATGGAAATAGGACCATTAAGAGGTGGCATCCCCGGAGGCAGGATTTCAATAGGTGGTTTCTTCCCTGCATCTGCCAAACTTGTGAGCTTAGGCTCCTCAAGAGAAGCTAAAAATGCAGCTGCAGCATCTGTCTTCTGTGATGGAGTAGGTTCAACCTCTCTCTGTAGCGCTTGGTTCCAAATCTGAACTAAGTTCTTCAAAGTTGGACGTCCATGTGCCTGGAAAATAACAAGGTCAGATTACAAGTACTAAATTGAGGGATCAACTAGCTGTACGTAACAAATCATACATGAGCATGAAGCACAGCCTCTGCCAGCATTCCAGTATCCTGCCATGCTTTCTCCATCAGAGCATTGTCACCCAAAACAGCACCAGCAAATGCAGCTTCCCGTCCCAAGCCAAGCGTGACTAAGTTGTTAACCAAACTCTGCAGTGCAAGAACATACTCCTTTGTTTATGATTCAAAACAAAAACAATATTAAAATAAAAGAGCCGAAGAAGAATAAGTTATCCCAAAGAAAGACATGTATGCCATCTCAAACAGTCATTTAATTATTTAAACATAAATTGAAGGTGTTAAGTTCAATAAAAAAAATTGGAAATTTAAAATATCAAAGAAACAAAAAATTAGTCCTTTCTTTTTCATCAAACTATGTGCTACCTTTAAACCAACAGTACTGGATGATCATGGCCAAAAAGCAGAGGAATAACAAGTAATAGCTAAATTAACATATGCAATATTAAGAAAGACTGCCTACACTTAGCCGAGTCAACTCTCCATGATTTGCTAGGCGTAATGCTAATCCTCTCAATTCATGACCTTCTAAAGCACCTTTGACCGAACCAGCTGCAGCTAACCTCTTGAGAGCCTCACGGGCAATTTCACTCTGTGCTGTAGCATCTGCAGCATCAATAAGATCCAAAAACTCTTTTGCGAATTTCACTATACCCTGAACACCTTCAACTATATCTTGTTTTTTATCAGATACTTTATTTGGTTTTTTATCTGATAAATTAAGAATGTCATTCAAACCAAGTCCTTGAGTACCATCATGTCCAATATCTCTGCTATTACTCATGGTAAGAAGACAATGAAGAGCTCTTCTCAAATCATTGCTCTTAATTGCCAAATCAAACTCCAACCTGCAGAACGTAAACAGAAATGTTTTTGCTCTAACCATACCTTGCCATAAGGAGTAAACAAAAATCATAAGGATATCAAATTAAAATCGCAGGCTCTTATCTCTATGCATACAGCATACCTCTTAGATATTCCAGGCAAATGAAGTGCTTCAGTAGCATAGCCCATTCCTAGCATAAATTGTGCTAAATCATCATGGTGTTCTCTTCCAAGTCTACTTGCCCTGTTAGAAAAAGTATAATGTGAGAATACCGATATCTGAATTAAAAAGCAATGATTATGGAAAGAGGGAGAAAAAAAGTAATCAAAATACCATTTTACTGCACTAACAGCATCACCATAAGCAGCAAGACATCGGCAACGAATACCAGGATGACTCAAGGATACGGCATGAGCAACCATGTACCTACCACAACCCAGGTATGTATGAATAACATCATTCTTGAAGTTGAAAACAGTATCTAATACAAATGAATAACCTTAAATTTGACATCCATATATAAATAAGGCATGCCCAAGTTAACTATGCCACATAAAAGTTACCCTGAGGCCAGAGCTGAGACAAAGAAAAAGTCAACCCTCAATTTAATCAGCTGGATCTAGTCATCCACTCAACACATTTAAAAATCATGTCTTTAATAAGTGCAACTCCAACTTTCTCCCAAATACATTTTACTCCTGTTCACATCATTTCTTGTATGTCTTCCCATTCAACACGATATTTGCTACCAAGTACATAACATTACAACAAAACGTTGAGCTCTCAAGGTTTGAATTAAACTATAATAAGACCCTCCTGAGTTGTAGGTATACAAATGGTATATGTTCTAGTCATAATTTAAAGGGTGGATTTCATAGGAATTCAGCGTGATTTCATCAAAACCTGAAGGGAGATAGATAAGCATAATTTACCTAGTGCAAAAGCCATTGCATTAATGTGTTCTATGCATTAAAGGGGAAAGACAGAACACAAAACTCAATGTGAAGAAAAAACATCCTACTGCACATATGTGGAGGTGCTGGACTGTTGGTGCTGATTGGATGCAAACAGTTATAGTATTTAGTGCTGTATTAAAAGTATTGGAATCATTAAATTATAACTGTTGAAAATAATACACTGCAGGAGTTAATGAAAAATTGGAACTTAGGATCAAAGGGAATAATTAAATTTCTATATATTGTCATGTGTGGATTTATTTTTTTATGCATATAAATACAACCTGCTGAGTGCAAAATGAAAATCACTTGATCAATTATTTTCCTAGCCCATTTTCAAGTTTAAACATGCAGGTAAAACTGCCAAGTTCTAATTACCTGTCAATTAGCCAAAGAACTCCATCCCTGACACCTACAACCACAAGAGGCCCAACAGGACGCTTCTGCTCCATTGGAAAACGAGTAACTGCCACAGACACCCCACCACCACCAACTGCCACCTCACCTGCCTTTCTCTCTTCTGTTGCCATCCAAGAGTCATCACTATCAACTCTAGATTGTTTTGGTAATGATATGAAAGGTGGAACTGAAGGAGCATGCTGAAATGAAGCCAACCGAACCACCTAGAGTAGGGACAAGAAAGAAATAGCGTTACATTTTTTTGAGAGAAAAACAAATTCCAAAGAGAAACCAGAAACATGTTGAGTTTTAACATATGAGATAGTAACCAGTATACATTAAAAAGAAAAAAATGCAGCAAGTATAGAGGTCAAAAACAGAATTTCTAATTTTCAAAGAACGATGAAAAGGCAGACACCAGATATATAACCGACAAACCAGCGTCTATTGATTCAAGTGGTGAGGATCTTGGTTCCTTCCTCCTAATTCCTAAACAAGGCCATGTTTATGAATGGAGAAAAGAGGTGCTAGGAAAGCTTTGCTCCCCCCCACCCCCCCTAAATGGGTCTACCTGCCTTGATTTAGATCAGACGGGGCAAATTTGGCTCCCAGGGTCTCAAACCAAAAGATATATAACCAATAAGAAACTAAGAAAGCAACTTGCCTCAGCTTTCAAATTTCTCACAAGACATTATTTTGAATAATTTGGAGCATAGTTTAACATAAAACCAGGATCGCACAATTGAATTTCATTTAATTGTTTACGACTATGTAAAAAATTAAGTCAAGTTATCAAGCAAAACTTGCATATATTCATTACAACCTTCAAAACTTAAGAAATTAATCGCTAATCCAAGATGCACAGTAAACCAAATTTGTTAACAGAAGAAGGTTTAAAAGATTAAAAATATTCTCATTAGACAAACTTCAATCTAAAATATTCATGTGAATTCCTTCCAGCAACCTATAACAATCATATCCAGAAACAAAATATTAAATCTGAGGAAAGACAAAAATGGCGCTGAATGTTGGCAATCATTTTCATAGATGATACAAAGTTGAAAGCTTTGGTAACCTGCAACATTGGTGGCCTCAATGCTATTCTTTCTTCCTTGGCAGACTGGATACCTTCTACAGTAATTAGTGCTAACTCTCCATGCTCTGCCACTGCTCTTGCCTGTGCTTCTTTCATTTTTTGCTCTTCTTTCATCTTCTTAGTTTCAATGTCAATTTGAGCAACCCCAGCATCCACAAAAACAATTCTGAAAATCAAAATATATATTAGTAATTAGTAAAGGTAAAATGATTACAAATTATGGCCATAGCAGATATCAATCAAAAACCATTTTAAATTTTCACCTAACAATTTATAAGCTTGGGATAGTTGGACCATTGACATTAGTTCCTTTAATATGTTTAGCAAATTATTAATTGCTTAAACTTTAAATATCTTAGTAAAGATTTGAAAATGAATGAAATGTCCTATGCTCATACTGCAAAGCAATGCAAACACAGAAGATTGTCAGTAAAACAAATAAATGAATTGATTTGTCTTATTATTATTGCTATTGCTTGGAAGAGTGAAGGATATGGATGAGGAGGAGATGACAAGTGTTTGGGTATCAAGTGTGTCAGTGAAGAGTTCCAGTACAAATAGATTTGCTCCAGCCAGACTTAATCCCATACCTTTTTTCAATTCATAATGGAAAACTGATTAGATTAAACACAGTTGAGATGAAGGGCACTGGTGCATGCTTTTTACTAATGATATTGTTTTGGTAAATGCTAATTGTGAAGAAATGCTTTGGTAGACCAATTGATTATATACTAGAATATATGGAGTTTATGTTCAATCAACAAAAGAGTGAAGATGATCAGACAGTAAGAACTGAGCATGAAGAAGTGCTCAAAACAGAGCTTCAGAGATTTAGGGATCTATTCTACTAAATGGGATTGATACTGATATCACATCATATAATATCCAAATTCCAAACGGGAAGGTAGAAGTTGAGATGTGCCTCAGGGTATGTCTGATTAAAAGTGCTTATAAAACCAGAGGAACCTTTTATAGAAACACAGCAAAACCAATCACATTAAACTCCAGTTAATGGAAATCAGGTTAGATTGTTGTTTTTGTTGGGATAAATTGAATTGAGGAAATCCAAACAAACAAATTCCCTAGGAAAAAATTTACCACTGTTGAGATTTCTAGTTAACCATTAAGGGTGTCTTTGAAAAACCCCGTTGGGTCACATTCAAAGCCAATTCACTGCAAGAGAAGGATTGGTGCTGAAGGTGCATTGGAAAGTAGGAATTGGAAAAAACAAACACACTCTAAGGCATTAACCAGTATTTGGACATGGATTTAACAATTTTTTATTACTTACTAAACAGTATTTATGTTCATGAAGATTTCCGGCATTGTAATTTTCCCTCTTCTTTCTTTGGTTATGATGAGTAGATGATATTTTGGCTTATTAGAAGATAGAAGAATTGACAATGTAAAACACAGTTTGTCATCTCCACTTTCTAAACAACTAAAGCAAACTTAGAAAAAATAATAGAGCAATAAACAAAAAAATTACAAAAAGGACCAAAAACATTGAAGGCAATGCCCATAGGCTTACTCTATAGTAGTTGGGGTAGCCACAAACAGTTGCCTCCGGTGCCAAACAGCACTAGTAGCATATGGGATTGCAACATCTCCCAAGTATCTATATTGAGGGCGCAAAGAAGATATGACTATGTATTGCTGGTATGCAAATGCACAGTACTCAACGGTTTGGTCCCAAGCAGTCCATTCTGGCTGAGGAAGTAAACCCCCCACAGGCTGAAATGTCTCCCAACTGAATCACAAACAAAATTATAAAAGTGATGTCAAATCTATAGAAAACTTGTGAACTTGTAGTTGTACCCTCACAAAAATTATAAGTTTCACCTGTATAACTGGAAGTTTTGAGGTGCCGCCTCAGTAGGAGGTCTTTGTGAAGAAAATCCATCATCATAAGTAGAAAAAGAAGAAACACCGCTGCTTCCATAGCCTGATAAGGGCATAGACTGGATTGTTGAAATAGCTGTAGCAGCAATAGGACTGACTCTCCTAGATGTTCGGTAGGCAACACCAAGCAGTGCCCCTCCATGCAAACCAATGACCTACAAGAGATACAAGTTAAAAAAAGGCACCTAAACATTCAAATAATCAAATTATTGTTCCTGTTTTCAATGACACTTTCTTAGAAGAATAAAATGCATAAAAGGACATATCCAAAAGACTTAAAAATATTATATTTATTTAATACATCTAGGATGACATTACTGCAGCCAATTTCATACAAAGTAGGTAAACCTTCAATACCACATGTTTAAATGATTTATCGGTGAGTATTAATCTATCTAAGAGCTCTTGCCCCCTCACCCCTTTTCATATATACATCTAAGAAAATAATAGATAATTTTCTGTTGTAACTATCTTAATTATTGTCACTCATTTACTTTAAAGTTTTATTCATAAGAACAGAAATCATCCAAGCCTAGTTTACTATAAGAACTTTTTATTTTTTATAAGGAAAGTTCCAGATTGAGAAAGAATCTTACTGGTTCACTGCGTGCGCCAACAGACCTCATCAGTATATTTGATGTTCCATCATCTAACAAGATGCGGACTTGAACAGAAGCTGTGGAAGCAGCAGCAGCAGCTGCAGCAGCTGCTTGTGCTGCAGCAGCTTCTTTAGCTCTTTTTGATGAACTACCCTTGGGAATTATAGGAATTCTAGGCGGTGACGCTGATTCCAATATAGCAAATCTGTCACGACAAGCATCCCAAGCGAGAAGTCTTGCACTTCCAGAGTCAACAATTGACCAATCACTAACCTTGTAGACAGAGAAATAAGGAATATCTGGCCAAACAATTGCTAGATACCTGTAAACATACGATGCAGTAAGAAACCAACAGAAAATGTACCCCAATTTACCAAACTAAATGCTAGAAGAGGAGGAAGCATAGCCAAAGAAAGATCTGGGAATACAAAAACACAGTAAAGATAGTATTTATTTTGAGTTATCACTGATATATATGGAATGCCAGAAGTTAGAATTTTATTCATCTTATATTCTATAGAAAAAACCAAAGCCACTAAATTATATTGAAGAACAAAATATTAGTTACTTTTTAATTACAAAATTTCTTTACAAGAAAGAAAAAAAATCAATCGAGGTGTAGCAAAAATCAGCGGCAACTTACTTTCCTGAACTGCTGACAGAAAGAACTGAATACGAATCATGTGGAACAGGAGTACTAATGTGCTTCTTCCCCTGCTTGACAGGTAATGGTTCAAAAAAATCTCCCTTGGGTCTTCCTGTTTCTGACAAGGAGCTGTTATTTCCAAGAGATGGATTTGCAGAGTTGTTTAACTGAAAATTTAATAGCTTCAATTCCCTTTCAATTACAAATATGGCAGAATGCTCTCTACTGTCTGATGGAGTTGGTAGAGGAGCAACTGGAGGAAGAGATCTAGCATCAAACTCACAGATAATAACACCAATGTTGGTTCCAACAGCTACAAGATGTGGCTGCAAAGTATGTGCAACCATACAATACACCTGCCCCAAAAATCAGAGGCAAAAGTAAGTTTGACCAAACTCATTAACAGGTAGAGTCAACAAAAAGAATGGGAAATTGGGCAGGGAGTAATGAGGGCTGGGCTCAAAATTCAGTTTCTTCTTTGTTAAAGAGGATTTATTGGCCAGAGGTATGATAAGCATATTATACAACATACAGAAACTGATAACAGGATTGAAGTAAAGCTTTCCACAGATTTTGTTACACTCAATTTTGATCTATTCTTGCCTCCATCCAAAATGATTGATCTAAAACTATTTGAATGCTTTGAAATATATTCATATCATTCCAAGTTGGATAGCTTCAGCAAGAAGTCATACATGGAACAAAAAATACTATGCCAATTCAGAAATTAGAAGAAAAAAAAGATGATAAATGATAACCAACTAACCAAACCACATACCCTCAGTTTCTTATTAGGAGCAAGGGCGTGTGGAGGAATAACTGAGGTCAATTCACACAATGGCCTCGTGAGAGCAGAATAAGTGGGATGTTCAATTGCCCTAACAAAAATTAAAATTAAAATTCTTTATATATATAATGAATATAGTGCATGGTCACACTATCAAATAAAAAATATACGAAACTTTAAGCCACCAAAGGAGAAAGAAAACTACATACCATATGTGAGAATCTTTGACGCAAGTTAGAATATCAAGGTTTGGAGCTCGAGGATGACACCAAGAAGCCACACTGTGGCAAGCCAATTTGGGAACTGGCTTTATACGCCGCAGCTCCTGGGAATCAAAAGCTTTTTCACACTAAGTCTTTCTATTACCAGGAGAATTTTCACAAAAAATTAAAATAGCCAAGCATTAGCACCACTACCACACCTTAAAGGAGACAGTGTCCCATATGGCTAATGTCTTATCTGCACCAATTGTGATTAGCTGAGGAGCACCTCCCATCACCCTTGACAACTCAACTGCCACAACCCCTCCATCATGTGCCTAGATGCATTAAGTGGTATCATTAACCAATGAAATGTGCATGCACGGAATCAGCATGAGTCATACAGAAAAGAAAAATAAGGTAGAAAAAGGGAAGGCGGGAAAAATAAGCTTGCACATAAATGAATAAAGATACATTATTAGCCTCAATGTAAGTTTGCATTTCACTCTGTGCCCAAATTTTAGATGTTCCTTTCTATTATAATAATAATAATATGTTATTCATCTCATATCCTTCCTTTCAATTGCATTCTCACCTTCCAATGTAGAATGCAATTGCTTGAACAACAAAAAGGAAATAGAAACTGTAATTAAGCCACAACTAAGAATGGCTTATCCCTGTTTTGCAGCCATAATAAGCAATTGACAAATAGGAGTTAGAATGAGGAAAAGAATGGTACTTTTAAACTCAGCTTGGGTACAAGTTCACGTGAATCCTGTCCGTGGTCAGCACTCCAAATTATGAACAATCCATCACTAGCACCCGAAACCAGAAGAGCCTGAAAGCCAAACATACCCCACACAAATGAAATGCCATACCAAAGTAAAAAAGCAACTTCCAATTATAAAAGCAATATATAGAGATAATCAGTCATGCAAAAAACCTGCACATACATTACACATATCAACTAGCAATTGTAATTTCTCAATAAACTATCTTGATTGGGGATGCCAGAGAATCCTAACTAAGTTCCCAAAAATTAATGCAAGTAAAATACAATAAAGTAGAACAAGTTCTTCAATAGGGAATCAAGACTTACCTCACCAGAAGCAGCCATGAATGACATCAAGCAAGAGATAGATCCTTTATGACCTCCAGTGTACCTTCGCACAAGCTGCAAGTAGAAAAAGTATCACACAATTTGCTAATAATTGTAACTAGATTAATATTAATTTTTCAGGTGCCCACCTTCCACGTCAGCATTGATAGAACTCTAATGACACCATCAGATGCACCAAAAGCAACAAGAGGACCATCACCACCAGTTCTATAAAGGAACTCCATGCTGCAACAGCATGTAAAATTAGAAAATTGAAACAACTTATACAGTATGCATAAATATTGCAAAGAAAAGTATAAGAAGTAAACAAAATATGTATTCATTGCAATTAATTATTACGACTAGGATGCAAAATTATGTCATACAACATGTGATGCCAAATTTCCATCAAGAATTGAGACAACAGATAAAGCAGCAGTTTGATACATTTAATGAAACGGTGGAGATTTTTCACACCAAGGACTTTAATTTTTACAATAAATAGAATTAGAATATCAGAAGAAAAGGCGGCAAACAAAAGATTGCTTAGAGAGAAATCTCCATTTGGAATTTGGCAATTTATTCATGCATATGCCCACCCACGTTGTACTTTTATGCATGCCTCAACGATTGCTTCTGTGAAAGAGAGATATTTGGGAGTGGGGAAGGAAAAAAGCTCACACAGTAGAGACTAATTAAGGAGCAATAAATTTTAATTTACAACTAAAATGTTTTACAGAATAAAATGACATAGCTTTAGAAATTATTAAATTTAAGGAATCCTAAAGTATATGTTAGATGAATCCACCAGAATTAAACTACTCTCATTGTTTGATTAAGAGTCGTATAAGGTTGACGTGATTCCAGATGTGTCAGGAATGAATGGAGCAAACAAATAAATATTTGTACAGTTTGATACAACATAAAAGTATTGCTTAAGTTGAAGAGCGTCAATTTATATCAATGACAACTTCACAGTTATAAAAGGATCTAGAACAAAAATCATCTGGATAGTCATTAACACAAGCACCACCATCTATGAAATAGGCAACACAAGTCTTGCCTTAATAGATACAGCGTGTAGCAATTTTTTAGCATCAATGACAGAAGAAGCTGAAGAATATTGAATGCAATAAAATTTTACCATAGAAGGGACTTATTATCAAGCTCTTGCTTTGGTACATCACGGCCACGCATTGTCACCAAGTCCAAAAATATAGCTTTGTTTAAACAACATATGACAAGAAAATGTCTCCCTTTTGTTGATGGGGCAGGAGAGCTAAAAGCTGAAGTATGGACAGCTGTTGGAGCCTCAGCAGCGGCAGAGCGATTATGCCAAAGTTGCCAAAAGCGTACATCATCATCATAAAAATTCACCTGCTTGACACTTTAAGGCCGGTAAAGAGTCATGGTAAGTAAATGAACCATAAAATAAAAGCCGGAAAAAGATATAAAATCACAAAGCAAACACATATTACCTTCCTCCCCGAATGGCTTCTGTCGGCTTCCCTTTTGACTCTACCAAACAAGAAACACGTCATAAAAGTTCAGTTACCAGATCAGCACAGAAATGTGGAAGGCCACAAATAATGTTTGAGACAGTTTCTCACGCCGTTTTTCATTTTGCATTAAATGAAACTCACTTGTAAGTTGTTACAATATCCTAAAGGCTATGTTAGCAAGCTACAAATTCAACCATGCAAATATGTCACCAAAACTAACTAGTGGCTAACATCAAGAAATCCAAGCAACTCTCACTGTCAAACCATAAATTCTCAGTAAAACTTGCATTCTGAGAAAGTTTAGCCAAACAAGAACAGCATCATGCCTAGAAACTATAAACTATCATAGCTATCAGACTCACAAAGCAAATTTACCTGATTAAACTTTTCACTACTTAGAACAAAACAACTTGGCAAGTGGCAACGATGGATAACAGGTTAATTACTCAAAATAAAAAGTGACAATTAACAAATTCCTATCAGCAATTGTTACTAAAGACCACTAGCACAGTAACATTGACAGATCACGAGACTTGTGCTTCCAAAAGCTCCAAAAAGCAAATGCACCAGTCTACAATAAAACATCGATTACGAAGACTATCTACACATTCATTTTTACAACTTTGAGGAGAATTGAACCTGTTTCTCCCTCGGCGAGCTTCTCCAACTTGGCGCCGACCAAACGCCGTTCATCCACTCCGCCAGCTTTCAACTCATACACCACCTAGAACGAGATTTCCGTTAAAACGCAACAACGAAAAGCGAAAACATCGAACCGAAACGGTGAATTGCACAAGAGTTGTGTACCTGGCGGTGCTCCCAGTTCCAAACCGAGACTCGATCTGAATCATCGGCTGTCACCATCCATGGATGCGTCGGATGCAATTGGATCTTAACGATTTTATCGCTCGTAGGCCGAAACGCTTTCAGGCGCAGCATCTTATTCTGATTCGAAAGGTAAATAGTAAATAGAGTGAAGAATTAGCGACGACGGAGAAATATGGCTTTCGGAAGTAGCCGATATCGGAATCGCGTTTCAGATTTAGCTCAAATCTGTCTGGAATTTGAACTCCATGCAGATTTCAGAAATGTGCGTTCATTGAACGCACGGAGTTAAAAAATTCTTCCGTCGTCAGCAACTATGCCCCTTTCCGTTATTATTTTCTGAGCAACCAAACAGGGAATAAGCAAAACCTCGCCCTGTGTGAAGTGATAGTTTTCGTGGTTGGCGTTGGAGGGTCGAAGTTGAATTGTCTTGGAGCAATTGCGCTTGTATGAAGAAGCAAACCGAAGATCTCTGGTCTGATGCTTGCTCTGTTAAGCTTTCAAATTTTTCCTCGTCTTTTTTATTTATTTTTGCGTCTTTCTCTTCTTCTTTTTTATCTTTCATTTTCTTTTCGAGGCTTTCTAATATATATTTTTTAATTGGTCGGGTCACGGGTAACTTGGTAAACGCTTTTGGTGCTCTTAGTGGATAATTACGTAATGCACCTTGGTTTGCTAGGTACACCTCCAAATTTCCTTAGTGGACAATTTACTTAGCAGGCATGGTGGTAGGTTTGGTGTGATGTGGATGTGGCGTGGGGTGGTTGCAGTGGAGGTGTTTGGGTGCAGCGTTGCTGTTTAGCAGTTGGTGGAGGTTGGGTGTGGTAGTCATGGAGGTTTGGGGGAATTTGTTTGGGAAAGCAAGGGTAAAAAGGGAATATTACAAATTTTGGAGGTGCATCAAGCAAAAAAAATAGGGTTCATTAAGTTATTGCCTTAATTATGAATTGTTATTATTTAGGCATCCCAATTTTATTAATACTAGTTGAAAGAGAGAGACACTTTTTGTCTCTATCTTTATTTAATAAAAAAAACAATTAAAAAAATAGTGATAGCATATTTTTTTAGGGGAAATGATATAGTTATATTTTGAATGTTTATGAAAGAAATATAAATAATTATATATATTAAAGGTTAATTTAGGAATAATAAATGTGTATATCAATTGAGGTCATTGTCTTTAGTAATGACTAGTGGAGATGTGCACTTTGTGCCTCTTTACTTATTTTAACTAAAAATTAAAGATAAAGAATTAGAAGTAAAAAAAATAATAATAACATAAGAGTAGTGGAGTAGTGGGTAGTTATTAAGCGAGAAATAATAAAAATTAAAAACCTGATAAAAGATAGAATGATTTAGTGAAATATGTACAAGGGTATTTCCTTTATTATTAGCATAGATTATTAATACTAGTTGAAAAAAAGGTGTGTCTCTATCTTTATTAAATAAATCAGTTGAAGAAAGTAGTGATAACAATTTTTGTAGAAAAAGTGACAACAGATACATTTTGAAGGTTTATGAAAAAAAATAAAATAGTTATATATATTAAAAGGGTAATTTAGAAATAAAAATGTATGCATCAAATGAAATAATTGTCTTTATTAATAGTTATAGATAATTCTTTTATATATATATATATATATATATATATATATATATAAAAGACTTTCTAACAATGTTTTCATAAGTTAAAGATCTAACACTTTCAATAACTACTACTTTTTTGAAAGTTAATGTTTAAAAAAACCACAATATATTTAGGGAAAACTTAGAAAAAAAATGAAATTATGAAATTTTAAAAGTCATTGATATGAATCTCATGGCGCATCAACACTCTCATCACAATGATGATAAGTTTTCCAAGTGAAAGTAATCATTGAAATCATTTACAATGACAAGAAGCTTGGTCGATGCCTAAGTTCTCTACAACCAAGATGTTATCGTCATGAACTATCCAAAATAGTGTAAACATTTTTCCCTTGAAGGCAAATTGGTGTTCCATTTTCCCCCTAAAAAATGACTTCGGAAAGTACTTTTATGAATATGTTAAATTTTCAACACTTTTGTAAAAGTTTTTTGAGAATGCTAATTTTGTTAACACTTCTAGAAAGTACCTTCCAAAGTTTGTTGAAATTTGAATCCATTTCAAAAAGTAGTTTTCAAGAAAATATATGTTAATGGGAGACATATTAATAAATTTAGGAGCTATAAATAACAATCGTCTTAACTAAATATGCATTAATAAAATTTTGGTTTGGTTTCATTTTTTTAAAAGACACTTCTCTAATGTAAGTTAGGTCATAAGTTACTTTTGAACTGTTCGACCTATTTTCACCTCACTTAGTAGGGTCAACCTACTCCACCTTTAACCTACTATATTTATGGGTTTTGAGATTACTCGACTTCCTTTGCCTTTTCTGGATAGATCATGCGAGTTGATTTGTTAAATCCAACTTGTTTTATCATCCATATCGCTACTTGAATTAAGAATTTGGTTAGTTGCTCCATATGGGAGATAATGACAAATTTACATGGTAAATCACAATCCGAAAGAGAGAAATATGTTAATGTTCAAAAAGGACTCCCAAGGAAGTGAAAATAAAAATATCACTTTCTCAATTTTAGTATGAGTCTTGGAAAAATATTTTGAAGAATTATTGATTCCCATGAATATAAAATATTTTCACCTACTATCTTATTTATTTATTTTGATTAATAAATGTTAATTGTTAATTTTATTAACAAGAAATTTTGAATCAACAATCATTTTCCATCCATATTTGGTAAAAAATAAAGAATCTCTCGATATAATTGTTTTAAAATATACAATTTTTTGTTCAATCATTAAAAAATAATCAAAACAATTCATTCAATTTTAATATAATCTCTTGTGATTCCGTACCATTCAATAAATTTATCTTCTTTATTAATATACAAAAAATGAAATTAATAAGAGAAATAAATTTAATGAATGATATAAAATTATAATTTAGAAAACTACTGTAATAACATAAACTTATCTCATCGTAAGATTGATTACATATATCACACATCTCATTCTCTATGATTTTATACAAAGTGCTTTTTATCTTTTTTTATTTATTTTCTTTCCCCTAGACTAAAAATCATACAATCTTCTACTAATCTAACATATGTCTCCTGTGACATTCTTTGCACGTAGGTACATGCCAAAATCATCTTAATCATTTTTTGTTATATAGTTATGTTGTATTATATAGTTATATAGGTACATGCCAAAATCATCTTTTTTCTTATGTAGTTATATAGTTATGTTGTATTATATTTTTTTTATATGACGACGCATTCATTAAATCATCCCACCTGTATGTATTTTACCTGTGACATCCTCATTATTTTCAATTAAAAAATGGAAAAATCTAGTCTTGGAAACGTTGGGCACAAAGTTCATTGCCACAAGACACACGCATCACTCTATTATTTTATACATAAAAAATAAATATAAAGCGGGTAAGAGATTCTCTTTCTCTGTCCCACACCCACCCCAGTTGCGTGTGCAAAGAACATTGCTCTATTAAAAATCTGCTCCCAGAGTCCCACCTCTCAATTCATTTTCATTCCACGAAATATGGCTTCAACTCATCTGCTTCCCCTAGCAACCTTCTTCTTACTTCTCTCCGCTTCTTATCTCCAGGTAGGAGTATTCTTCTTTCGTCTCTTTAATCAATACTAATCGTGATTAGTACTGAACTCACTTTCTTCTTGACAGATTGCTGGGGCGGAAGCACAACCGTTGACTAGTCTCAAGCTTAACTCTCATATTCTTCAGGTGATTCATTTCGTTTCCCATGTGTTTACGTCACTCACTAGGGTCAATTTTATTTATTCACATGAAATTGGGGCAAAATCATAAATGATCTTATTCTTTGTAGTGCTAGTGGCTATGCTTACATTTTTTTTTTCATTTTTTTTTGGTTGGGGGTTGGGGTGAGTAATTTTGTTTCAAAGACCACATGTATCCTGTGCGAGAGGCAATCCTGCTCGAACTCGAGTGTTTAACGTAATTGCATGCCTAGGACTTAAACTAGAACAACCCGTGTTAGTTAGTTGATTCATGTGTTCGATGGTTTGGTAGATGAATATTTGAACATATGATCCATCTCATGTGATTGATGAACCTTTTTAACATTATGATATTATGATGCAGGAGTCTACTGCTAAAGAGATTAATGAAAATCCCGAGGCAGGATGGGAGGCTGCTATAAATCCTCGTTTCTCCAATTATACAGTTAGACTTCATTTTTTCTTTTACGCCTTTAAAGTGTGGATTTCACAGTTTCACTTGCACATCTAGTTACACAATGTTGCTTTGATCACAGGTTGAACAATTTAAGCGCCTTCTTGGAGTCAAACCAATGCCTAAGAAGGAACTTAGAAGTACACCTGCTATATCTCACCCAAAGACGTTGAAATTGCCAAAGAATTTTGATGCGAGGACAGCTTGGTCGCAGTGTAGCACTATTGGAAGAATTCTAGGTCACCACTTGCTCTTTCTCCTTTATTTATTTATGTTCTAATTAATAATTGCGTTTGGAAGGAGGCACTGACTCTTGTTTTTATTGTTGACGATGACATGGATTGCCAAACCAATTTCCTCATTAAAGATCAGGTGATCCTCATATTTTCTCACACTGACATCTTTAAATACATTCAATGTTAAAAGAGTTTCTAGCTGATCCTTCATCCTTGTGCTGATGATTCAGGGTCACTGTGGTTCTTGTTGGGCATTTGGTGCTGTTGAATCATTGTCAGATCGCTTTTGCATTCATTTTGATGTTGTAAGTGAAATTTCTTATTGAATCAATTTTGAACTACATCTTGCTGTATTGTGTGTGATTTTGAATATTCACGATGATGATAATTTTTTAGTCTTTTTCTCTCCCTTTCTCTCTGGACACACACCTACTTGAGACTTGAGAGACTGGATTACTTGAAGGAAGAATTTTATATCTTATCTGTTTAATTGCAGAATATCTCTCTCTCTGTTAATGACCTTCTTGCATGCTGTGGCTTTCTGTGTGGATCTGGCTGTGATGGAGGATATCCCTTATATGCATGGCGATACTTAGCCCACCATGGTGTTGTCACTGAAGAGGTAATACATTTCCATTTTGCCTTGGTAATCATAAAATGGTTATTTGTCAGAGACAGAAATCTTAGGCTTCTTTTCACCTAGATCTCCCCTTCACTTGATGCTAATTTTTGCTGAAGACTTATATTTCACAACTTACCCAACTCTCTTACACTCAGCATTTTTATTATGTGGCAGTGTGACCCATATTTTGATCAAATTGGCTGTTCTCATCCTGGTTGTGAGCCAGCTTATCGGACTCCCAAGTGTGTTAAAAAGTGTGTAAGTGGAAACCAAGTTTGGAAGAAGTCAAAGCACTATAGTGTTAGTGCATACAGAGTCAACTCTGATCCCCATGATATCATGGCGGAAGTTTACAAGAATGGGCCAGTTGAAGTTGCATTTACCGTTTATGAGGTAAATGAAAACTCTTACCCACTCTATTGTGATTAATTTTTCTGCAACTTCCATGGTCAATTTCTGAAAACCCAAAACCATCCTATTTAAAATTTATAATTATACATTAATATTTGTGAGACAATTTGATAAGGTTGGTGAGATTGGGTGTCATGTGATCTGACATGCAAAACATATTATAAAATAGAAACTTATGGATATGTGTTTAGAGGAATGGGAAATCTTTACCTGGTTTTCATGGTATAGGAGAAGAATTAGTGGGGAAGTTGAAGTGAATATTCAATTTGGGAGGCTCAAATCATGGAGTGACGTTGACCATTTGAGGCATTTCATTCTGTTTGTGACTAACTGACTATAAATGCCTTTAGAATAAATATCTATGCTGCATACTATAGTATACATTCTTTTGGCAGATTATATTGGATTCCAAAACTAATTATGAAGTATTACTGTATTAGTCTTTCAAAGTTTGACATGAAGGAGGATGGAAATTCCATATAAGTAGTATTAGTAATAGTAAGAATTGAAAAATAAAGAGTAGTTAGGTAAAGTTGTATCGGGGTGACGTTGAAGTTAGTGTAACTGTCCTTCAACTCTAGGCTATTTCTTCCAAAATCTGTCTTATTCTCATAGAATTATGGTTAAAGTTGAAGTTCATTATCTTTGTCATATTGACAGGACTTGCCTTATTGTATGTGATTGCGATGTTGGGATAGTTTTTGCAAGAATTAGTGTGTGCAGTTATTGAAGTTGTAATACAATGAATTATGAACATGAAAATTCATTTCAGGGTAGTAATGTGAGTAGTTACAGCACAACAATGATAGAGTCCATGCTTTGGATTTACATAATTCACTGGCCTGAAATCTTTTAAATCCCAACAGCTAAATCTGGCAAAGGTAGGAATTTCTACTAGCTTGAATTAAGAGAGGAGATTAATGCTAAACAAATTCAGTATTTGAATTTTTAACTAAATGAAAAGTTGAATCAATAATAAAATCAAAACTAAATGAGACAAAGTAGTGAGTGAAGAGAATCTATTACATTTAATCACTATGTTAACCCAGAAAAACAGTCAACAAAACAATATATTGCTATTTGCTAATTGGTTGATGTTTAAATAAATATATTATATAAGGAAACTGTTTTTAAAGCTACAAATTTCTCACAAACGGATAAAAAATAAAAAATCTAGATGTTCAAAATGGCTTAAATAAGATTTTGGATTATTCTATATTGTCCTGGTTAAATACAGAAATTTTGCTCAGCCTCAAATGATATTGTACAAAACAAAACAGCTCTTATGATATATTTATGCTAAATACTTTTTAATTAATGTATGCCAAACAATTAAATATAGTTAATCTGCCCCACTGACCTTTTGGTATTGGAAACTTTGTTTTTCTGGTGCAATTTGGTATTGGCATCTAATGAGTGTGCAAATGGAATATGATACGATTGAGGATTGTTTTTGGGGAAAAACTTTAAACAATATATGTGAAGTGAGAATGGTCAGGGATGAGATAAATGAACTGGGGTGATAATTAGTTGGTGATAAAGCTGTTGGGTTGAGAAAATTATAGTAATTTTTAGAAAAAGAATTCTTTTACAACATTGGGGGTTTCAATTTTTATTAAGAACTCTTCTAATTAAGTTTTCCCCTAATTGTCATATTGGCATAAAGGCTTTCTTTTAGTTAGCCCAAGATCCATTACAATAACTTCCCCCCAAAGTCACCAGCAGCAAATCTTTTCTTTTGCAAGGTTTTTGGTTGCCTTTCTTGAGCATCAAGACATGTACTAGACAGGCCGGACATTTATTTTTGAATTCTCCAACTTCATTATGTACTTGCATTGGGATTCACTGATTGACTAGACTACTACAAAGTAATCTAAATGAAATTTGAAACTCAATCGAAAGAGAAATCTAGATTCATTCTATACTTGTAGGCTAGAAAGCTAAGAAGAATTAGGAAAGCAAAAACTGTGATTATGAGTTGATATTAAGGGTCCGTTCAGTAGAGTGAAAAGAAATGAAAAGAAAGTGAATTGAGATGAAAGTTTTGAATTAAATTAGAGTGTAAAAGTGTGGCTCCCACATCATTTCACTGTTCGCTTATCTCGTTTTCCACCCTCTTTCTCTGCAAACGAACAGGGCCTAAGTGATGCTGTAAGCACGTGTTCTTCCATCTTTGCCTAATTTCTTTGATAAATGTCAGAGACGATTGCTCAGTTTCCACTTGAATGAATAATTCTAGTTACTCTTGCTTCTTGGGTTTTTGATACTTAACTTCAAGTCTCTGGTTGTCTTAACATTGTTTCTTTTATGCTATTTGATCATATGCCATAGATCTTTGCATATTCCCGTGTTATGCTCAATTTTTTTCTTCTGTCTTTTAATTAGGTTGGGTACTTGTCTTGTAATGGTTCTTCTAAAGTATTTATCATTTCTTTCAATTTACCTATCATTTCAGTTTGCTACTTGCAAATGCATGTACCGTGGGCCCTAGTTTTCTTTGATATAAGGCTAATGCTGGTGCTGGTGGGGTTTGTTGCTTTTGATGAATCCCTTTGCTTCCATCAGCACCTGTTTGAAGGAGTACAAAATAGCTAGTCCTTGGTGTGTCGTTGCCTTGTCTTCTGTGTTTATTATGTACACTACTTAATGTTTCTTTTGGCTGCTTTTAACTCGTGTACATGTCGGAAGCTACTGGCCTTCACGGAGGGTTTAATGACTTTGGTGCTGTTTTAGGGTTAATGTTTACAACTTACAAGTAAAGAAAAATTATCAGATGTCTAATGAGAAAAAATAGAATAAAATGCAGACGGTTAACTTATATGGATCAGATGGAAAAGGTTTAGGACCAAATATACTAAGTTCAGATAGAAAAGGAGATTTATCAGACAGACATTTTTAATACACCAAAAGTAGTAATTGGCTTTTGAAGGATATATATGATTCTCATTTAGGGATCATTAGTGCAACCGTGCAAGGGTTGGAATGGTTTTAAAATTAGGATTTTTTCTTCTTCTTAGCATTCAGTCTACTAAATCTGGGTTTCCCATGGGTGCTCATTCTATCAGAACAAAATGGGGACAACTGTCATCTTTTATGCTTGAAAGAGTTTTAAGAGGCAGTGGATTGACCTTAGGATAGAAAACAATAATTTTAATTAGAAACTAGTGTTTTCAATCAGAACTGTTGGAGACAATTTTAATACATAAAAAAATAAAGCAGACCTTACAATACAAGCTGGCCCTATTATGTGTTACATGGGTCACCACCTAGCAATTAAGCTACTTTAGCAGACTTTTTGTGTCATTGGATTCACTTTATAAAAGGCATGAACCTATTAGAATCAGTTATTTATTTATTTTGGTTGCATGGTCTCTTACATGCTGTAAAAAAGTTGTGTAATTACAACTTCGTAGATCATTTTCTTGTCCTCATCATACTGGCAGGACATGCTTATTGTATGTGATTGGAATCAACAAAAGCATTAAGAAGGGTCCCTCTTTGCTTCCTTCCTGTTTAAGCGTTTATAAGGGTCCCTCTTTGCTGGTGACTTTTCAATTAACAAAAGCATCTGGAACTATTTCCTGCATCATTTTGCATGTAATATCTTGACCTCAAATATAAAAGATCACGTTTTTATGGAACCTTTGTTTTCTTGTGTGTGGAATAGTGTGTACTATGTTTTAAGACAAAATTACCTTTTACTAATTTGACCTCTTCACAGGATTTTGCTTACTACAAATCAGGAGTTTACAAACACATCACTGGTTATGAACTAGGTGGTCATGCAGTAAAGCTAATTGGGTGGGGAACAACTGATGATGGGGAGGACTATTGGGTATGTTGGCATATTCCTGATTGACATTTCAGTCCCCTGGGACATACTATCTGAAATTCAAAATTTTATTGGGTAATTTTCATTGTTTCAGCTTCTCGCAAATCAGTGGAACAGAGAATGGGGAGATGTATGTTTCTTGAATTATTCTTCAACTTGAATGCCTGTTACTTAAGACATGCCGTAGCTAATTGATTAATTTAATCTTAATCACAGGATGGTTACTTCAAGATCCGAAGAGGGACAAACGAATGTGGGATTGAAGAGGATGTAACAGCTGGTTTGCCTTCCACCAAAAACCTCGTCAGAGAGGTGACTGATATGGATGCTGACGCTGCTGTTTCATTCTGAATGTAAATATATTGCCTTTCCAATTATATTCTGTATGGGTATTGTAATTGAAAAATCAGCACTAGATGTTGCCTGTAGTCTGAACCTCTGTTTTAAGGGGAACAATCTAAATTATGATTACGATGTTCAAAGATGTTAAGCTTTTGTTGTTTATCTGTTATACGAAATAATGGATTAATTGCTATAGTTACTATTCAGTAGTTGGAGTTAGTCATGCCGTCATTGGTAATTTTAATGCTGATGATGCTTTGGTTGAATTGATTTTCAAATCCCTGGTATTTGAAAATATATGATATATGGATTGAGAAAATATTTTCTTTTTAAAAGTTTATATAGAAAAAAATCAAATAAAAAATAATAAACAAGTTTTTTCTTAGAAAAATTCAAATGGAGTTGCTCAAGTTCTTATGTATTCGGGTGAATTAGACTGAGTTGTTATATTTTTTTTAACCATGATATTGGTACGAGTTATTCCAGTTAGAAGTAATGATTAATTTTTGTTGGAGATCATGAGTGCACATAAGGTGAGTATTTTTCACTTAATATAATTTTGGGTAAAGTCATTTTTGTTTCTGAATTTGTAATTTCTTGATAAACGCGTATATGAAAGATGAAAATATAAAATTTAGTCTTCGAAAGTATAAAAAGTGCGACAAATATGTCTGACTGTTGACTTTTGTTCATTACCAGTGAAATAATTGTTAACGTGATCATCTCTTGTTACCAACATATAGACATAATTATTATGAGCTCTTTCCACAAACCCTTGCTTCCATGGTTGTCTCCTGTTGTTCTCCCTTCCCAAGGATCACTACCAACCCAACCACCGGTCACCATTGGCGTCACCAGTCACACCACCAGTAACCATTGCCCTGCCATTGAGAGTCGCCACCACCATCTTCCTCCAACTCTCAAACCTCACCTCTCTCTAAGTCTCTCTCTCACTTGACCCTTAAACCCACTTGTGTGTTGTAGGTGAAGAGAAGAGAAGGAAAGGATGAAAACAAAGAGGAGGAGACATATTTGTCATATAATATTTTATTGATTTTTCCTCTTCTCATTTTTTAGGAATAGAAATAGGATAAATAGTTATTTTTGTCTCTAAATGTGTAATTTGCTGACAAATGCATCCATGAAAGGTGAAAATACAAAAATTTAGTCTACCAAAGTGTAAAAAGTGCAACAAATATATCTGATCGTTAACTTTCATTCATCACCATGAGATTTGAAGAAGTGAAATATGAGATATATTTATTTTTTATTTATTATAGATTGTGACTAATTATTATAATTTGAAAAAAATTGTAATGATTGATACACTGTTATAATGTTTATTTTGATAAACTGATACAATATTTATTTTGGATAATTTCTATTGTGACAGAAAAATTATGATTGATAATCAATATTATCATTATTATTGTGTTTATTTTAAATTATCTTTGCCAATATAGTTTTTTAAGTGATTGTTGTAATGTAATGTTTGTAATGATAAAAAATGATGAAAATTTACTTTAAAATCATATTTTATCCTTAAATGAAACAAAATTTCGGATTTAACAAATTAGTCCAATAGAAATATCCTGATATTTAGGCCCAAAAAAAAAACTACTGACATTTTTCATCCAATAATGTTGACATTTTGGTTTAATGGAACGTATTGACATTTAAATAAAAAAAATTAATGACATTTTTCTCTAATAAAAAATTGCTGACATTTAGGTCTAAAATTGATATCTTATTGATATTTTTGTTCAATCTTATCAGGATGGTCACACTTACAATCATTTAAGTGATAAATTTATTCATTTGTGTCACACAAGCTATTTTATTAAGGTGACAAACAAAAATTAACGGCTAAATATATTTATCGCACTTTTTATACTTTTGGAGACTAAATTTTATATTTTTATCTTTCATGGACACATTTGTCAGTGAATTACATACTCACGAACAAAAATGACTATTTATTCAATAATGTTATGTATTGGGATGAATTAGATTGACTTGTTATATAAGAACAATTACTTGTACAAAATATTGCAAATAAAATATTTGAAGTTAAAATAAAAAGATATAAATACAGGTGTTAATGTGCGGGGTCAAACATTCACAAATTTAAAGTTAAGAACTGAATTAAGAACTTTATGCTTCATTTCGTGCAGCTGAAATGAGTGAGAAATAGGTGGAAGAGAGAAGAAATAAATGGAAAATAAAGGAGTGAAGTGTGTTTACTAGAAAAAAAAAGATTTAGGTTTCATTATTTTGTCTCCTAAACAATGCTCATCAGTAAATCATAAATAATAGACATGGTGTATATAATCAATTATGAACAAATGATAGTTGATTATATACACCTAGTTACGTGAAAATGAGGATTTAAAAAATGATAATCTATGCTAATAATAATCTATTTTTATGTTTTATATAATGTGTTTATAATGTAATGACATTTTGATAATTGATTATCTGATAATCAATTATAATTTTTTGAAAATCGATTATTTAAATTAGGTAAATTTTTTTCTATTTTACTTAAATCAAATATTTCTATTTTTATTTTATTTCTTTGTTACTTATTTGATTTACTCTATTTTTTTTTCTATCCTACCAAACATATCATTAATACTAGAGTCAATTTTTTTTTTGAGTTCTTAAATCTAGATGACATTGTAAGATTCATAAAAATAAATTAAGAACCCACTTAAACAACTAAGCATTGGAAGTGCTGTTATAAATTTTATTGAAAATGAAAAATAAAGTAAAAATGCAAAACAAAATAGAAAAAAAAAAACAGTTTTCTAGATGTGCATGTTTCATGTGTGGTTGTCTCCATTATTATCCAGATAAATACATCACAATATGACTGAGTGTGAGTGCATGGAGTGCTAAATGAAGTTGACAACATAACAAAAAGGGGCTGTAGCTAATCCTAATAGTGCAGGTGCAAGGTTATGCTGTAACCGGAATTTAAATTACGGTTCTGTCCATAACGCACCATGTACAAAGCTCTCCATAGAGACTATAGAGTAGAGAGTACAGTCATTTAGCAGCCATGATCACACACCAATGGGTTTGAATTTGGATTCCCTGATGTCACACACTTAGGTATTTTAAAAGTGTTTTTAAGTTGAATTTGTCGAAATAATTTATGAATCATTAGATGTTTATCACACGATGCTTATTGTCCGATTACATGAATGTGTGATTTCTCCTACTACAAGATATCCAGATCTAATGGGTTGACTAACCTAGCTAGCTAGGTCATTTCAATTGGGAATGCCACTTCCTCATACAAGACTATTGACAAACTATAACCTATTTTGGCTAATTGCCATGAATATCACAGCCTTTGAAAGAATGAGAGTGACGTGACACCTGTTTTTGTCTCTAGTTTTCTTTTTGATAGATGTTGCTTTCTCAAATAATAAAGGATGAAAGAGATGGAACAATGCTCCTAAAAGAAGGCGTAAAGGTAGTAAGAGAATCTATGTGCTACAACGGTATCACGTTGCTTTCTCTAAAAACAACACAACAAATGGGTTGTTAAGACATTAATTAATTGCAAGTGAAACTCAAATTCAGCTAAAAGAAGCTCTGTCATTTCTGTAATTGTGTGTAAGCATTCATTAGTCAACAAGATTCTTAATGGTGAACACAGCACAGTCCACAAGTAATTATAAAACTACTTGCTCTCCGACCATGCCCTTCACGTTCTTTTTTCTAGATTTTTCCATTAATTAATTTTACTTCCATGGGCCCTTCACATGTGCATTATTTTATTTGAGTTATGTTCTTTATGGGAAATGTGCAGCTTACGTAAGATACATAAAGAAAGTAAGTAATTTATTTTGACGAAGAAAACACACTATCTAAATTAGGTAAGAAAATAATATGTATTACTTTCCTGATTTCCTCACAAAGTATAATGGTTTAAGGCAGAAACGTGCAAATTGACCTCTGATTCGGCCTCCAGGTTACTCAAAATCAGCCAGTGGCAAATTAATTTGATCACTTAAAGTTATTATTATATTATTATGATGAACTAATCAGCACTGCTGGTTGGGCCCCTCTATTCTGAGTTATGACCACGACCCTGGATCAACTAATTGCCATTTCTTCCACGTTTGTTTATTCCCTTTGTTTTTATCTACTTATATATTTGAATGAATAGGAATTCTATTTACTATTATTTTTTCCAATTACACGCAATTATTGATGTAAGGAAGCATTATTAGAAAAGTTACACAACCATGCCAATAGTCTTTGAGACCGTCGGATAAAAAATTTGTTGGAGGAATACGTTATTTAAACAAAATCTTATTGTACTGTATAGATATTACATTTTTTTTAAATTTTATTTTGCAACAAAATACCAACTTCCCCCCCTCATATAATGAATAGGACATACTTCATAAAAATTCTTATTTTTCATGGTTGACATTTTTGTCGTACATACATAAATGAGACGTGTATAAGAATGCTGATAACAAATAGTGTTAAATTGCGTTATTTTTTGTTGTAGCATTATCCATAAGAACTGTGCTGGTCACAATTTTTGGGGTTAATGAGTATAAAATTGGCGTATGTTTTTTGTTGTAGCATTATCCATAACATTTTTTTGTTGTAGCATTATCCATAAATGAGCTAGCGTATGTTCTTTTATTCCTTGTCTGTAATTTATTTCTGCTGGTCACAATTTTTGGGGTTCAGATGGAAAAAAACTGGTACAGTTGGATGGGCAAAGTGCATCTTGCACCCAACATAGACAGAGAAAGAGACAGGAATATTCACAGCATAAGCCATAAAGCCCAACGGAACCTGAGAGAAAAAGATTGTCTCATTGTTTTTCGCAGTTAAAAACGTTTTTTCTGCATAAATTAAATTATAATAAATAGCAAATAATTAAATAAGCATACACGTTACGAATAAAATCAGAGAAGATTCGTCTTTTAAAGCTTCATCACGCTGAGCTGACACGGCTTTCTGGATCACTCACGTATTTCACGTTGTTGGCGTTGGTTTCAGAAAGTGGGGAAAGTAAAAACAAGTAATTAAAAAAAGGGTGGGGAAAGAATAATGGATGGTTGGGTAATTAGAAATCTGCGGGAGTTGAAGGTGGTTGAGGGATATAAAATCAGCTGCATGTAATGTAACTGTTAGTGTAAGTATGCGTTACTAAAAAGTGGTTGTGTGAGATAAGAAAGAACAAGTAGTGTGGTCAAGACTTGGTTGTTTGGATTGTGAAATCTCTGTGCATTGGAAGAGAAGATGTCGCAGATACCGAAGGAGCCGGAGCAGGTGATGAAGATGAGAGGAGGATGTGTGTTGGGAAAGAAAACGATTCTCAAGAGCGACCATTTCCCTGGTTGCCAGAACAAGCGTTTGTCGCCTCAGATCGATGGGGCTCCCAATTATCGCCAGGTAGCTAGGTTTTTTTCTTTCTTTCTTTCTTCACTTGTACTAACTGTTCTTGTTATCTTTAGGCATCTGACTCGTTGCATGTTCACGGTGTTGCCATTCCAACCGTTCATGGAATTCGGAATGTTCTCAATCACATTGGCGCTCGATTGAAAGTTCTCTGGATAAGCCTTCGTGAGGAACCGGTATTTTTTACTCTATTTTTTTTTTTTAACCTATACTCAAATTGAAGGAATTCAGGTTTTTAAAGTAGTCGTTATATGTATACTTAACTTTAGGATAAGTATTGTTAGTTGAAGTTTAACTCAGGTTCTGGCAGATGGGATGCTTAATGCCGTGTAAATAATATTCTCCTTCTCCGCTAAATTTTCACTCTCTTCCTTTGTTGGAATCAGCTTGCCTACATTAATGGCCGTCCCTTTGTTTTGCGTGACGTGGAGAGGCCATTCTCCAATCTTGAGTATACGGTATGTTATTGCTTACATTATTACAATTTGGGGATTAACTTGTTTTGGCTGAAATGAGTCCATTAACTTGTGTGGCATTCTGTACTTAATTAGGGAATTAATAGGGAAAGGGTTGAGCAAATGGAAGCTCGTTTGAAAGAAGACATCCTCGCGGAAGCTGCAAGGTATTTCGGTGGCTCTGCCCTGTGTTTGTCTTGAGCTTGTCCTGTGAATTCGTGGTTGTCTTTACTCTTCTGTATTAATCTTATTTGTGCATGGACATAACAGATATGGAAATAAGATTCTTGTGACTGATGAACTGCCAGATGGGCAGATGGTGGACCAATGGGAGCCGGTGTCATGTGATTCTGTGAAGACACCACTAGAGGTATGGCTGAAACTAGTGTAAAATGGGAGTGTGAGACTTATCAATCAATTTTCTGATAGAAATGCATCAAGGTTGTTTTCTTTGCTGTAGGTGTATGAGGAATTGCAAGTGGAGGGATATCTTGTTGATTATGAACGTGTTCCTATAACTGATGAAAAATCACCAAAGGAATTGGATTTTGATATTCTGGTTAGTTCTTTTGTATGTATTTGGTATTACTTTCTGGATAATTATTCTTTTGATGCAATCAATGGGTTGGTGATGTAGTTTCCTTTTCTATTGCCTTGTCATTCAGCTGCTGCTGAACTATGCTTAACTATCCAGGACTCAAGGGTTTTTTTATTTGGTACTATAGTTATTAACGTAGAAAATCCATACTCTTCATTTTTTTATTTTAGGTTAATAAAATTTCTCAAGCTGATGTAAATACGGAGATAGTTTTTAATTGTCAAATGGGGCGTGGGCGAACTACAACTGGAATGGTCATTGCAACTTTGGTATACCTCAATCGAATTGGGGCCTCTGGTACTCTTCATTTATTTATTTATTCATTCAATTTTTCTGCTTTTATTGCTTATTTTCTTTTATATATGTTGTTGTTCATCCAAGAAATTTGAATGCAAGACTGATTTCTTTCACATTCAGCATCAGATTTGCGGCTATTTATTTTGCTGTTTAATGAAAAAACAAAGCATTATTCTTACTCCATTGTCATCAAGTTCAAATCATGGACTGTACAAGTGGAATTGCCATTAACGAAATATTTCATTTTTGTTATTACATAATAGGATTTCCAAGAAGCAATTCAATCGGTAGAATTTTTCAAAGTATGACCAATGTTGCTGATCATTTGCCTAACTCAGAAGAGGCAATTCGCAGAGGAGAGTATGCAGTCATAAGAAGCTTGATTCGGGTGTTAGAGGTATTGGCTTTAAAATTATAATTTAATATTTTTTTGTAAAATTAAAATATGTTCTTGTTGGCCTAATTATCAGATATGTTTCAGGGTGGTGTTGAGGGGAAAAGACAAGTTGACAAAGTCATCGACAAATGTGCTTCAATGCAGGTATATCTGTTTCTATTCTTTAATGATTCTAATATTGTGTTATTCAAAGATAAATTTTAAGTTGGTTGTTTGTACTGCTTCTTCTATTGTTGAATTTTTTCCTTGTATCCCGTGTTTTGAAATTTCATATCTTCTCCATACATGCCTCATTCAATCCCTGTCTTGCTTGAATTTTAGAATCTGCGTGAAGCAATTGCCACCTATCGCAATAGCATTTTGCGACAGCCTGATGAGATGAAAAGGGAGGCATCACTATCTTTTTTTGTGGAGTACCTGGAGAGATACTACTTTTTAATATGTTTTGCTGTGTACATTCATTCAGAAAGGGCTGCACTCCGTTCTAATACTGCTGATCACTGTAGTTTTGCTGACTGGATGAGAGCAAGGCCGGAACTCTACAGCATTATTCGCAGGTTAAAAATTTAATAAGTGTGGGAAGCCTTTGTTTTTTTAAGTCTTATTAATTTCTCTTCATTAGGTCCATGGATTATCACTCATATTTATTGAGCCAAATTGATTTTAGCTAGTGAATCATTTTGGGCCAAGTATATCTAGAAAAGAAAAGTTTATATTCATAAATGTTACTGAACTTAGCTTGCTTCTACTTTTAAGTATAATCTTCACTTATATGGTTTGGGGTCCTGATTGCTCTTGTACCTTGGTACTGGTGAAAGAAATCCTTGGGTTTATTTAATCAATTATCTTTAGTTTACAACACGGTTTATTTATGTGCTTAGCTGGGACACTAGATTGGCATTAATTTCTGACAGTGATTATCTCTGGTTTTGAATTATGGTGATGCTTAGGTAAGTAAAAAAGCTTATTGTGTGGCTTGAAGACAGATTCTTTAAGGCAGCCAAATTTAAACTTGGCTGTGGCTTTAATTCTCTCAAATAAAATGGCATGGTACTTATTTTATTATTGATTTAGACATGCTGTGATTCCATTCGACCTTTTTACCCTGAAAAGCATATCCCTTTTGTCCCATCACTATTTTTTCTTTACATCAGTGATCCAGAAAGAGGCACCTAGGACTTGACTCCATTTGTGTTATCTACTATGCTTGCAGTTTATAGCAATTTTCATTAGATGGTGCTGGATATCTTTGTTGATCTAATATTCACCCTGGACATATTTTTTCATCGTATAATTGGACCGTTTTTACCAATTAGATTTTGTTGAGATCCCACATCAACTATAGATGTGGTCGAAGTAGAGATTATAAAGGCTTGGGCCATCCTCACCTCATGAGCTAGCTTTTGGGGTCGAGTTTGGCTCAATCCAAGTACAAGCGATTTCTATTATAATTTAATTTATTAATTTGCTTGATCTTATGCCTATTAACATTTGGCATGACTAATAACAATTAGCATTGCAGGTTACTCAGGAGAGATCCAATGGGTGCACTTGGATATTCAAGTTTGAAACCATCTTTAAAAAAGATAGCTGAATCTACTGATGGCCGCCCTTCTGAGATGGGTGTGGTTGCTGCCTTGAGAAAGGGTGAGGTTCTTGGTAGTCAAACTGTTCTCAAAAGTGATCACTGTCCCGGATGTCAAAACCCAAGTTTACCTGAGAGAGTGGATGGTGCTCCTAATTTCCGAGAAGTTCCTGGATTTCCAGTTTATGGAGTGGCAAATCCAACCATTGATGGTATTCGATCTGTCATTCGAAGGATTGGTAGCTCCAAAGGTGGACGCCCAATACTTTGGCATAATATGAGAGAAGAGCCTGTTATTTACATCAATGGGAAACCATTTGTTCTTCGTGAAGTTGAAAGGCCATACAAAAACATGCTGGAATACACAGTAAAGATCACTTTTAACATATCCTTTTAATCAATTTTGAGTTAAGGAATGGGGGTTGTAAACTAGATGTTGATGTTAGAATGATTGGCTTTTTGTTTTAACCTGCTAGATCATATACCACCAATTTGCTTTCCCAATTTTTCCATTACTCTGTCAATAGGATGTTTAGTTAACAAATTAGTAGTGATTGGTAGCAGGAACCATACTCCAAAAAGAATATGGTGGTCTAATTGTGATAAAATTGTATCTAGATGAGCAGGGTGAGACAGGCAACGAGATCTGTGTTTGCAGTGCTTTGCACAAAATGTGATCCATGGAGTCAATCTCACCTAGTAGGATAACCGGATAAGGCTATTGTTGTTGTAGTAGCAGCAGTGTCTTCTAGGGTAGCAAAGGATATCTGTTTCACTCTAAAGTATAATATTAGTTGAAATAAAGTATTAAAGTATTAAACCACACTCCAAAAAGAATAAAGTGGTCTAATTGTGAGAAAAAGTGTGGTGAGACAGGAAACTAGATTTGTGTTTACAGTGCTTTTTGTTGTTTTGTAGTAGTAGCAGTGTCTTCTAGGGTAGCAAAGGGATATCTGTTTCACTCTGAAGTTTAATATACTTGAGATAAAGTATTAAAGCCACAAAGTTAATAATCTATTGGATGAATATTGTCAAGGAATATGTTCATGTCTAAAACCTTAATCTGTTAAGTGGAGACCAAGGAATATTTTTATGTCTAACAAATATTATCTGATCCATTAAAAGTCAGTGCAAATTATCTGGTCCATGCCCCTATACTTTGTCTGATGCAGGTCAGGGGATGTGTTAATATATAAATAATCAACAAATGCTGAAGTAGATATAAAATGAAGCTTATCTCTTATGTTGAAATTAATATACCATTAGAGGTCTCTTTGAATTTCTTGTTAATTTGGAAATTTGTCCCCGATTGTTGGTGAATTGGAAATTGTAATTTGTTCTTTCAGGGCATTGGCCGTGACAGAGTGGAGAAAATGGAAGCTCGATTAAAAGAGGATATCCTGCGGGAAGCTAAACAGTATGGTGGTGCCATAATGGTTATTCATGAAACGGATGATAAGCATATATTTGATGCTTGGGAGGATGTTACCTCTGATGTGATTCAAACCCCACTTGAAGTTTTCAAAAGTCTGGAAGCTGAGGGGTTCCCCATTAAGTATGCACGTATGCCCATCACTGATGGAAAAGCTCCTAAAAGCTCTGATTTTGACACTTTGGCAAATAATATTGCTTCTGCTGCAAAGGACACTGCTTTTGTTTTCAATTGTCAGGTACTTTCTTAATCTTTTATATTATGCTGTAGTTTTTTATGACCTTGTTCATTTTGTGTTTGTCTACTAGTTCTTGTCTTTTTTTTCCATATCCATTTCTTACTGTTGTTATTGATATAATAGATGGGTAGGGGCAGGACAAGCACTGGTACTGTCATAGCTTGCCTTGTGAAACTTCGAATTGATTATGGTAGGCCCATTAAAATACTGGGTGGTGATGTGACCCATGAAGAATCAGACTGTGGTTCTTCAAGTGGAGATGAAACTGGGGGTTATGTCAATACATTATCCTCCAATACATTGCAAAGAAAGACAGACGATGAACAAAATCGTGCTTTTGGTATAAATGACATCCTTCTGTTATGGAAGATAACAACATTATTTGATAATGGTGTTGAATGCCGAGAAGCCTTAGATGCTATTATTGATAGATGTTCTGCACTTCAAAACATTCGTCAAGCAGTCTTACAGTATAGAAAAGTATTCAATCAACAGCATGTCGAGCCAAGGGTAAGGAGGGTGGCGTTAAATCGTGGTGCTGAGTACTTGGAGCGGTACTTTCGTCTAATTGCTTTTGCAGCATATCTTGGAAGTGAAGCATTTGATGGATTTTGTGGACAAGGAGAATCCAAAATGACGTTTAAGGTTTGGTTGCATCAGAGGCCAGAGGTGCAGGCTATGAAATGGAGTATCAGATTAAGACCAGGGCGATTTTTCACTGTCCCTGTAAATGTTTTTCTACCTTTCTACTTGCAGTATCATTTGCCCCCAATTTGAAGCAAAATTGATTCAATAATGTCAATTTAAATTGTAGGAAGACTTGAGAGAACCACAAGAGTCTCAGCATGGTGATGCAGTGATGGAGACCATTGTCAAGGCCAGAAACGGTTCTGTTTTGGGGAAAGGCTCCATACTGAAAATGTATTTCTTTCCTGGTCAGAGAACTTCCAGTCACATACAAATACATGGTGCACCTCATGTTTACAAGGTATGTTTGCTTATGCCAGTACTACTAAAGAAACTAACTTATAAAATTTGTGATGCCAGAGGGTAAGGCTAGATGTCCAGTGTTGACCTACAGGATCAACCAATTGTAGGTAGAATTAGCATCTTTTACATGTTTTTTGTGCAGATTATTTGGAGAAAACTATTGTCTGTGGACCTAGATTGCACAAATGATCAAGTAGAATACATTGTGTTACCATTAGTTGATAATTTTGTATTTAGTTTATTTTTCTTCCACTCATTTTGTTTTCTAGTGTTTTTTTTAAACTTTTCACACGCATAGAACCCATATTGCAATAGTTGTACATATAACTAATTTTAGCATATATTTATAATTTTAAAACTAGTAATATTATAATTTATATTAGCAATAAATTTTAATTTAAAAAAGATTTTTTTAATGCAATTATGACATCAGTGTTAGTCAGTTGGGACTGCTGACTGTATACAAATAATGACCAATGACCTTTGGTTGCGACTTGCAAGAACTGGCAAAGAATCCAAATGATGAAATGAAACATCATGACTTGCTTACAATAGCTTGCTTTATTATTTTGGTGTTGAAGGACTTTCAGAACTTTTTTTTTTATTATATTCCAGTTCTTACTTTTCTTCTTTGTAATAATGAAAGAGCTTTATCTTATGTTTTTATCAATAATGTGGTTGACTGTGAGAATATCATTATCTAATACTTCACTTTTTCAGGTTGATGAATACCCTGTGTATTGCATGGCAACTCCAACCATCTCTGGTGCCAAGGAGATGCTAGACTATTTGGGTGCTAAGCCTAAACCTTCCCTCACTGCTCAAAAAGCTATATTGACCGATCTGAGAGAAGAAGCAGTTGTTTATATCAATTATACTCCCTTTGTCCTGAGGGAGTTAAATAAACCAGTTAATACACTCAAGTATGTAGGAATTACTGGTCCTGTGGTGAGTCTTCTTTACTATAATTTTTGTTAGAAGTTGGTATATTTTGCAAAATTAATTTGTTGCCCAACTCATGTAACTACAATGCAGGTGGAACACATGGAAGCACGGCTAAAAGAAGATATACTAGCTGAGATTAGGCAGTCTGGTGGGCGAATGCTATTACACCGTGAAGAATATAACCCCTCAACAAATCAGTCAGGTGTGGTTGGATACTGGGAAAATATTCGAGCAGATGACGTGAAGACACCTGCAGAAGTTTATTCTGCTCTTAAAGATGATGGATATGATATTGTCTACCAGAGGATACCTTTAACAAGAGAGAGGCATGCTTTGGCCTCTGACATTGATGCAATACAGTATTGTCAAGATGAGTAAGTGTCTCCTACTTTGCAGTATATAGGTCTTCTAAAGTTTGCTGACATTTTTGTTCTTGCCCTGTTTGCATCATTTATAATTTGGGATTTAATAATATGTAGTACGTAGAATATTCAATACATAAAATATTTACTTAGAATCATAACCAACCTATAATTTCTAATAATTTGAGGGCCTTGCTTTTTCTCTGAAATGTAGTCATGGGGTTCTTGTTACAATTTGCTTATATAGTACTATATTCTTTTGTAAAGTTGATTCTTTAGATCTCTGAACTGGACTGAATAATCAAACATTTTGCTAAGAATTTTTAAGTTAAAACCATAAAAGATTCATACTATTCAATAAATGTATAATAGTCCCATGCAAGGCACAGGCTTCATACAATGCCAATACTGATATAAATCTGTCTGGCTAATCAATACGTGCCAACCACTCATCCTTTTGATTCCTGCCCTATGTTCTTCATTTGTTCTGAGTCCGTATCCTTATTGTCTAGAAACTGTAATCCCACAATGTTAATCTTATTCTTTGTTTGAATATAGCAATGTACTTCTAAACTCTTGCTTTATTGTAGCTCTGCAGGTAGTTACCTTTTTGTATCACACACAGGCTTTGGTGGAGTCGCGTATGCAATGGCCATAATCTGTATCAGACTTGATGCTGGATCCAAAGTCTCACAGCCATTATTCGGTCCTCATATAGATGCCGTGACTGAAGAGGACTTGCCTTCTCAAACTTCTAATGAAATGGCACTTAGTATGGGTGACTATCGTGACATTTTGAACCTTACAAGGGTCCTCATACATGGTCCCCAGAGCAAAGCAGATGTTGACATTGTCATTGAAAGGTTATTAGGAAATTTTTTATTAGAAGCTTTACAAACCATATATTATTACCTTTAGAAATACATATTGTCGGGTGAGAGGGTTACCTTTGGAAATATATTATGTACCATTGGGGAATTTTGATCTGGTCACTTAGCTTTAGTTATTGGCTTTTCATTGAAGATACTGAAATTTTCTACTTTTTCAATAGATGTGCAGGCGCAGGGCATATACGAGAAGATATTCTTTATTATAATAGAGAATTTGAGAAGTTCACAGATGATGATGACGAGGAACGTGGGTATCTTATGGACATGGGTATCAAGGCTTTGAGGTAAATTTACTTGTCTCACCTATAGGAATGTCTCTCCTATATTTTATAGGAATGGTATTGATATATTTTCTATTTTTCTCTAAAAAATATGTGGAGAATGCATCATACCCTCGTGGATGTTGCCATGTTGGTGCTTATGTATGTAGTCAGGGGGTGGGGGTCTATCGACACTAATACTAATGCAATTAGTCATTTACACCACTAATTAATATGTAGAAAATGATTTTGATTAGTCTAATTCTAGAATTATAGCTAATTATTATGTAGATCTTACATGTTAAATTTTAGAATTTTAAAAATATTATTACTCAATCAATAATTTATTTCTTTGAAAAGTAATTTATACATTAATTTAGTGAAATACATTTTGGTAGAGTAAGAAACAAAGTTACATCGTACAAACTTTCTGTTCAGCAATGAATTTGTGAGAATTTATCTTATAAGAAGTTACTCGTTGGTGTAAGATGATTGACTTTGATTTACAATCTCTTTTTTTTCACACATGCATTGTCAATTTAACCTACCAACCATTAATATCTATCATGTTGATTTTTCCTTACAAGCCTAATTTTGAAAAGAAAAAAGTACATAATCATTGAATTTTGTGAGGCAGCAGTCATCGCATAAAAAATTAGTAACCATGTACAGCTAGCTGCTTTTGCTGTACATCACTGGTGAGTGTTGGTGTAAGATTATGTTGGACATGTACCATTTTGTTGTGTAACCATTTCTGTTTCCCCCCCATCTGCAGGCGATATTTTTTCCTTATCACATTCAGATCGTATCTCTACTGCACCTCTCCTGCCAATACGGAATTTGCAGCATGGATGGATGCAAGACCAGAACTTGGTCATCTATGTAACAATCTAAGAATTGATAAATAATATGGCAATGTTTATAATAATGTTGTCAGTGTTCAGTGGGCATTTGTAGTTACAATTTGCGCCACCTATTCCTCATGCTGCACAATACCTTATCTTTGCTACAAAGCCTCACGTGTAGTAGACTATGCACACATGCTACTTCGTAAACCGCTATTATCTCAGGCGAGCAGCATCCTGCACTCAGTTTCTGTCTAGCTTTGTCTGTCATGAGAGGCTGACACTCACACAAGGCATGAATGTTGGTGAACCGAAGTGTTCATCGGAGACCTGTAAGGCAGTAGGTTACACTGCTGAGGAATGTTATAGTATCTCTTCCAAAGGTTGTATTTCTATTTGTTTGTTTTGGAGGGTTTGTAAAGGATGAAATGTAGTGATTCGATAGGATGGGAAGAGATATCTTTCTAGTGAAAGGGAGGGAGGAAGGTTCCCTATTTCTGTAAACCCTTACCCATGTTTCATTAATGTCCTTAAGAATTTAGTTACTTCACTCAAATTCAATTGTATTTTTGAATTTTATTTCCCTTTATCGAAGAAGTTGATTCTCTCTTGGCTTAATATAGTTAAGGAGAATATCCATGCCGGTTAAGCCCATTAGCCGGTTTATCACGTGTTCTTCTCGTTGATCTTAACTAGTCAGTTCTTGCTTTCTGTATTTCTGTTATATCAGTTCATTTTTGTGAAGCTTTTTATTGGAAAGGAAATGCTTGTTGCACATCATGCATCTCATTCATCAGCTCAGTAGTATGAGGTCGCATAGTCAGAGTCCCGGTGAGTAGAAATTCTCGCAAGGCTAACTTACTAATCTCATGGTGGGACTCTTGGATACGTTCGATGATCTGTGTATGGATAACATTATCTAATGTATCTAAAAAGAAACATTATCTAAAAAATATTATTCAAGGGTGAGAACGGATTGGTTTGCATTTTTAATCTCTTTGTATTGATTTGCATTTTTTTCTTGTTTAGGTCTCCAATCCAAACTAACCTATCATCAATTCACATCGAGTAATTGGATTTATATTATTAAAATATTTTTTTGAAAATAAATCGATAAAAAGAAAATTAATAACAGGAAATTGTTCTTAAATCACTATTAAATTAAATTATCAAATCAATCCGTAAGTCACGACAACCAAGAGCTCAAAATAGAACTAAATTTACAAAGATATTATCATTATCATTTTTAATATAAATATATAAATAAATAAGATAATCATAAATCAAAATCTGATATTCAAGCCGAATTGATCAAATTTATAGTTTTTCAATTTAAACCACACTAATGATCCAGATTTTACAGTTTGGATTCAGTTATCAAAGTGATCAAGATGAGTTTTACCGTGCAAAAGTGAAATACTTTTGCATGATAAGAAAGTTTTATAGAGCATTGGATATTATTAGACTTAAAATCTATGAGTGATGATTTTCTTTATTTTTCTTTTTTTCCAATTTATTCCTGTGGAAACCCCTTTGATGATCTCTCCTCTCCTTCAGAAGACCTAGTCTGTTTCTCTCCACCTCCCTCGCCGGCGGCAAACCACACTAATGCCAACAACACCATAATGGGGTTGATTGAAACAAAATTGAATGATTTCCTCCGTTCCGATGGCTACCTCGCAGATTATTTGGGTGTGTCTGTGTTTGTGTTTTTTTCTGCAGATTATTGAAATTTGCAAAATTACTTTCTATGTTTTAATTCAAATATAGCCTTGAGTCAGACACAGAAAATCATTATACGATGGAGAAGATGGAATTTCGTTGCCATGGTTGAAGTTGAAGGAAAGAAGGTAGCGTTGGGTTACAGAATAATATGAGCGTCATTTATCTTTCCAAGATATTTTATTTTAAAAAGATTCTCTCTTCTCTGGAAAAAGATGAGCATCATTTTGTGATTTTTAATTTTTTTGGGGAAGTGTTTTTTGAAAACTAAAGATATTAAAAAAATATATGAAGAATATAAAATTAATTCCTACATAAAAAAGCATATCAGAAAAACTACAATCCAGGCATGGTGTTGACATGTTATATTGCTAGTATTTTTTAAATGACGTATCACGTAATGACCTGCAATCCTGCTAACTATGCTCACTCTTTCGTGGACAAAATTAAAAAAGCAACGATGGGGTTGAAATTGAATCTACTTTCTCGATTTCTGTTGGTTCATTTGAACTGATAAATTCGAAGCAAAATTAGAAATAGGCAGAATGGACATGACACTTTTTGATTCTTATGTTATGAAATATCAATCAATTTTATGACGATTAATCTTTATTAGTAAATTTGATTAATCATAAAATTATTTTCTCTCAAATATTTTTTTTTCATCCACAAAATTAAAATTCAAAACTTTGATTAAGAGGATGGAGCCCAATATTATTGGGCCAACCATTGTTCACTAATGACACTTTAAGTTAACCATTAACAAATTGGTGTCATCATTGCAATGCGACTTGCTGTAAACCTTTCTCTACCTATCTAGCTAGAGGAAGTTGTAAATTGCTAGTATTTGATTGATTCGAAAAGCATTTACCTTAATTAACGGTTAAATTTATTAGACCAAAAAACCTTAAAACAGGAGGGAAACAGCGTACATGATCTGACAAAAACAGCGTGCATTTGGGAATAAGGATGCAGTTTTAGCTTTTAGTGTGGCATAAGCTGCTTGAGAATCTTTAGAAACTTATAGCTCGGTTTGTGTTGTGTAAGAGATTTTCTGATCCGAATGAAAAGGAAAAAAAAAAAAAAGTGTTGGTTTGAAGCTATCAACTATTAAGCCATTCCTTGCTCTACCTCGAGGGAAACCCACCTTCCTTTAGTTCTTTTTAAATATATTTCATAAAAACATGATATGATACCCAACAAGACATATATGCTGCTGCTCTAATTTCCCCCCCTTTTCCTCTTCCCTTGTACTTGTACATTGCTTAAACAGAAGGGTCTTCTGACATTTGTATTTCCATTTATACACATTCCTTATTAAAAATGTACTATGTGTTTTTGGCACATTTCTATTTCCATTTAAACACATTCCTTTCAATTGTTTTTTTAATATTTTAGATAATCTAGCTGAATTAGTTCTGTCTAGTGCTATTAAACTTTGACTTCAAATAATAATCTGATTGCTCAACTGCTTGAGGGAAGAATCAAATAAGACGGTTGTCATAGTGTATAGCAATTTAGAAAATGATGGTGGCAAGTGAGCTACAAGGATTTTCCATGTCCCTGGGTTCAAAGAAGCCATCCTTTTACCGTGACATGAATCTGTCTTCCTCATTCACTGGTAGCAGAGTGAACTTACTTCATTCAAAGAACGTAGCATCTGGTTTTCCTCAAGGAAAATTCTTTAGTGTTACGCAGAGAAATACAACCAGAAGATTTTTGGCTACTTCTACTCTTGCAGATGTTGCAAATGACTTTATGGTAACTTATACCTTTCATTTTGCTTCCCGAATTATGTCTTCGTTTGTGTTAATGTTATGATATACTTCATGTTTCCATGAACAGTTTCTGCTCCATTGAAAGCGTTGGACTTGTTTATCCTGATCTTGAATTCGAACTTGATTACTGATTATTGACTTAGTTTTTACCTGGTTTCTTAAAAGTATTCATAGTCATGGAGAGCTATCATAATTAAGTTATATTCTTTTAGACGCATTACACTCACATGCCCTGAGGTTTAATGAAATTTGAATACCCCCTCCCTTATTTGAAATTACTTTGACATTATTCGATCTACATAATCACATAAGAAATTAGGAGAGGTTTGTATTAACAGGAAGGATATATTTTGTTATATTGTTATATAAATTAAGGGAAATTTGTGTAGGTCAAGAAGAGGGAGGGATGAGGGAAATTTTGTTAAATTATGTGAGTGTAATTTGCTCTATTCTTTTTAACCAGGATATGAGGACTTGTACATTGAATATGAATTTACCTAGATAGTATTGCATTTCAGGCCCTTCAATCACCAATACTTACAGGAAGAGAAGCCAGCCCAAAGACTGTTGCATCGATCATATTAGGTGGTGGAGCTGGAACTCGTCTATTCCCCCTTACTCAAAGAAGGGCTAAACCTGCTGTAAGTTATTAACTTCACTAATCTGTGTGTATCTTTTATGTTATTCCAGGCCTAGGCTTAAGTTCATTCATCTGTGTATGTCTTTTTATGTTCTGCATGTCATGTTATGCTCCTCAGGTGCCATTTGGAGGATGCTATAGGCTGGTGGACATACCAATGAGTAATTGTATTAACAGTGGAATTAACAAAATCTACGTCCTTACACAATTTAATTCTCAGTCCCTAAATCGCCACATTGCTCAAACATATAATTTGGGAGGCTGCATCAACTTTGGAGGTGGTTTTGTTGAGGTACAGTATTGTATATTATTTTTATTATATTTTACCTACCTTTCAAGTTATGTCTCAGGCTAGACACTTATTGACATGGTATACACAAACTAAAGAGTTTGATTTCTATGCACCGTTTACATTGTCAACCAATCATAAATTATGTTATGTAAAAATCAACAAATTTATCACATGACAATTTGTGATTGGATAAGGATAACCGTGAAAAATCACTTTACATTGTCAATGCATAAATTTTATTCTTAATTAAAAGTTTGTTATGATAGGTATTGGCAGCAACTCAGACACCTGGGGAATCAGGAAAGAAGTGGTTTCAGGGTACAGCGGATGCTGTGAGACAATTTCTTTGGTTGTTTGAGGTATTATACCATTTCTTTGGTTGTTTAAGAAGGATTCATGTCATCCTTACATTTGCAAAACTAATTTGCGTTTGTGGGACTTGAATAGGATGCTGATCATAAAAATATAGAAAACATTCTGATATTGTGTGGTGATCAGCTATATCGAATGGATTACATGGAAATTGTACAGGTTAGTATTAGCTGTTAATTTGTTGATTTTTTCTGATTCACTTACTGTGAATATTTCACCTGAGAACTGATCTAATACCTGCAGAAGCACATTAATTCATGTGCTGATATATCAGTATCTTGTCTCCCAGTGGATGGCAGGTATTCTATGTTGAGTTTCCTCTACTACATTATGATTATACATATTTTGTTTCTGAAGTATTTATATTTTCTTCCTTTTTACCTGTAGTCGGGCTTCTGATTTTGGATTAGTGAAGGTTGACGAAAGAGGACAGATACGCCAGTTCCTTGAAAAACCCAAGGGCGAATTGTTAAGATCTATGGTTGTTCCTTTTCCAATTTCCTCTTAAAAAGATTGAGTAATAATCTACTACAGTTATCAATCTGAAATCACCTGTTTCTGATTGAAGTACTTGTTCTCATAGCATGTAGATACAAGTATTTTTGGACTATCAGCTCAAGAAGCAAGGAAATTTCCATACATTGCATCAATGGGTATATATGTGTTTAAAATAGATGTTCTACGAAAAGTTCTCAGGTAATTCATTCACTTATCTGCGCTTTGTATTTTCCATGTTGGTTCTTATTCCCCCATTTATAGTAGAACTATCAGTTTTTGTAGTAGGAGGTGATTCTGTGAAGGTAGTGAAGTAACTGTGTCCTTCCCTCTGTGCAATAACTAATGAAGGTGATATGATCTATTTTGCATCAGCACACAAATATACAGAATGTGCTCGGGTGTTGCTCATATATATATGAAGTTCCATGAATCTGTTTTATCTGGCATCTGTTAGAGGAAAATGAAAACTTGAAGCATGAGGGATTCTGTGTGTAAAGTGAATAAATGCTTCACCAACCTGATCCTGTCATATTGTGGCAGTGAAAATGTAGAGGTTGTAAATAAGATGACAGAAACTTGGAAGTTCCAAAAGTTCGGAGGTAATAGGCAAGGCAAGGAGGCAGTCCAACCTTTCCCTCCTTAAATTAGTTGCTCATTATTTTACTACCACTACTGAGTTGACAAGATTTTCCTAATCTATCTTGGCAACATCTGGAAACTGCACATATTTTTCCCTCCTTAAATGAAGGGAATGTGATGTTCAAGGCATGAATTCTTAGTTGCCACTTGTCGCTCCCAAGAGAAAGTGAGAGACTCTAATTGAAATTAAGAACAAAAATATAACCAAGTCTTGTTCTACTAGGCAAGGTTGGTTACCTTACCTGGATCCAACACTGGCATTAGGCCTATGGAAGACAAACTTAAAATGAATAATTAACTTGTGGTCAATACTTTTTCGATTGGTTGGATTTTCATCGTTTCATGCGTTACACTGTCGATTATAGAAAGCTTTGGATTAACATAGGAACATAGGAAGGTTTTTAAATTTTTAACTCAAATAAAAAATTAAATGTGGTGTGGTTTTCATTTTTCTTTGATGACAAATTCGCAGGGGCTGTTATCCTAACGCAAATGATTTTGGATCTGAGGTCATTCCAATGGCTGCAAAAGATTTTAATGTCCAGGTAATTGCACAAAGTAAAAACTACTAAAGTTATACAAATTATTCTAGCGGAAGGATTTTGCCTAATATTCATCTGTCAATATAGTTTTTGATGAATGCATTGAGCTATTATATTCTCTTTTTTATTGTAAATAATCAAGACTGGCCTTTGCATTTAATCGCAGGCATGTCTTTTCAATGGTTATTGGGAAGATATTGGGACTATAAAATCTTTCTTTGATGCGAACTTGGCTCTTATGGACCAGGTAGGTCTTTTACCATTTAGAAGTTATAGGTCTCAGTCAGAAAACTGAATCCACTGAGTTTACACAAGCTGCAATTTATTGTTCTTCCATGTTGAAGCGGCCCAAGTTTCAGTTGTATGACCAGTCCAAGCCTATTTTTACTTGTCCTCGGTTCCTACCACCAACTAAAATGGAGAAGTGTGAGGTAAAACTGTTAAATTTAGTCCACAAAACTAACTTCTGTGATTCTGACAGAGCCTAATGAGACTGCAATAACTTCAATTGTAGGTAATTAACTCTTTGATTTCAGATGGTTGCTTTTTAAAAGAGTGCACAGTTGAACATTCCATTGTGGGAATCCGATCAAGACTTGATTCAGGAGTGCAGCTAAAGGTAACCTTTATCAGGAGTAAAGTGTTATCTTGTATATTTCCCTTCCTTTATTCTTTGTCAAATGTATGGGAATGAGTGTTTTCTGTTCAGCTTCTCTTAACCTGAAATGAAGCCATATTAATCATATTTACTATTACTTCACAGGATACCATGATAATGGGTGCTGACTATTACCAAACAGAGGCTGAAATAGCTTCTCTTTTAGCAGCGGGAAATGTTCCAATAGGCATTGGAAAAAATACCAAAATTGTGTAAGAATTCTGAAAATTGAAAATGCTTGGTCATATTTTCACATTATACAGCCTAATGCATGAACAAATTTACATGGTGCTGAATTTTACTAGCCATTAGATTGGCATGCCTTCAACACGTGTTTACACATATGGACATAAAATGATGAAAATTGAAAGCAATAAACAATTTTCTAAAATAGAAATATAGTAGGAAGGATTCATATCATATATCTATGTGGAGTTTTACAACTGTTTCCATCTCTCCTGTTATGTCTTTTTTCTCAGTTACTGCATGCTAGTCTATTTTTTATGACTCTTGTACTAAGAATTGTATGCAGGAATTGTATAATTGACAAAAACGCAAGAATTGGAAACAGCGTAATTATTGCAAACAAAGACGTAAGTAATAACTTGTAGAAGTTTCTCTACTTTCTCCAGCCATTTTTCTTTTGGAAGTTATTTGTTGTTCTTACTCTTCTTGTTTTCAAAAATGGGGCAAATGGTTTTTTTGTTCAATTGGCAAATGAGATGTTAGTTGTGATTTTTTTGAATAAATGAGAAGATTTGTGTCACACCAAGATTAGTATAGATACATAGCTATTCTTTTGATAATTATTGCTCTTCCATGTAAAAAAAAAAAAAAACTCATGACAAATAATAAATCAAAATTGGGCCTTAAATTTTTTAAACATATATAACTATTATAATGAAAATAATCTCATGTCCACTTTTCTAATGGACATTTTTATCCCAAAAATTATAAACTTTTAATTTCAGTTACATCTTTTCAATTTTATTTTAACTTTCAATTTCATTTCAGTTACATATTCTCAAATAGGTTACACCAACTACATATGCATTTAGTATTTTCAGTCCAGGCATTGCACGAAGTGCCTGTTTTTGCCCTAGTATCAATTACTATGGAGTGTTTTCAAAATTAACTATAAAATATTTGACATATCCATTTAGAACAGTTTACCATCGTATTTTGATTATATTTAAGTGACAATTGTACTTGGGATGCAGAATGTGCAGGAAGCAGACAAACCAACAGATGGGTTTTATATTCGATCAGGAATCACTGTGGTGTTAAAAGACTCTGTAATAAGCAATGATACAATCATTTAATGATTGATGCGAGGTGGTGGTGGCAAAATACAACATCAAAGAGTATAAAATTTTACGGCCCTAAAAATAAGGGCTCAAGTATAAATTTTTGAATATTTAATCATGAGAATCAAGAATATACACAACATTTTTTGTTGGCTCATCCAACCGAGAGGGCTACAAAATTGTGCGGGAAATCAAATTCTTTTCATAGCTTTATTATTTATATTGCTGTTATTAGCCAAAATAGTTAAAAATGAGTTGAGTTTATCTGCAAGATTGAATATTACTTTTGGAATAAGAGAAATATAGCCACTAGTCTCAAGAATAAAGTGTATTTTACACTAAGAGTGTCAGGTATGTTCCGTTGTTCAAGAATCAAGGACATGAATTATAATAAAAGAAAAAATGTCAACACCAGCTAATCTTGATTCTTCAACTTTAAATTCATTTCAAAATTAAGCTTGTAAAGTCCGTCTGTTTCTTATCAGTTTTCTAATCTAGATTGCGGGGTACAGTTCTATCAAGATCAATGTTCTAACAATTTATTATCATTTCTTGATTGTCCTAATTTTTCATATATGCGAGTCTATATTTATTCTTCAAATTTTACTAGACTATTCACCTTTGAGATTTAGTACATGTAAGATGCTTATGTCTTATGATCATGATGGAGTCTATGATTTGGGAAAGGAACAATATCACTTGGGGAAACTGATTTTAGCATACAAACTCGATGTTAACATATTCTTAACAACATATATATGCTCGATCAACCCTTGTCGTCTTTAGGAACTCACTATAAAAGTGGTAAGTTGTCATTATGCCTATATTATCTTATGACAAATGGAGAAGTTTGAAACTGACATCATTTTTTTTGTTGTTGAATATAACCTAAAATACATTTTTCTCATTTTTTTTCCATTTTCAACCGAATAAAAGATAAAAAGTTTTATTAAGTTTATTTTCTCAAAACAATTTAAGTTATCATCTTTAATTTTAATTTTTAATAATCTTCTTGGATAATCATTCATATATTTTTTTCTTTATATTATTATTATTTTTTTACTTTTTTTGTCATTGAATTTTGTCCACTTTTAGTTCTCTCATTAAAATGTACAGTTTTCATTTTACATTTTATCTTATCCATTTTTGGCCCATATTATTAATAAATCATATTTTGTACATGAAGATATATGAATTTTTTGGGTAAATTGTTCTATGTTTCTATCATCAAGAGCTTCAAAATCTTTTTTTTTTTACCGTGCTAACAACTTATTACAATTTATTGATTGTTCATTACAAACATTCCAATGCTTTCATGTTTGTACCTTGCACATATGGTTCATAACTCTTAATATGCAACATCCATTTCTCCAATAAACCTATATATATCCATTCATTAATTGAATATTTTTCACCCATATAACTCCTTTATCCTTATTTTAGCATTTTTTTTTCCAACTTACCCATAACACCTTTCCCTCTTCACTTTTCCCCGGAAAGGTTCCCATCGTTTTTTCTCTATCAGCCACAAAATTTTCTTTGAAGCTTTATACATTAATAACACATTTGTGCTAAACACCACTACATTTAACAAGACAACCTCCCTCTAAATGGGAGAAAAAATGCATATTGCTATTCCAAGTTAAAAATAATCTTCTACGCATAATATCCACTATTGGCTTCCATGTTATTACATATTTAGGATTGAGATCCTTTAGAGTCCTTGGATACTTGAATGTTTTCATGGAATCTTAACATTCAAACAATCAATCATATCTTCAAAGTTGAAACCAACATGCATTAGTATTAATCACTATTAACTAACTTGAATGCTCCCCTACAATCTTACCTTTCAAACAATCAATCATATAATCTAAGTTCAAACCAACCTGCGCATCAATATTAATTCTTATTAACTAACTTTTACTGAAGTTAACCTTGAAGCCCCAAACTAATTGAAAATAATAAAAAGATGTTAATAATATCACTTAAATCACACTTTTTTTTACTAATGTGATTGTCGATTTACACTTTCAAAAATTTATTTGATATTTTTTCAGCGTGTCAAGTGTTAATGTGACAATGCCTTCTAAATTCAAGAACTAAAGCAACAATTTGCTCCTTTTATTGCTTTAATATTTTATTTGGTTGCATCACAAAACAGAATGGTGCATTTGCATGTTGTGGATACAATGACTCAATATTTTCAATCTCCCCACCACATATTCATCTCCTTTGCATTTTCAATTAACTTGTGAAGACCTTTTTCTCCACCTTTAATTTGGAAGAGACTTCCATTTACCAAAACAGAAACCCAAGCATACTGTATAAATGGATCCATTTCATTTATCATAAAAGTACATTTTCTTCATCATTTGCATTAGAAAATCTTGCTTGACTAAGTTATATGTCTAAAAATCCTCCTTTAACATTTCAAAAGGTTTTCTTGCCACTCTTGCATCAAGATTACTTTTTTAGCGGAAACCATATCCATCACGTGCCTACCTCAATAAATGCAATTTGATTCATTTCACCACCATGTCTAATCACTTTACAAAGTCCATTTATAATTTTTTTTACAATATTTTGTACGTACTTCCAATCCGATGGATGAGGTATATTTATACATAAATTATTAACTACTATTGAACAATTATTGTCCCAATTATCTTCGTATGACATATAATTAAGTGTTATTTTTTTAAATGGAAAAATTAAATGAATATTACAATGAAATTAAATTGGATCATGAACATGAATGTGGTGTTTCAAAACTATCTAATGTTATTTTTATATAATCTTCAACTTTTACTAGACTATCCACCTTTGAAATTAACACCACATGGTGCATTTGTCTTTTTCACGATATTCTCTTTGACACAAAAATCATGCAAAAATTCAACACACTATCATCCTTTATGATACACTATAAAGAAAATGAATTAACGACCAAAACATTTGATCACTACTATCGTCAGCGATCGAAATAGTGACCGAATTCTCTTTATTTAGCAACTGATATATTCGATCGCCGGTACATAAAATTTGATTATTTGGTTGCTGTTTTAAATATAAAATAATTATATAATAAAATTTGGTCACTAACAAATAATTAAATTTTAAATATAAAATAATTATAACAAAATTCAATCTCTAATTCGGTTGCTATTGAATAATTAATTTTTAAATTAAATTAGAAATAAATATATTCGGTCGCTAATTCGCTCTCTATTTAATAATAAATTTTTTAATGTAAATTAAATTAAAAATGTAGTTCAGTTGCTAATTCAGTCACTAATAAATATTTAATTTTTGATATTAAATAAATTTAAAATGCAATTTGGTCACTATTAAATATTTAATTTTTAAATATAAAATAAATTAAAAATACATCGATCACTATTTAGTAATAAATTTTAAAATAAAATATATCGTTCACAGATTTGGTTGCTAAACAAAAAATGCTGTATTTTTTTATTTTTTCATTTATCACATTTTAACTTGCTTAATAATTATCGACTATAAATATAATTCTTAATTAAAGTCTATAATGAAACTTATAAATAAAAGTGAATATTCATAATGTGTAAATATATCTAATAACAAAGTTTTAATTTAAAGATTGATAAAGTGCAAATCTAAAGTTTTCAAAATTTAATAAAATGCAATATTAAAGTTTAATAAAGTTTAAATTCATAACTAACATGACATAATTAAACTAAAATAAACATTAATCAGGAGTTAATGGTCATTTGGCATGTCATGAGCACAATCAACCTAAGCATCACCATTACGGTGCTTGGTTCCATCCACTGTGTTAAAAGTTATCAAATGTGAGAGTTTATGTAAACATGTGAGAATTTTATAAATTTGACTCATAGACTCAACTAGTAGACTCGTAAGAGTCCAATTCATATAAAAATAATAACAAAATATTTATAAATAATATATCAATTAAACATTTCAGCAATATAATAAAACAAAATAGTAAATCATAAATTTCATAATACTTAAATAATCAAGTCTAGTATTGCATCAATACTAGATAATAACTTGTAGATGTTATTAGAGAACAAGGGTTTGATATTATTAAAGGTGAGAATTTTTCGATTCAGGAACAACATACTAAATGGAGGTATGTTGAACACTAAACAGACAAAAAATAATTTACGTTTTGATTTAATTTTTTTAACTTGTTGACTCATTGACTTGATGGTAAACTCAAGAGTCTACCAAATTTATTTAGAGTTTATCGAATCTACCCAGAGTCTACTAAAAAAAGAATTTACACACGAGTCAACTCATAGAGAATAAATAGACTCATAAACTTGTAAGAATTAAAGAGTTAACTTGAGAGTTTGATAATCATAATTGTGATAGTCAATGGACTAGAAACTGACATAATAAACTGAACGTGCAAATGTTGTAATATATGTTGCATTTGCTCATTTTGACAAGATTACAATGATAGGAAAATATAAATAAGATAAAGTTAAAGTACACGCAGAAAACTTAGAGAAGTTAAAAATAAAAGTGTAAAGCTTAAATAAATATAATTTTGAGTTTCATTATAGTTCAAAGTATTATTACTTCAACATTTTTCTATGGAATAAAATTCCGTCTAGGACTTTTGGAACCATCGCAGTCCTTAACAACATCATCTTCCTCCTAAAAACTTTTTCAGTAAAAAGCATCAGACACCTTCCCTTGATATCTTCTGGATTCACTCTCCATATATCTCCCATTTATTTCCAGACCAAAATTATTGCTCCTATGCATTTGTGGTATAATGCAGTGTTATCACCCACTTGCAAGTTGCAACCACTTTTTTGCTTTTTTGCCTGATCATGTATTGAGTTAATATATATATATATATATATATTACATTTGATTAATTTGTTCACAACACGCTGTATTTTCCTATGAATATATAGTGCTTGTTTTGGGGAATATATAAGCAACAAAATAAGTTTGTTACATGTATATTTACATGAGGTAGGCGAAATTAATGCTTATCTACTAAGCAATACTTGACATTTTGTGGGATTGTTGATCTATAATTCTGGTAGTTGAAGGACTCTCCTCAAAGATGACTTCATAACCATCACGTAAACCATCCATTCCTTTAGCCATGAGCTGCCAAAAAAGCCCACCAGCACAGGGTCCCCCACTACTAGCACTACTGTATATGGCATTATACATTTTGCTCAGGTAATTGTCCCTTTCAACCACACTATATGACTTCGAAGACTTGCCAAACTCACCAACAACAATAGGCTTCCCCAGAACATTTTTGGCATCTTGAATGTGTGTTTGTAACCATTTGTCAACAAATGCAACCTGAGCAGCTTCGTTTGAGCCTGGCAACCTGTACCCATGCATGCATGCCATATAATTAATAATTTAACTTCCTTAGAATATACTTTACTTATTACTTATAATTAAGTGAAAATAATTGTGTATAATATGGTACCATTGTTCAGGGTAGAGATGCATGGTAGCAAAATCAACTTGGTGAACTAGGTTGTTAGAAATGAAATCAGTGCCAATAAGTTGGTACCCAGGATTGAATTGTTTTTTCTCTGGCATTGTTTCACCATAGAACCCTTCGAGTCCTATTTCTAACAAATGATTGTTGTCGATGGATTTGACGTAGGCAGCCATCTCAATCACCCATTGCTGAAAAAAGAAAAGATACATACATTAATAATAATATTATGATTTGTATCTAATTATCTATATCTATATTTTGGAAAATAAACGACCAAGTTTAATTATTATTTTTATATATTATATTATATATTTCTCACAAACAATTAATCAATGTCCACATCTCAGCGATAATATTGTATTTGGCTCTTCTAAAATTGGGTGGCCTATTTCATTTGGGAATCTTAAATTCGAGGAAAGGAATAATATTGATCACAAGGGTAATTGTATATGCAATGCTGTCAATTTAACAAGAAAGAAAGCCCAAAACAATCACATATATGTGTGTTGCGTGTGAGGCCAGTTATGCATATAATGTTTGGTAGTAAATATCTAAACTAATAGGAGCTGCTAGTATATAGTATGAGAGAAAGGACCTGAATAACTTTTCCGGAGTTGTCGTGTTGGGAACGGGGTTCATTGATAAGTTCCCACGCAAATATGGCAGGATCGTCCTTATATGCCACCCCAGTTATTGTGTTTTTTCTTGTCAACACAGCCTGCATATGCTCAAAGTTCACAAATTAAAAGGTTGATAATTAATTTTGATCAAGGAAATAATATCGATGTTGTAATAATGAAAATTTATGATCGGGACAATTGCCTTAATAATAGACCTCTTGTTATACTATTATTCAGGGGAATCTTGTTTTATACAAAAATTTAATATTTTGAGGTCAATTAAAATATTTTTTGAAGTGAAGGTCAAAGTATCTTTACTTGAATATATAAATCGAAAATACATATAGCATATTTCTAGAACTGACGTTTCATTAATATCTATTTTATTATTATAGCACAATTAATATTTGATCGATCCAATTCGGACGCAATAATTTGAGCGTGGATGTAAAACAGAGATTATCGACTAATAGAAATCATGTTAAATTTTTGTAAGATAACACTTTTTTTATCAAAAATAAATTTTATTAATATAACAGTTGAATAATTTAATATGATCGGGATAATATATGTATGTATAATATTTAAATATTTATAAATTAAAATGTAAATGAATAATAACTATTTCCTTATACTGTAAACAATATATCATACATTAAAATATAATGAGGTGATAAAGTATCAAATATTTTTTTTTAATTTGTAAATTTTTGTGGAGTTAATTGATGAGAACATAAAATTTAATGATATGATTGATAAAATTTATTTTTAATAATAAAAAAGGTAATAAAGTGTCATCTTGCAACGGCATACACTACACGCAAACATAGGTAACCCACAAGAAGTCATTGTTTTGCCTATGGTCGTGCATGTATGCTTGAAGCATTGGCTCACCTTAATATGGTTTTTGTAATGTTGCTTAGCAATAGGATGTGAAAAGAAATCATCTTCACTGTTCACGTACTGTCCATGTTCCTTCACCCACTGTACGTACTGATTTTTGCCACCAAAATCTTTCCAGTTGTTCACCAAGCTCAGTATCAAACGCACCCCATATTTTCCCGCTTCTGATACTACAAAGTCCAATCCCTACGCATACATGCACAGCTCATCACCAATCAATAAAAAACCACGTACGTAGCATGTAAAGTAGAACTAATAAATAGCAAATATATTCTCATGCTATTCGATGCTCAATTACGATAAATTGTTACATTACTAAGGACTTTTACAGTTTTAAATGCCGATGATTATGACTGATCTTTACGTGATACATAATAATTTTTTTAATGTATATTAAAAAATTAATAAAATTCAATTATGTATCATGTAGAGATTTAATAACATCATGATATATAATATTTAATTACGTAATAATTTTTCTAGAAAAACAGTAACCATGGAGGGTTTTTTTTATCATGTAACATTGGTACAGAGTATCATTAGTTTATAACTTATCTCAATAACCATATTGAGTTTATATTTAAGAAAAAAAAAACTTTGACATGATTGTATTAAAAAGAATATTATTAATTGAAGATGCAGTACGTACCCTGAATACTTTCTCGTCGTAGGAACCAGGAGAAACCTGAAGGGCTCTATAACCTCCATCACTGAAAGCCCAAGTTCTAGCAACAGTTAAGCCATGGCTAGAAGCTTGTTGCAAAACGGCAGTGACCTTGGGCCTTGTGGCTGGGTCAGATGCCATGTACATTAACCAGTACGCGTTGAATCCGTTGAAGTAGAAATGCCTGTTACTCAGAACGAAGTTGGTGCCACTTCGTTGAACGAAGCCACCGTGCTGAAGTAACATGCGAGCTGAGTCCCCACACTTCACATGTTGAACAACAACCAAGGCCACCATGAAAGTAAACATGGTGACCACGTTTTTGAGACCTCCTTTCCAACCCATAGTGTGCTTCGTGCTGAGAACAACGTAAAATATATCACAACCAAATACTACCAATGATACCTTCTATTTATAGCAACTAATTATAAATAATAGTATTGCCATTGTACAATAATTTTTTACATATTTTCTCTCTCTATCGCACTACCTTTCTCTAAAGGTGACAAAGACGAACCGTTTGATGAAATATGAGGTTTAAATTTTAAATACGGTAGCTATGCATGGCAGTATAATATGGTAATGATCGATGTTTTAATCAACTAATTAAAAGAGTAATATCATTACGCAATGCACTACCTATCTTTAAAGGTGACAAAGCCAATATAAGGTTTAAATTTTAAATTTTGGTTTGAAAACAAACCTGTACCTTTTTAACTTTATCTAATTATGGTCATTTGGGCTTAACAAGCAAAGTCCAAAAAAAAAGGGGAACTTTCATCGGACTTACTCTCATTTTAAAAACCCAAATAAAAATTTCCCTTTTTCTTTACCGGGACCAATATATATATATATCATGATACATCAGACCAACTTGTGTTGTCACCTGTGCCTATCTTATTTATAAAAAAAATAAAAAATAAAAACTTTTTCTTCATTTTCTATCTCATGTATAATTTGTTATAAAGATGTGATGTGTAAATAACAACAAATTAATTAAAATAGTGACAGTGCAATTCACTAAAAACAGTGACCGCCGATTTCCCCCGTATGATCGATAAAATTGAAAAGTAACTAACGAGAGTGTCGTACCAAACAGAAGAATATAATAAACCAAAAAATATAAACGAGACAGAGAGAACGACTAGCTTGGACGGCAGAGAAGAGAATATACTTTATTGGGAAGGGGAAGGGGAAGAGTTTGTGGGAAATGTCTGATTCTTTGAGGCTTTATATAGTCATAAAGATGCACCCGTATAAGAGCAATACTAGTACTTAAGAATTGAGATATGCATCGCAACAGTTTTAAAAATTAGGTATATGTCATTATTTAAAAGCTTTAAGTTTTTCTTTGGGTAAAAAAAAAATATTCAAATTTAAGTTAAAACATTCTGTGTAAAATATGTTTGGGTCGAGTAAAATTTAAAAAATATTAATTTAGTTTTTATAAAATATTTCGTATGAGTTCTGATTGTTGACACACACAAATTTTAAACATCTAGTTTATATTTTATTTTTCCTTTAACTTTCTCTTTTTTACCAAATCATATTTTCTATTATATCTATATTTTTCTCACAAAGTGTCAATTAGTATTGGATTTCAAAAAATCTTTTTTCTTTTTGGAAATAAAATATATTTTTGTTAATCCTCTCTAATTTCATTAGATGATTCTCACATGACTAACAAAGAATACACATGTAATTAGCTAGATTAAAAATGAATTAAATAATTTGTGGACGGCTTTAAATCCCAAAAAATGAAATAAATAATTTTTGACAGTTAAAAAGTTTCAAAAATTACAATTTGTCATTTTATGGATGATTTTCTTGTATTTTCTGATAAGATTAAGGAAAAAGATGAAACAACAATAAATTCTAATATCTTTTGAATATGTTTGAGAAGATAGAAAAAGAAAATTAGTAAATCTATTAGTCACCTTAGAGAACCGTTTGGTGGGATTACAACTAAGAGATAATAAAAATGTTTTATTTTACTGTGTTTAAATTAATAAAAAAACATATGAGAGAAAAATTAATATTTTTCAAATTTTACCTATTGAAGTACCCAATTAAAAAATAATTAATTTAAAGTTCTACTTAAAAAAATCCCAAATAATTCAGACACCAACTAAATAATGTAGCCTTTATTTTTGCAAGTTTGTTAGTCTGCATGTTTTGGTTTTGGTGGCTATAGTGTTCCATGCATTATATCTACGTTTTCATTCATGCAATTGGTTCAAATGATTGTACTCGATCGGTAGGACACACATTTCGGTATATTCGTTAACTCAATACACTCAATTTGTGTCTATTGTTAAACCAAAACAGCATGTGATTCAGTTTAGATTAAAGTGAACCTAAACTATGCATGCATGATAAATTCTAGGCTATATCGGTTTTATTTTTATCCTTTGATCATGAATTGGCCACTCTTCATAAAAAAGTTAAGAGTGGAATTTATATATGGTAGAGCTTTGTAATAGTTTTAATCATCCAGCATTATTATTACAGAGAGTACAAGAGTCCATCCTAACCTTGTGCATATATAGTGACTCAGCATGAAGTGTTTCATCATCGTGATTAGTTAAACGTATTTTCATACAATAAATGACATTTTTCACGCCTTGATGGGATTTGTATGTTGTTGAGAGAGAAAAAGGGAGAAAATAAAAAGAAAAAAAATATTATAATTGATGTGATATAAAAATAGAATATGATAAAAAAAAAAAGAATTATTTTCATGTCTATCCAGAATAATCACACACCGTTTAATGCTTATCCTTATATCCATTACAAAAGAATCTCTTTAATTTCTCTGTCTTTGTCAAATTATTTGATAATTTGTGTTGAAAAAATAAGAACAAACATGAGAGATAAACACTTTTTGTAAGCCTTAATACTTGCGTCTGACTGAGTATGGAAACAACGGTTTCGAGGGATAAGAGGGGAAGTTCGGCCCACCACCTTAATTGAAAAGCCATTTTCTAATAATGTCTTTTGGGAAGAAAAAAAAAAACAGAGAGAAGAGAATAATACAACATATTAAAAGACATCCTCCACAGAAGGACACGTACGAGAAAATGGAGATAAGCCTGGTGATGTTTTTGTCTACCAAACTCGAATTCAGTCTCTCATGATATCTTTGTTTTATAACAATTACCATAAGGATCAAGACTGCGTATAAATGAACATCATTCATCAATATTCGTTTTTTTTATCTTCTTAAAAGCTTCATTTCATAAGTGAGATCTTGTGCTATGTAAAATTTATTATTGGAATAGATCACGTTTGATGAGATTCAAAGAATTTGGGATTGCAGAGTTCAGTCGTATTCCTTTTGCGGAAAATGATATACTGATAGCTACACAATTGAAAGAAGAAAAAAAAAACTCATATATCTCATATGGATAATGCTAATGAGTGTGTCCTTACTCCTTAAAGTATTGATTAAAAAATAAATAAAAAAGATGTTATATTAAAAATATAGAATTATTTAAAATTTATTTATTAAATAACTAAAAAATATCTAAGAAAGTATATAAAATGTTTATGAATTTAATTTTTATGTCATTAATGTAAATATTTTATATAGTCAAGTAATCCGAAATCACTTTAAAAAATAATGAGTTTAATTTGTGTGCATTTTGTATGTAAAAAAATTTACATTGTTGAGTCAATTAAAAATTAGGTTAACAGTAATGGATCCAAGCTAGGGGAAAGGGGGGCTTAGCCCCCTCCCTCATCTTTTATGTGTGTGTATATATATATATATATATATATATATATAATTTAATATTAAAAAACACTAATGAAAAATCTATAAGAAAAATATATTTTTGAATTGATACATGTTTAATTTTCAAATAGTATATCATATATCTAGTTTTGCACATAAAGTCCTTAATAAATATTTTTGTTAAACTTATTATTTATTAAATAATTATTTATTAAAAGTCAAATATTTAAATAATTGTGTAAAAAAATCAGCTAGCACTCTTTAATACAGTCTAGATCTATCATTTTATGTTAAATATGATTTTTAAAATAATTACTTTAGCAGAATTACAAAATATATGACAATTTGTTATTAGATAACAATATAAAACCCTCTTAATACATTTAATTTAAATGTTAAAATATTATTAAAAATAATCTTTATCAATAAGATTCAATCTTTATTAAAATAATTATTAATTTAAATGTTAAAAGATTCAATGCTTTCCACATAAAAAAAAAAATCAATGTTTAGCTGATAAAAAAAAATCAATGTTTATCAATAAGTGTAGACACTAAGCTTCTCGTATAATTAAAACTAATCCAATATTAAATCGATGCAATAATTCAATTGTGAAAATTTCTAATTTTTCCCTCCTTCATAAATTTATTTATTATATATGAATATTTTGTTAATAAATATGTTTAACGTATGATTAGTCTTTAAACACACCAAAAATCATATTAACTTTTAAAATTATTAATTGTTAATCATATTACTTTTTTTAGGCAGTTAATCATATTACTATTAAACACGGAACACTTCAATCTTTTAAAAACAATTAAAATTCTAGAGACTAAAAAGAGTTTCAAATTTGTAAATTTTTAAACAAAAACGGATATGTGTTATTATGAAAATTTTCAGGGTACCAGTTTGAGTGTTTATTCTTTATCTTTTTTTATTATTTACTGATTGATAAGTACATGTAATATTTATTACCCATCTCAAGCTCTTCCCCCGTACACCCCCCCCCCCCCCCCCAAAAAAAAAAAAAGCGAAGCAAGAAAAAATTACATGACGTGATAATTTAAATGTAACAATATTAGCTTTGCATGCAAATTAAGAAGGATATTTGTGGAAAACTATTTATTTAAATACTGTTCAACATGTCTTTTCCGCAATGATTGGTCTATTTAACAACATCGGCCATTAGTTCATTATTATCCTTTTCAAAAAAAAAAAAAAAAAACACAAAGCCGTTATTATCCTTAAGAGATAATGTCGAGATCGAAGTCATTTCCAAAAGCAATTTCAATAATCATCTATCAGCAAACCAAAAACGGTCCCAGCTTATTGAAAACTTATTAATTATCTATGTTTAGCTTAATTTAAAAATAAAATAAAAACCTTCAAGTATAAAAAAGCGACACTATGCGTTTGGATAAGAAATGATATTTTCATTATCTATATTTTCTCACTAGGAGAAATGCTACTTGGTTTAAAGGCATAATATGTCATAAGTTTCTATATATGTAGTATAAACTTACATATATTCACAAAATATCATATAAAATATTTTTTATCATTAACTTTTACCCTGTAGCTTGTGAAGTGTACATAATAACAGTGGTCACGAGTAAGGCGGTTAGGATTTGGGGGATATTTTGATTAGATTAATGTTAATTGTTTGAATTGTTTTTTTAAAAAAAAATATTTTGACAATCTAAACGGAACCAATCCAATCACTTTAGAATTAGTTTAGATCAGGTTATATAGGATTATTACCTACTAAAATAATAAAATAAATAAATAAGAAAGTAATAGAGAAAATAATTATAATAAAATGAAAGAAAACTAATACATAATATTAAATTTGTGAGTTATAGAATTATAAACATAAAAATTATAAAATTATACCAAATAAAAATTTAAAATATTTTAAAATAGTATGAGTCTAGATTGGTTCGGATTCTACATTCTTAAACTCGATATCTAAATCAATATCATCGGTTTTATACTTTTGAAATCCAAATTGAATCGATGATCATGATAAGCCACCCAGAATTTTATTTTTCTTTGATTTGCAGGCTTGAATTCATTGGGTCATTCATCCCTAAATTTATTATCTTCACAAGTTTTCTTCACTTCTTCGCATGATAAGATTTGTTAACGGTGTGTTTGGTTTAGAGGATGAAAATAAAAAATAAATTTTTGAATTAAAATGGAGTTTAAAAAATATGAATTTTACACAAAAGTATATAAAAAATTTCTTTAATATTATTTTTTCTCATCTCTACCAAACGCACCATTATTCTTAGGACAGAAGAGAAAAGTTCCTACACACTCTGCTGCGTTGCTTGGCGTGGGCCTGTTCTATTTGGGCCTTTTCCCAACACTTTTACAGAAGCTAATCCAGAAATATTGCAGCAGGAAATTAAAGAATTAAAGTACACTGGGAGGCCTTAAAACGAAGAAGTGCATGCTTGATAACGTCTAAATGTAAAGAAATAATTATTTATTTTAAAAAATTATCTTAATAAACTAAAAAAATAGTAATTATTTCTTCAAAATAATTAAGTAATTATTGCATATATGTGAAATGAGCTTATTGACAATGATCTGTGCATATAATGGCCTACGTACACTAATTAACATAATCGTTCACCCTCTACTCATTAATTAGGAAAATAGGTATGCCTTAACAGATGGGGTGGAATGTGCTGGTCCCTGCTGGAGCACAAGGGTTGGTTTCATTTGAATTGAACTGTGATCATCACTGGATTAGTCTTTATACCCTGTCTTTTTCTTTATGCATTTCTGCTTTATTAACCTCGTATATGCTATAATTCAGCTTGCCTTGACCAATCATTTGGTGTTTGTAATATATTTGTGGATTTGGTAAATAAATTGCATTTTCAATTTCAACCAAAACAACTGACTGCTCTTGATCACTATGAACTATTATCTCTCACACACAGATATAAACACCTTGACAGTACAACACTTTATTAACATTTATCCAGTTTTTTTTTATTTCTTTCATCTTATCACATTCATTATTCATGTTACTTATCATATTTAAACTTTTTGGATGAGGGTTTATGCAATTCTCATTCAACAATATAATGAAAAAATGTGACCTTTTGTGTGAAGCGGTAGTTGGTTCAACATGTCACAAGATACCATCAGCCATGTGCCATGTGGGCGGTGGCAAAATACATGCATCTAGTCATAAACATATTATTGCAAGAATAAAATACCTCTATCTCTTGTGATAAACAAATAAGGTCATTGCAGATAGTTAGGCATTGCATGTTACTACAACTATGAAAGTAATTAATTAATTAAATATCCATGCAAGATACCCATAACGTCTTTCGTTCTCTTGCGTGTACGAATTGACTTTCATATATTATATATATATAAGTACGGAGCTGAAGTACCTTCTATCTGTTCGTTTGATAGCCTATCATTCAAATGGCCTATAATTTATACGATTTATCATTATAATATGAATGCATGTTGTCTACTGCAAAGCAGGCTGTGGAAACTGCATGTGGTACCACTCACGTACTACGGATAAACGATCAAATCAAATGTGTAAACATGGATTTCCTTAATTAGCCGAAGAATGGGGGTTCAAAAGAATCAAAACCTCATATACCCAATGATTAGTAGGATAAAATAAGAGTTTTGAATTTAAATTAAAGAAAAAAATTATTTTTAAAACTCAAATTTTGAAATTTCTTACCATTTCTTCTCTTCCACTCATACCATTAATGATGATGAGTTTGATGCAATATTCTTTCGCTGCACAATGACCGATCAATTCGATGGGCGTCGAAGTAGCATGAATATTTTAGAAAAAATAAGTACATCTTTGGTTTTTGTTGAAAAATTAAGTTTCAGGCAAAAAACCATTTTATTAACATATTAAAACACTTATTTTTACATTTATTTTGTTTTTATCGGTTGAATTTACATTAAAACCTAAGTCGCAACAACTCCAAGTACAAATCATACATGCACTAAATATATTTGTACATCCAAATGTTGGTTGACATCAACGACCGTGAAAAAGAGAAGTAATAAAAGATAGATATGATAGATGCATGATATGATGTGTAAGAAAGAGAAATAAAAAAAAAGTATTGATCAATGGAGTGTTTAAAATAAATGGATATCCAAATATTATTATCCTTAATTTTAGAAGGAAAAAATATAACAAGTAATCATTATAAATTGTTATAAATAAAACAAAGAGATAACAAGCATAATAAAGTGATCATGTAAAAAATAGAATGTGAAATAATTAAAGTAGAAGATTTTAATCCAATAAGTTTCAACTTGATGGATGATATTAAGATCATTTTTCTAAATTAACATTGTTATTTTATAAAATAAATAAACAATGTATACTTAACTTTAAATTATTTTAAAAAATTGAAATTACAATACATTTTAAGATGTCCTTTCATCTATATCATCTGGTGTTATACTTAGCGTTGTAAAGGCCTACATTACACTTAAATTAACAATAGTGTTGGCTATTGTTAATTAAAACATGCAATGGTGGTCAATATTAAATTTATGATAACAGGAGACAAATTTGTTGGTCAACACCTTGTTTCCCACAATTTGAACTTTAACTTGCTAGCTAGCTGTTTCTATGGGCTAAAAGCCTCTAACTGCAGCTATATATAAATGGCCATAGGAATCTGCCATCTTGAGCAACAAGTTAAGCAATTCTTATTCACACAGAGAGAGAAAAGATGGGAAAGTTCATTTTGAGTACTGGTCTTATATTGTTTGTGGTGTTATTCACTACTGAACTTGGAGTAGCATCAGCTGTTTGGCAGCGAGCTCATGCAACTTTCTATGGTGGGAGTGATGCCTCAGGAACAATGGGTAATTAAAACGCATAACTTCTTAATTGTCTCAATTTTTTCCCCTTCATTATTTCTCTAGCTAGTTCAATTAAAATGTAAAGCCCCCAGATATTAATTTAGGTACAAATGAAGAGCACCAAACAAATAATCATGAGTAACTCAATTAGCAATTGTCTTGATTTGTAGGAGGTGCATGTGGCTATGGAAATCTCTACACAGATGGTTATGGCACAAAAACAGCTGCCCTGAGCACTGTTTTGTTTAATGATGGAAAATCATGCGGTGGTTGCTATAGGATAGTTTGTGACGCAAGCCAAGTGCCCCAATGGTGCCTCAGGGGCACTTCCATCGATATTACTGCCACAAATTTCTGCCCCCCAAACCTCGCACTTCCTAATGACAATGGCGGTTGGTGTAATCCCCCTAGACCACACTTTGACATGTCTCAACCTGCCTTTCAGACAATAGCCAAGTACAAAGCTGGAATTGTACCAATCTTGTACATGAAGTACGTATGTTTTATGTTATGCCATATATGTCTTAAACTTGTATTTTTTTTTGCACCCCGTTTGAAATTAAAGTCTTTAAATTAATTTGACATGTCATATGATAAATTAAATTGGGCTGACTAATAATTATGATGTATATATGCAGAGTTGGGTGCAAAAGAAGTGGAGGCATCAGATTTACCATCAATGGAAGGGACTATTTCGAATTGGTGCTTATAAGCAACGTAGGTGGAGCTGGAGAGATTTCCCGAGTTTGGGTTAAAGGGTCCAGAATGAATAATTGGGAATCCATGACGAGGAATTGGGGTGCTAACTGGCAAAGCTTAAGATATGTGAATGGTCAGAGTTTGTCTTTCAGAGTTCAACTCCGCAATGGGAAGACTCGCACGGCAAATAATGTAGCACCGTCCAATTGGAGATTTGGCCAGTCTTTCTCCAGCAATGTTCAGTTCTGAATTCTAGCTGATATAATGAATCTCTATCAATATTAATCTGAGTATTCTTCTATTCCGTCCCTACTTACGTTCTTTAATAATTATATACAGTATGTTGCTTTGCTTGTGGTTGTGGTTCAGCTATTAATATTTTGCGATGAAGCCCACCACCTATGATATATATATAAATTGTAAAACTATTTTTTTCTCATGCCTCTGCCTCTACCTCTACGTACTCTCCTCGTTCTATTATATATATTTATTGTTGTTAACATAGAAAAGGTGTTGGACTTGTAGTTCTAGCTATTCTTGACATATATTTTGTTGCCAAAATGTGGCGCTAGTATAATGATCTAAACTCCGCATTACATGGAAGCGTTCTCGTTTCCAGAATTCATCTGTTACTCTGCCTTCCAACACGAACACAATCCTTCATAAAGACAGGTCCAATGTGTTAAGTCCGGGAATCTTTTCAACATTGGCTGCAGTGACTACCGAACCCGTTGCGTTGTTCATAACTCCAGGATTCGCTAGCCCAACAAAGAAGAAATCTGCTTCTGTCACATTTGCCTCCTCCTAATTGTCACAAAATCGCTGTTTATTTATATAAATGCAATTTTGTACACAGAAGGAGGAGGTTACGGGCAGATCAGTAGATGGTAAATTATGTGATGGTTAAGCATTAGCAAATGATATCAAAGCCCTTCAACTTATAGTTAATTTTGTTTAGTAGGAAAGGCAAACACTCATCTGCTAGAAAAAATAAATGTACTTATTATAGTTTTTGGTGTCTAATAAAAAAATGAGAATCAGTCCTACAGATACAAATTTTCTCAAATATAATATACCTGATTACAAGATTTTTGGGAATATCATTTCAAGAAATACAATAATACACCCTTAAACAAATGCCTTCTAAACAAATTAATTAAACTGACTGGTTGAATAAAAAATCGATAAACTGATTAAGTATTTAGTCTTTTTAGTCCAAAAGAAATATCAGTTAATTTTAAATGAAATCATCAAGTTTTTATCATTTTTTTATGATATAAATTTTTAAAAAAATATTATTCTATTTTTTAAAATGATAAATTATTAAAAATATATTCAAATACTAAAAATATATTATATATTTACTAGTTAATTTTAAAAAATATTTCTAATTAAATCGATTAAATTAATTTATAAGCTTTCAAGTTTTCAGTTTTTCAACTTTTAATTTTAACTTATAACGTATAAGTTTTTAGTTAATTTATCAGCTAATTTTATTAAACATATTACATTCGTGACTCTAAAATAACTTGACCAAATACATTCGTGACTCTTAAAAAACTTGACCAAATTTTATTTAGTTTTTAAAATAGAATAATCGCTTGGAGTAAAATATTAGAATTACCAACAATAAAGCTGGTAAGGTTTTCTCTTTTCTTGGTATAGTAAAGTAAAAAGAAAGAAATTGGAGAAAGTATTGGACCCCACGAGAGTTGAGTAGAGGCACCAGCTGCTTCGGTTGTTGCTGTCAACGTTGACGTGTCCAATTCAAGGTTAATCAACATCCCTGAACAACCAGAGTCAACTTCGAAACTATCCATATCTTACGGTTGACTAATTAAATTTTAAATAAAACGACAAAAAAACCAGTCCAAGTTATAAAAGTTATTTTCTGAGGAAATCACAATATTTTCCATGTTACAAATATTCAAAACAGTGAATTATTAGACTTGAACTTTGAATTGTTTTGAAAAAAATAAAATATATTTATATATATTTTAATTCAATTTTTTTATAAAAAAAAAATCAAGTGAAAAGACTCCTTTGATAAAAGGATATTAAATGAAAAAAGCTTCCATTTCAAAATATTTCAGAGCCTAATTTTGATTTCTAAAACAATTTTACTTCTAGCCCAAAATTGTTACATTATCAAGGCAACATGCAAATTTGAAGGCACCTAGCCAAAAATGAAGAGTCATTTAAAATAAATAAATTATCCCGATGATCTCCAAATCCTTCCCTCCAACGAAACCACCATAACAGAAACATCATCATGATATTTACGCCTATCTCCATGAGGAATATCCAGCAATTCATGAAAATCCATTCCTGCAAAAATTAAACAAAGGCAACTTGTAAATATCGATGTGGATTGAACTATGATAACTAATAATGGTATAATGTAGAGTAGAGTAACAATTCAAATGTATTGCTCTACCATCAGCATTGCATGGCTACCTTAGTAAGTAAATAAATAAATAAAACTCAACAAAGTTGTTTGGGGTTGCAGAGCTTCCTTAGAAGCTTTGAATGAGAGCCAAGTTGCTTGGAAAATTTTGGGGGAATCATTTGGTTCATGACATGTAACAGCATCTTAGCTTTTGAATGAAAAAGTTAAATCAGAAGAGCTTCTATAGAAGATAAAAGTTAAGTACACAAGTTGATTTTAACTTAGGAGAGAAACTCAATTCATTATAAATTCTTATTTTCTTCTCCTATAAATGTTTATGAAGTATATCCAAAAAGGACCTATTTCCAGAGATAGTCACCAAAACTAGCCCACTTAAATTCACACCTTGCATTTCCTTTTTTTTTTTCTCTTTCCCTTTTCACAAAATGGAAAGTAGTTTCCATCCAACTTAATCATGAAATACCACAATAATACCAGAGGGACTAGGAAAGTGAAACTGACCATTCTTTTTAGCCGCACGGAAGAGAAGCTCTGCGATAAGGTATTGTGCAGGATCACCTTCGGGAACATTTTCCATGAACCATGTGACATGGGCAACTACCTCTTCATTGCTGAAAAATTGGTAAAGCCCATCGGACGAGAGCACCAGGAACCGATCACTTGAGGAAAGTCGGTGATGAAGGACAGAAGAAGCACAACTTAGGTAAGGAGCATTTCCCACATAATCAACTCGAAACATCTTCAGTAGCGGTTCATTAAAAGACGGCTAAATCATACAATTGAAGTTAGAAAAGGGTTGAAATATTACAATAGGGGGGAAATAGAAGGTATATTTGATTATTGTCATCATCAAAAGTTAGTAAAACAGAACAGTATAAAGAAATATGTTCCTCAAAACTACCTATGGTCATGCACATTTACTAAGGGGTCCAAGGCTTTATAATATGCCGTTAGATTGAGGGCGGAAAGATAGCAGTGCAAAATTATGATCCAAATATCCAATTTAACGTAAGAAGCTCAAATTAGGTTTGATGAAACTAATTAGGAAATTCAGGTTATACATTAAAACTGCATGATATCATATTAAGCTTCGTCATGATCAAAACCACAACACTTTTAAAAACAAACATTGGTTGGAGTATCCCCTAAACAAAAAATGCAGCAGCAAGCCAAAGATATACTACTTCCATGAATTAGCTTTTATTCTTCTGCATAAGTCATGATTCAGTTATCGCTAGACTTCTGATATAATTTTGGAAATTTAAGTACCACTGACTCTGAGCCAGAGATTGACCAAGTTTGCCCAGGAGGCATGGACAACAACAACAACAACAACAACAACGCCTTATCCCACTAGGAGGCATGGACACATAAAAAAATTGTGTGTGTGTCAGAAAATTTAAATTCTAATAGGATGCCTTAATTTTTTTCCGTGTTGATCTCCCTGCCTGAGCTTCTTAGCTTAGGAAATTAACATAGACACATAAAAGGAGAATTTAAATAATTGGAAACTAATATGGCCAATTATTATTAGTTCCAACCAAAAATAATTTATAATAACTGTTGACAAAGAAATTTGTTTCGAGTAGTGTCGCTTCAATTTGTAATTGACTCGAAATCTTAATGTATTTTTCAGTTTTCACTATTTGATACTTAATAGTATTGGGAAATTAAAATCAAAATCTCCGAAGTATGAATACTTGCAAGCAAAGCATTTTTTCGAGTTAACCTTCTTGATGTAAATCAAATTACAAGCCAAATCGACAGAGATACTTGATAGACTTGCAAAGTTAAAGAAAATAAGATGTACTCAAAAATATCTTGAAGAGCAATCATGATTCAAATAAAAAAAATGCTTATGAAGCATGTTAATTTGGAAATGTAAAAGAACTTAAAAAGTAAATGCATAAAACTAAGGAAAAGAGGAAGAAGCAATGATTAAATGAGTCAAAATCTAAAGGAAAGCAAATAAATTGAAAGAAACTTAAAGCATGACTAAATGTGCAATGAAATTTAAAGAACTTGAGTTTAAAAGAGTTTGAGAAAGGAGAAGAAAGAGAAGTGCAAGTTAAAGTAATATGTTTGAAATATAAATGTGCATGACACTTGAATCAAAAAGCAATGTAAAGTTGCTGGAACTGTAAATTGAAACTGAAAGAGAAAGTAAGACAAGAAGACAAAACAAAGTAAAAGAATGACTGCTGATTTAAATTGCAAAATTATAAATTGAAAGCAAAGTAAATGGACAAAGATTTTATTTAAAGAAGGGGTGGGAATCATACACCCAACTCATTAAGCCAGTAGTCATTGATATGTGAAGCATGATAGGTGTTTGTTTGGTGTAAATGTTTCAACAATGATTAATATCTAAGAATTTTTTTTCATACATAAACTAGCAAATATGCAGTTGTATACTCTTCTCTAATTGTGAATAATCACAAACTCTTTGATCACAAACTTCATAATATCAAAGTCAATTAAACTCTGTATGCCTATGCTATAATAAAGGCCAAAGTCTTGCCACAATTTGGAAGAAAAATTAATAGCTTTATAGAATAGTGGCGTTATCACACAAATAAAGGATAAATATTCAAATTCAGTCATACACAACAAGCATAAAGCAAATGAATGTATAATTATAACTAAATTCAACAAGCTACCTCCTTTTATGCTTTAGGGACCAATCTGTCACTGACCACCACTAACAAAATATACTAAGTTTAAAATATGTAAATTGAAGTTCCAAGAATATGTTTTTCATTTAACATGCTTTATCTCCCCTATAAAGTAGATTAGACCCAAGAAGTCAAAATATAACTAATTTACCATTGACTGCATCACTGTTTATCCACCCACTCCATTTTTGGTTAACATTTTGATAATTAAATGAGATAAAATCAGAGAGGATGATAGGATTGCTAATGAACAGGAACCCTCTTAATGAATTGATTGTAGATACTCATTCTTGCAAGAGAAATGTTTATGAAATTTCTGTTCAAGGCATTCATTCCTTCAAGCATACACACACATATATACACATAAAGGGAGACAGGATGAATTTGAAAATATGTATATTTTTAGGCTCAATCTGAAATGGTAATGAAAAAACTGTCACATTCACAGTTTATTATATTTTATATACCTTTTTCCTTAAATTTTCCATGTTATGAAAAAAAGAAAAGAAAAGTACGAACACAAGTAGAATCCCACCTATAAACTATGGACAAAAGGACTGGAGCAAACTAAAATTCAGATAGCTAAAGTCAGAAGATCAACTGACCCTCTTCAGGAATCCAGCACCAAATGCTCTGGTCACTTTTAATTGTCCTTTCACTCTATCATTAAATATGGCCTGATTATCATCAGGGTGTTCTGCTCTTATTCTAGAAACTTCCTGCGAGCAAAATTGAAAAATACTGCATAAAACTCTTTTAACAAATGCAATCAAGTTTGCTTTCCACTAAAGATAAATATTTCAATATATTTGTATATGGTGTTACCCAATTCTCTTTTTTTTTTCCCAAATTTGTAATCTCTTCATTTTTTTCTTGAATTTCAAAAGAGACATATCTAATCTAAATAATAAGAAAAACTGAAATTTGAGCATTCTCAGGTATGTAAATATGAAAAAACAGTTAAAAACATATGCGGAGACAAGATAAATCAACATATACATGCAAGCACCAAGAAGCAGAACACAATTCAACGATTCATGAAAGCCTAGCTGATCAAATTTTAGAACTATAACATTTGACTATAATGTATTAACTTATAGTTCATCAGTTCACAAAAAAGGAGGAAACACACCTCTTCAATACTTGTGCTGTGGTCTGTGGAAAGCTGAACAGCCCTCATTTTCAATCTGCACACGGATATCTCTCTGTTTTTGTTTATCATGTTAACATGCTTGTTTATATTGTGCACTGGGGACTCTTCCGAAATTCTATCCAGCTCCATGCCCACTAACAACTCTCTAGACCGATTCCTATGCCTCATATCATCTTTGATGAGACACGGATTAGGATGACGATCATTTGGCCGTTCTTGAGCCAAAATTGCACGACTATCTCCAAGGTTCATAACATAAACATCTTGATCCTTCATCAGCATCACTAAAACACATGATCCCATCAAGGCAAGCTCTGGATTTTTGTCCATATTATTCTCCACCATTTTCAGGTATTCCTCCTCTGTTCTTTCAAGAGCCCGAGCCATTGCTCTTAAAACTGCATTATGATCTACTCCAGACTTGCATATTCTAATGGGTCCTGAGGATTCCACTAATTTCTGGTGAAAAAAAGTTTCCTCCCTATGCCAATCATAACTCCAAGGAAAAAGTTTCTTACGCAAGGACTTCTGCTTCCTGTACATTTTTCTGATTTTTGTACCAATAAATGACTTTCTTGAATTCTGCCTTTGTCCTGAAATGGAAAAAGGAGCTATCGGCACCTGGTTGGTTGAATTAAACCCAGCACCTCCATTTTGCCCTGAAGTAGTGGGACCTTCGTCTGGATGTCTAGATCTATCCTCTTTACCATCAGGTGAGCAGAATCTCATTTGCCTCTCTTGTGCTATTTCCCTGGGAACCACAGAATCCTTGCCTTGTTCTAACAACTGTTCATTCCAAGATTCCATCTGAAGTAGCTCATAAAGTCGCACACTTCTTCTGCCTTGACCACTCAATTGTCCAATTGGAACAGATTCAGGATCAGTATGTACAATACTGGGACTTCCACAATTTCTCTGTTCAATATTTACCTTAACTTCAGCATTTACCTCCACTATCTCACTATTAGATGATTGATCCTTGACCATTACGGTACAAGAATTTTCTAAACAGCAAGAACTTTCTTCATTTGAAATGGTATGAGCATCTGACATTTCCTCCCTATCACATTCTAGAGCAACTACATCATTTCCATTTTTAAGGACTTCAGGTTTAAGTGGATCAACAGGATTATCCTCATAATCCCAGAGCAACCCTTCTAATTCCTTGTCTATAAACTTATAAAGATGACTCATCAGAAAATCAGGTGCATCTGGTCCACTAAAACCATCATATATCCCAATAAACAGCCACCCTTGTTCTTCAGAAAGCACAACATGAACCCTATCTTCACCAGCCTTACCATGTGCCCACTGCAAATTTTGTGTATGTTTATACTCCAATTCGGACGATCCAACCTCAGCACAGTTTCTAGAAACCTCCTGTCGAAACTTTGCCTCTTTGGAATTCCAAGCTAGTTGAGACACCGGATGAAGGAATAACCGCTGCACCCAACTGCCACCCATGGAGTGCCTTGAAAAAGTCCGAGAAAAAGTGTTTCTCATAGGACCACTTACACTTCTCATGAGGCGCTGCAGGTGCGGCCTTCGACGACCACGAGCAAGTGGCGCTGAAAAGTTGGACTTATCAGTGGCATCAAGAGGACCCGACATAACACCCTTCTCTATCGGCCCAGACATGAAACCACCGCCCTTATCCAACGGACCAGAAGAAAATCTCTCCAAAGGTCCCGACATGAAACCGTTCAAAGGTCCAGAACCCCGGGGAACAGGCTGCAAAGGGATTGCAGCGAACGACGAGGTTCCCTCAAACGATGCTGCAGGCTCCAGAACACCGCTAGCAAGTAACGCGTTCTGGTTACCAGTCCTGGCAGTGGAAACATTGGCACTAACCGAAGCCCCTGATATCGTTTTGAACGTGGTTTCTGCAACATTCTTACCAGGCCTCTCTTCAATGCTCTCATGCCTAAATGAGCCACTCAACGTCTCAGAATCAAGGGTACTAGAATCAACAGTAAACCTCTCAGAGTTTGATGGGGTAATGGCTGGAGATTCAAAAATAGATGGCCTCACATAACAAAAGGAATGGCCTAACCCTTCATCTAATGGCTCTAGAAACTCCAAATCAACCCCACTTTTGCCATTAAATGGCACCAAACAGCCAACAACACGAGAAGTGCCGTTGCCCATTATTATTATTATTATTATTATTATTGCAACAAATGCAAACACCCCTGACACAGAGATGCCAACTCCACAAGGTCTCTGAACCTAAGCACCATTACCAGATACAAATACAAACCAGTCCAAAACCTAATATACCCCTAATTATTAACAACCCCATGATTACACATGTCACCACCATGCTCCATCATCATCGTCGTCATCAAATTCCGAGGCTGAAAGCGATGCGACCCATTTGCTGTTTCGGGATAAAGTAGCATAAAAAGAGGCCAAAACACTGTCTTGCAAAGTGGGTCTGAATCAAAAAAAAAAAAAAAATCCTTCAAACAGCGCCAAAGGGGGTAAAGTAGCAAACGAAGTTTTGGCAGGGAAATGTTGCGATCTAACCTCGTGGGCACTGCTTAAGAAACAGATCTAAGAGCGCCAGCAAACACGGTGCAGTGAAACACACATCAAGGGGAATAAACAGAGAGAGAGAGACCCATTTTAGAAAGGAGAGTTTTTTTTCTTCTTCTGCGCGGAATCTGACAGATGAACATGGAGAAAAGCGTGCCCGAATTGAATCATGGACGGGCACGCCCTCGTGAGGGGAATTGGGAAGAGGGTGTGAAATGGAGTGTGTGTTTGAATAACGGGGGAGCTGAGGGAGAAGACAAAGAAGAGGAGAAGATGAGATAGTGTGGGGTTTTGTTTGCTATCGAATTTTAATTGCTGTTTTTAGTGTTTTAGTTTTGTTTCGTTTACCTAAACATTAAATTAACTGTTAAATAGGTCGGTATTAAATAGAAATAAATACTAATGAGATGATGATCTAGGCTATCCTCCGAAAGTAAAAGATATTTCACACGGTGCAAAAGTCATATTTACCCTTTGATTAAAATTGATAGTTGACATATAGTAGAAATATTCATATTAGATTAACTTTTTCTTTTCGCCACCCGCCACTCGAACTTCCACTTCACTGTCGGCTCCTATTGCCTCCTCCTCTGCTTGCTCCTTACCTCGAGTTTTGTGCCACGGGCGAGGTTCTTGCTCTCCTACCTTATCAATGGCAATGTTCAGACATTGTCTTTGTGGTTTCACGATCATGAGAGTCGTCACCGTATTGTTCCACATCCTATGCTCCCAGCTTAAAGGCTTCGACTCTTGTTGCACTTTCTCACTAGCCCTTCTTCCTTTATCGTCTTCAACCACCCGTATCTCTCTCTAGCACCATCCTTACAGTCACCACTGCAAAAACCCTCCATTATCGCCGTCTAAAGGATCATCATCGCTGTCATTAGAGAGGAACCATTTGTTCATGATGTCCTTCGTATCGAATCCAGGCAACCTACATTGGGTTTGTTTTCAGATCTAGTGGTTGTTTCATTTTTCATCTCAGATTTGAGATTTTGTCGATCGCTTTGTTTTCGATCACAAATCTAGTGATGGTACTTGATGTTCGGTGGTCAAAAAGAAAAAAAGCTTTGTCTTCCTTCCGTTAAGTAGTAATAATGATAACAGTCCTTTAAACGACGGTAAAGGATTATGCGGTGGCGATGATGTGGGTGGTGTGAGAGAAAGAGGACTGATTGGAGACTTAAGGGAGAAGCTTCAACAGGTGAGAAAAAAGAAAAAAAAATCTTATATTTTTTTATTTTATCTGGTGTGAACAATTTGATCATAATTCATATTTATCTTAATGTTAATTTTAATGTCAATATATCTAACGACTAATTCAATGCATAAAAAGTTTAACTTATGACAACGTAACCTTCATCCTGAAATCATTAATTTTATGGGTTACTTTAATAGGGAAGTACTTACCCTGTAAAAAATATTCAGCCCAAAAAGAAAACAACTTACCCTATAAAAAAAAATATTATATAGGGGGATTCGTGATTAGATTGTAGTATAGTTAAAAGAACTACTTCATTCAGTAATATTAAGTATGTTTTTTAATATAATATTAAGTATGTTTCTGCAGTTATATTTCTTATAATATTAATAATTAATAATAAAATTTATAAATAATTTAATGACGATATAATATTAATTTTATAAAATTGTTATTTTTTTTATTTATCTGTTACTTTTCTTGGTTTGACTTTAAAAGAAAAACTTTTTTAACTTATGACAATTATTATTTTTGGAAGAAATACTCTGTAATATGTGATTGATATAAATAAAATCGGACTCAAATCTTTTAAATAAATTTTAATTTCAAATTTTATAAATAAAAAAATATAATTGAAAGGATAAAATCTACTAAAAATGATCGGTAGGTTTTAATAAAAATTACTGTAATTGACAAAGCTAACAACAGTATCAATATCATCGTGATAACTCAAAATAATGAATGTAGCTAGGTTGACAGGTATTTTAAGGATTTCACGAGAATTCACACTTTTTTTATACTATTAAGGATGTCTTTTTATTCTACCACTACAATTCATGAAAAAAAAAATTATTAGTATAAAACTTTATAGTATCAAGTCTTAACTTAACAATACTTATATATCTTTTCATTTTAAATGAGATAAGTATAAAACTTTAAATAAATAAATAATTGAATTTGATATTGAAGAAATAGTTTTTTCACCCGTAATTAATATTGTATGTGACTTGACGGTAAACTAAAAAAGTTAGTGTGTATTTAATTCTTTTCATAACATATTAAATGAATTGTTAAAACGATATTATGAGAAAATACAACTTTAGTCTTTAGTAATAGGAGTAGGAGTAGGGATTTGGTTGGACTAGGAAGAATAAGAATCAAATCTGGGTTCAATATGGAGAGGGTCTCTTTCCTTGGGTTTGAGAGGTAAATACAAAATATAATAATAGAGTTAAAAATTAGAGAGTTCAGGGTGGGGCGTTGTATACTGGGTTTGGTCGTTTTCTTCTTTGATGATATAACATAATGTTTCCCTATATAATATATGATTGCTGGTTTTTGGTGCTGTTGAAGTCAATAACTTAGCTATGCCCCATCATCACTCTCATTAATGAAATTGGATGGGTAGGACATACCCTCGGAAGTTTTTAGCATCGGTTATATTTTTTTATATTCTTTAAAATTATTTTTAATGACTTTAAATCTTCAGTAAAAGAGTCAAATAAAAACAATTTTGATATTTTCTCACTTCAAAGTTAGCGGCGGTTTATGATAATTTAAAAACGTAAGCTTACTTTATAAGACAACTTAAATATAATGTTTCTTGCATGTAATTATATTACCGAGCTTAATTTTAATAAATTTGTTAATTAATGTTTCAAAACTCAAAAGTACAGGTAAATGAATTGAAAGTATTTTCTGAATGATAAAAAAATGAATTGAAAGTATAAAAAAATAGTTTATTTGTTTATGAAAAATTATAAATGTTTGATATATTATATTAAATATTATCAACCAATAAATATAAGGTACTTTATTGTAAATTTTTAATTTCAATAAATCATTCGAATTTTTATATTATCATTTAATCTTTTTTATTGGCGATTCATTGAGTAATTTTAGTGCTGTATCAAAGAAATGTAAATATTTTTCCATTCACATTATATTTAACTAATGATCTTCCGTGTATGATTTGAGGTGTCGTAAGTATAATTGAATATGAGTGGTATTTTTCAATCTTTGACAGCATAAGAGAATAGTTCCCGAATTACGGACATGAACCAATCAATCCGAAGACCTTTGAAAAGAAAATGTAATCATAGTCTTATTTTTCTATTTCTTTGACTTGTGGCTTCTTATAATTGAGAGAGTGGGAAAAGGTCGAGAATGCATTTGTCACATAAGTTGCTTTCTGTTCCACACTAGGAGTAGGATCTGCCATTCCAACACATTAAGATTATTCTCTCATTGCTTATATTTATTTCCTTTATTTGAATATTTCCTCAAATACTCAATTTCCTTTTGAATTCTTTACCCTGTGAGTGTTCGTCATTAATTGTAAGGCCCCAATGTCGGGACTACATTTTGTCTCACATGCAAGGTGAAAACAAAGTCTTAAAAAAAGTCTGCAACCATGTAAACTTTTTGCTTGGCATATTTTTCAAGTGACAAAATCGACTAGAAAGTTTTGTTGAAACTAAAATAACACTATATTTTATAATTTAGATTAAATACCAAACATGTAATTTAGAAACTACTTCTTAATATTTAAAATTATATACGTCATACACATGACTTATTTTAATTTTTTTAAAATAAAAAATAATGTACATTTATTTTAAAAATGACATGCTAAGGGATTAATTTGTTCTTTAAATAGTGCACTTTAATTTAATATATAAAATGAACTTAAAAATTCATGTAAAATTATGAGTTGCTAGGTTTTGAAGAGAAAAAAATATAACCTCATGATTTATAGATTCTGATAGAATATAAAAATATATTATAAATATTTAAAATTATATAAATCATATCATTGATATGTATAATTATTTTTTAAAAACTAAATTAATAAAAAAAACAGAATAGTGCATAATTTTTAGAAATTAAAATAACATACTAAGAAATTATTTTATTCTTAAAACAGTTAATTGTATATATAGTTATATTTAAACATTAGTTTTAGATTAAAAATAATTACGATTAACAAAAACATACAAATTTTAACATTAAAAATAACAATTAAAAACAGTTAATTTTAGCGAAAAGATGATTTTTTAACATGAAATCCGAACAAAATAATATGTTGTTCTATAATATATATATATATATATATATATGTATGTATGTATTTTAATGATTAAACGTGTAATCGATACTAATTTGAGTTAATTAGAGATCTCCAATAGGTAGAATTTAAACAACTTGTTAGTTTTTTTGTCATATCATAATTAAACAATTCATTTTTTTTTCAATGATACAACTTTAAACAATCCTTAAATTACCCCTCCTTAGATAACTCTTAAATGACAAAAAAAAATAATCACAAGCAATTGTTGTTTATAAAAGCAATCAAAGTTTAATTTTAAGTAACTCATCACACATAGATCTCCTCCAATGCTAAAAAATATTAAACATGCTTTAAGATAGGTAACTTGTTAAATAACTAGCATTGAAAATATGAAAATTTAAACTTTTATCTATGAAATCTTACACTAACAATTTAAGAAATTAATTCAATTTGTTGACCTCTCTAGTCTATTGGTTCAATTTAATACATGATGATTTATTTTGTGTGTGTTTACAGGTTACTTATTACATGTTTAAGTAAGTAACCCTGTGAAATCAAATCTATCTGACTTGACCTAAACACATTGATTCTAAATATGAAGTTGTTTGAGTCGTTCAAACTTGGTGAGCTTTGGTTTGGGCACCAATTTTTTTTTTCAACCTAGTGGTTGGCATGATATTTTAATTTTCTTTAATATATATAACCTTTTAGAAAATTTAAAATAATATTCACTTTTTAGATCCAATATATCCTACTCAACCCAATCCTACCTAAACTCTCATTATGTTGTTTTGATTTGATTTTTCTCTAAGCATTTGACAAATAATATATCTAAAACTCAAATTTAAAATGAGTGAACTTTATATCAATTGATCTAATAAATAAATAAAAAAAGAGTTATGATATTCCTAGGTGTATTGGGGCAAAAATTAGAAGGAAAAAAATGAAAAAGGTATTGAGAGAAAATAAATGAATGTGATAAGTGAGGACATGAGATGATAGAAAAAGAAATGGAATGGAAGTGAGATGATAGAGAAAGTGGATGTACGAATAATATTTTCCTAAAAATTAGTAGTCACAATAATCATAAGGTATCTACAATTTTCGTAATATACAGCAACAGTAACAAGTAAGCAATGCATCCTTTCTTCCATTCTCTCTTATTGCACCTGCAATTAAACTGCAGGGGACCATGTATTACTCATGCGCAGCACTTCCTTTTTACATTCATTATCATTTATATCATTCTAAGACCCAAAAACAAAAATCAAAGTTCAAAATTATAATCACAACACGAATCGCGTATTTCTATCCTTGGAGAATTTGTCTAGTCATGCTTGTTTTATGGGAGCAAAAGAAGAGGTGAAATTATGAGAAGGCATTTAACCATTTTTTCCTCGAGGCTTATTTAGATAAACATAATTGGTGTGACGACTAAAATTTTGCACAGCACAAGTGAATGTAAATCGGGCAGATTTCCCACTAACTACTCCGTCCAACACACGCTGCGTGATCATTGGATTTAGGTGTAATTTTTAATGCAAAATAAAAAAAGTTTAATTAAGCATTCAATTTCTATAATTTTTAAATTTATCATTTTTAATTCAATTATTTTTTGTCAATTTATATTTTAAGTCTCAAGATATCTTTATCGTTAAAATTTTCCTGTTAACCAAATTAAAAAAATATAACGAAATGAAGTTTCTGAAAATTAAAATATAAACTTCATGACTAAAAAATCTACTTATTAAATTTTTAAAATAAAAAATTTTAATTATTAACTATAACAACTAAAAGAAATAAATTTAAAAACTGTAAAAATTAAATATGTAATTAAATCATAAAAAAAAGGAAAAAAGCATATACTATATATACAGTATGAACAATGACATAAAAAGTCGACTGATCCTCCATGAGCAAAGGCACCAACTTCTCCACAATATATATTCACGAGTCACGACTAGCCAAACCTACTGGGCATAGGCAATGACGATGAGACAAACTCACTAGCCACCCTTTTCTATTTTTTCAAAAGTATTATTAAACAAAGATCAAATATAAAAAACATAGCACTGACTTTAGATGGAGCATATCCTTTCAAACTTGTGATCACTGGCTCGAGAAAAAAAATATTCAATTCCAGTTAATCTTAAAAAAAACTCATGTTGTTTACCGGTTATGGTTTTTGTGAGATAAAAATGATACAGATCTTACAAAGTGATATATATATATATTATAGATTATAATATATATATTAAAGTGAGGCCTCAATTGAGGTTAGTATCTTGCATACTAATTGAAACGAACGATTAAATTACATTATTATAGATTATAATAATTGTTAATTACCAATAATTTTATAAAAAAATGTAATTTTATAGTTTTAATTGTTGAATTATAATTATATATTACTTTAATTACTTATATTAATTTTATTAAAATTTAAAAAATTACAACTACATAATCAAATAATTCTTATTTTTATATTTTTTAAAATTAATTATTATATAAATTTTGACATGTATCAATAAATATCAAATAATTTTAGATTAATATAAGATTTTGTAGATATAATATATATAGTAAAAAAGTTTGATCTAAATGATAAATTGTAAATAAAGTCAGTAGATAATAAACGGTAGAATTGTATAATTTAGTTTGGTCTTAACTAAAATTTATATTTATCGTATATAATTTTAGAAATTAAAATCAAAATTTTAAAATAACATATTAATTCCATTGAAAAGTTGAAAATGTCAAGAATAATAGTGAAACTTAGTTTCTTTTTAATTAAATTTATATTAATCATGTATAATTTTTTAAATGAAAAATTAAATTTTAAAATAAAAATATTGTTTTCTTTTTGTCAAAAAAGAACATTAATTTTAAAGGTCGAGAATGTAAAAAAAAAATGATCAAAGTTTTTTTCTTTGGCTTCACACCTATGTGAACTTTTTTTTTTTTGTCTGCTAGCTCCCACTCCTATGTCTTAGGCAATGGCCCCTTCTGTCTAGGTCTAAGTTCGACCCTAGTTTTAAGCACGTCAAATTAAGTACTATAATATTAAAGATAAAAATAAATTATTAAGAAATCATCTAGATTTGAAATCAAATAAAAAAAATTTCTAAGCGTAAGTGTCTTTATGTTAAAATTTATAATTGATTTCTATTTGAGACTCATCTTAATTCTAACATTTATAAATCTATATTATTTATATTTATCAAGATTAGAGAACATCCCATACTTAAAGTGTTCCTTTCTTTTTCCTTGTTATTTATGTTTTACAACCTATCAAAAAATCTATATTTAAAAATATTTACTAATCTTTTCACATGTAACTCATTTATTTTCATTTCCCAACTAAACTTTTGTTTTTAATAAAAGCAATAATCTAGACAATTCTTTTACCACTAACGGAAATCTAATTAAATTCAATTTTACACTTCATACACTCTTACATTCTAATCAAGAGTCATGGTATTAACAATAAGTATAATATGATTCCAAATCAAACACATTTATTTAAGGAGTTTTTTTTTTCTTCTGCAGATTGTAACAAAAAGCATGACTGTTGTTTCCTGTATCTCCATAAATTTTTATCAGCAGCCGCTTAAGTTTTGGAAATGGGGTGCAGGTAAAAATTTACAGAGGTGCGGGAAGTTTTAGTACAAAAGCATTGGTAGATGTTGTTTCCTAGTAAAAATTTATAGAGGTGCAGGAAGTTTTAGCATAAAAGCACTCCTATTATTGTTTTCTGTTGTGTCCCATGAATTGAACTTTTCAAAAGCCATGGGACGCAAGAGGTAGTAATAGTGGGAATGCATGAAGTTTTACTCAATATAAGTTATAATATTGGAAACATGATCCATGATGGGCTGAAATACCTGCTTGTTTTAGATTTTTGGTAAAAGCCCAAAAAATAACTAATTCGTTAGGAATTGAACAACAGAACAAATATTTTGCACATTTGAATAATTAATTGTTTAGATGTGCTGATCATTTCTCTTTGCCATTAATCAACAATACAGTTTAATTCACAGATCGTGACTGAGAAATCAATGCGAGTCCAGGCCGTGGTAGGACCAGCACTAGAAAGCAAAACAAAAATAATATTTGGTATTCATCTTATATCTTATATAATTAACTAAATCAAAGCCTCACAATTGTATAGAAAACTAGCAATAAGTTTTTTTTATACTGCAACGGAGTACTTAAAAGAAAATTAATTTAATTGAAACGAGATTATTTTTTATGTAGTAATAAATGAAAAACTATACATTCACAAAAAAAAAGCTATACATATTTTTTTTACATATAAAAATACGCATACTTAAATCCTTTTATCTCTTACGGCTTTCAGTTTCACGCCGTGTCTTCTCTTCGTTTTGGGCAAATTCGCAATCAAAACAGCAAGGGAAGGTTCGAGTGAGTGAGTGAGTATGGCGTCTTCATTATCTGCTCAATTGGTTCAATGTCAGAATTCACTTCCACCTCTTCAGGTCACTGCTTCCTACTTTTCTCTTTCGGCATTATTTTTAGGTGCACTGTTGTGACTTTGCTTTTTGGAAGCACCCAAATAGCTTCCATTAATGTATGAAAGGGATGATTTTTCACACCTTTGTTCATATGGGGTTTTGGGTTTCAAATGTTCCTACAACTGTTTGTGTATATTAATAACGGTATAAGTTTGCTGCCATTTTTTCAGGCTAACTTTAGCCAAGATGTGTCTAAGGTTCAAAGGTCACATGTGGTATGTTGCGGTACCAAATCACCGATTGGTTATGGTAAAACATTGACATCAAGATCACATAATGCCCTGAGGTTTTCTGTCACGCAACAATCTGAAGCAAGGTCAATTCGATATAGGAGAATGACATGTGTCAATGCTGCAGATAGTGTAAGTTTGTCATTTAAAATTTGTGGTTTGGGAATATGTTTACAGAATAATACTAAGCCAATGTGAAACACTGGAGAAGTTAAAGGATAACACCTTCGGCATTTCTAACTTATGCTCTTTGTTCCACTTGGTCATTGTTACAAGAGTGTGAAAAGGACATGATTTTCACCATTTCCTAAACAAGTTTTTGAAAATGAGAAACAAAGTAAAAACAAGGTGATATTCTTGTAATTATGAAAAAATAGAAAAAAAAAAAGGAGATAACGTTTTGTTAAACCGCTTGTTGCTCGTAGAGTACGAGCCATTCAGTATTTGGATTGTTGATTCTTACAACATACAACTGCATGTTTGGGATTGGATTCATTGAATTCACCTGAAAAGGTCTTGGTGATGCTCAATAATCTATTCTGATGTGATTAAGATGATTTTTCTTACATGGTTTTGTTACCTTTAGGTTGTAGAGCTTCAAGCCAAGGTGACGACCTAGTGTTTTTTTTATGTAGAAGTTGGTGGTGAACCTGTGGGCAGGATTGTTTTGGGCCTATTTGGAGAGGTTGTTCCTAAAACAGTTCAAAATTTCAGTGCTTTGTATACAGGTGTTAACTAATAATGAGTATATTTTGGAGTTAAATTATACAGAAATTTGTAATTATTTTCTCATAATTTTTCCTTTTTGAGCAAATAATTGTTAAATTAATATCATTTAATTTTTTGTACAGAGAATATTAAGAGTGATGAATTTATGATAAATAAAGCCCAAGAAAACAAGGATAATTAAGAAAACCATGACTAATTAAGGAGGAAATGAGGCTAATTAAGAAAAGAAGACTAATTAAGAAAAAGAGACTAATGAAGAAAAGCAAAGTTAATTAAGAAAATGAGACTAATTAAGAAAAGTAAGACTAATTAAGAAAAGATGACTAATTAATGAAAATAGAACTAATTAAGGCAAAGACTAGAAGAAGGAGAAGCAAGAGGCATTGCTTCTCTTCATTCCTTTTCTTATCTTTTCTTCCTTTACTAAATATTCTCTTCTTCCAATTGTAAAGCCTTCATGAAAATGAGATGCTAAACCACCTTTACTGTGAACTTGACAACCAACTCTGATAGATTAAGTTTTCAATATTCTTATCTTCTAAATTTCCTTCCACACTAATATTGGATTTCTCATCTTTTCTGTCTTTAATTAATTAATTTAAATTCTTGTTTAATTTCTCTTATTATTTGATTTAATTTTTTGCTAATTTAAATTATTATTTTTCTCGTAACCTTTTCAAGTCAAGTTTCTTTAACTTTTTTTTATTAATAAAATATTTATCTATCTAAGTACAAATAAAGTCCTTGTAAATTTAACACTAGAATTTTCGTTTTAACTTTACTACTTGAGATGAATTGGTCCATTTGCCAATCCATGCAAGCAAACAACTTTTTTTCTGCAGCATTTTTCTTGTTGTAATTGAATTACTACTGTGAAATGGATTGTGTGACATTGAATTTTATAGATCAAGCTGAACAGTCTTTGTACAGATGAGAAAGGATATGGTTACAAAGGAAGCTCCTTCCATCGTATAATCAAAGATTTCATGATTCAGGGTGGAGACTTTACAGAAGGAAATGTGAGCTCTGTTATAGTTGTTTGTATGCCTGCATATATGTACTGATGAGGGCATTTACTTTCACACTGCCATGTCATGTATATGCATCAGTGAGGGTCGTAATGTTTCTTCTCACTTTAAATTTGTTTTAATGGCTGCAGGGAACTGGTGGAATTAGTATCTATGGTCCTAGTTTTAAAGATGAGAGTTTTGCCTGTAAGTCTCTGTTGCTGGCTGGATATTAATATATTAAAATAGTATTGTTAATAATATTCTGAAATTTCTAGTTTCAACACTTTCTTGCTGTGAAGCATGTCGGTCCTGGAATTCTGAGCATGGCGAATGCTGGTCCTAATAATAATGGTAGTCAATTTTTCATTTTCACTGTAAAGGTGAGAGACATGTACTGCCATCCTAAATTTTACAAGTTACTAATATATAAAAACTAAAGTGAATGTAAAAGTAAAAAATCTAATAGACTGGACCATATTGCTGTGGACGTTATTTCTCATATTCAGTGCTCAATTATTTAACTAAACTATTCGAATCTTGAAAATTTTGACTTTTATTCAGCATTAAGTGTCTTGTTTTTTTGATGCAGACTCTATGGCTAGACAATTGGCACGTTGTATTTGGACATATCATTGATGGAATGGATGTTGTGAAGACACTTGAATCCCAGGAGACGAGTAGGTCAGATGTCCCTCGGAAACCTTGCAGAATTGTTAATTGCGGAGAACTGCCTATAGAGGGTTGATCTTTACGTGGAAGCACATCACTTCTGATTTTCAGTTCAATTTCCAATTTTCTGATTGTCCCTTATTAATCATGTTAATGTGTCTGAATTATCATTAGTGGCTGCCAAATTGGTTGACTTCCGGAGACACAGCGGAGATACCACATCCATATTTTGTATGACTAGACTCATGCTTAATCCTTATAAGAATAGTATTCTCTTTTCCATTTCTTAATTTTTGCCTTAGTTATTTGTGTTTACATGCTCCCAACAATATGATTTACATTTTTAAGCATCACCATTTGTGGGGAGACAATTGCTATGGACCATGGTTGTTGGGATTGCTCGGTAGGTAAAATTTGTTTCTTTTCAAAGCAAAATCTATGCAAGGACCATGGTTTCAACTGCTGGGGATTGGATCATTTGCTGTAGCTCTCCCTCAACCTCCCATATTTTGGGCAATGCTTCTTTGATATTATGAATGCTATTCAGTGCATAGTCAGCACCAGGCACCAAATCTGAGCGTCCCACCTGTCCCCAGAATGTTAACTTGCTTTAGATATGTACATGAATTGTGGAGCCATTTTTTTTAAATTTCCCAATAAGATGTATATATAGTAAATTATAGCTTACAATAACTGTGTTAAGTCCAGCAGCTTTCCCACTTGCAATGTTTCTTGCACTGTCATCAAAAAACAACTGCATAGGATCGAAGAGGGAAAAAAAATCTGTAGTAAGTTGATTCCAAGACTAAATGGCCAAAATAAACATAAATGCATAATTTTTGCATGTTACTTTTCAGTTTACGTAATAGATTTTACCGTTTTCCTTGGATCTACATTAGCAATCTGAATGGCAGCTTCAATGGCTTCCACAGAGGGTTTGCATAGGATTTGTGTCTTGGAGTTGAAACATCCGCTCTCTACTTGGTTACAGTCTTTGTTAAACGACTTACTCCATGTTAGCAAGTGAGTATCAGTAGGTACATTTGTGTAATTAGGCGGATTAAGCGTTTCAAAGCATATGATGCCATCAAAACAATCGTTCAACCCCAATCTGTTGAGAACTTGGTGTGCATGTGCTTGATCTGCATTAGTGAATACCTGTGATGACCATTTCCATGTCTTAGAATTAGGTGCAATGCTCTCCACTGCACAAACTAATATAAAAGAGTTACATACTATTTTACGCTGAGGCATGGAAAGCAGAAGGCTCCTTAACACTGGATCTGGCTTCAGTTTCTCGTATGGTAATCTTCCATGCACGTAGGCATGAAATTCATCATTGTCAAACTCATAACCAAAGGCCTGAAAGCAAGGACGGAAACTCATTGATAATGAATTGGTTTTGGTATTTCATAAAGAAAGAACGATGAAGATAAAACATAGAATAATGCCATTTTTTTTAGTGAATTACACTAGTATCCTATGTGTTTTTTTTTTAAATTGCATTCAATATCCCTTTTTTTACATTACTTTTGTTAACTTCTTAACTAATATCAATTGAAATACGTGAGCAGAAGAAATTATTCTAACATTTTTGTTACACTCACATCTTCTATGTTTTTTTTTTTAAATTGCATCCGATACTCCTCTCCTGTTTAACATTACTTTTACACTCCTTCTTTTAATATTATTAACTAACGTAGTAACATCAATTGAAATATATGAGCTGATGAAATTGTCTTAATATCTTTGTTAAATACTTGATAACAAGTTAACAATTGACCCTTTGAATGAACCTTTCTTAAGACAATAACAGTTTTTTCTTTAAAATTTAACTCTTATTTCATTGTTGTTAACACTTGAAGAAGATTAAACTCTTGATTGAGACATTATATCAAACACCTAACCATAAAAAATAAATATTTCAAAGAAAGAAGTTAAAAACACAAAATACAGGAACAAAACACTAAAATTTGAAGCAAATGATCATATTCAATTAATAGACATTGTTGGGAACATATCCAACAAAAATGCAACAACCAAATGACCCAACATGCATACAAAAAATTAAACTTTTTTAAAAAAAGATGTTAACACATATGTACCAACAATGGAGATTCATGTTCAACAAAAAGTTGAGTTCATGTTCAATTAAATAAAAAAGAAAAAGAAGGAAGAATGTTAAAATATTTTTAGGTTAAAAATGATGACATGTCTTTTATAGAGTTAAGAGGAAGAAGATAAAGGTATCTTAGACATAAATTTTCATTAAAAGTCATATAACCAATATATGTCTATCTATTAAATTATTAGATGATGTTTAGGAGGCCGAAAGTATGGGTGTAATGTGAGTTAAACAATTAAGATACTTTTTTTATGGTGAAAAAAAAGAGGGGTGTCGGGTGTAATTTGAGAAAAATACAGGGGTATGTGTGAGAAAAAAAATAAGGGTATTATAGACAAATTTTCATTAAAAGTCATATAACCAGCCCATGCATGTTTTCTGTTAAATTATTAGACGATATTTAAGAGGAAATGAGTTCAAGTGTAATGTAAGCTAAATAACTAAGGAGTTTTTTTTATAGGGTATAAAAAAGAAGAGATGTGAAATGTAATTTGAAAAATATACAAGGGATGCAACTGTAATTTTTTTTTATATATACCTTTAGTCCTGCCATAGTTGTCCCATACTCCCTGTACAAATCCACGCAAAGCTTTGGTACTTCACTTTCTTCCATCAGCAGATGTTTCAACATATACCCTGTAAACAAGATTGGTTAGCTAAAGGACTTACTTTGCATATTATCTTAACACTAGAGGTATTGTAGTTTTAGTAATTTTCATTGTTAATGTTTGTACCTTCTATGTTCTTTCGACATGCCAAATTGAGACCTGTGCTCAATGGGTAGAGAGTATCGTCCATATCTGTTGAAAATATTGGAGCTATAAATAAATAACACTCCCATTTTCTTCTTTAAAATGGTAATAGAACACATCTGCAATGGCTTGGTTCAGTTGGTTGGGGGAGAATGAGGGGTTAGAAGAGAGGAAAAAATGGTTTCATTGTCTCTCTCTTTTGTTTGGAACTCGTTAAAGAAAACCAAGTTGTGACACCTAATCTCCAAAAAGCTTCTCTTTCTTAAGTTGTTCTTTTCAATTTAGAAATTTTAGGAGAAAAAGCATTATTGCCATTATAATGTTTGCAGTGCTTACAAAACATGGGCTAAAGAATAGTAATTTCAATGTGCAATTTTCGTAATACTTAAACAAAAATTGTACAACTCGTGAAAGATGTAAGAGTGCACTAATAGATTAGCACCAATCATACCCAAAAGCAAACAATCGTACTTGAATCCAGAAATTCTGCGAGAAGTATCCATTTTAAAGAAATTCTAATCTGCATCAAGTCATCAACATCCAATGAATTTGTTAGTTCCAATGTTTATGAAAACCCTACTCAGCAAACGACATATTAATACTTTTTTTCTTTGGTGGCATTTAAATCTTATGCAAGCATCATCAGTTGCGGTATAGCTTAACGGTTGCAGTTTGACTTTGATCATAAAAGTAATTGAAACAAAACTACTACTATATGTAACAAACTAGTTTGAACACAAGTTTACTAATGGCGTATACGTGTAAAGACCTGATAAACACTTTCAATTTATATATAGCCCAATATATCAATTCAGCCTAATATAAAAACGACGAGCTAAGTGAGTTATTTAATGTGGTCTGATAAAATCAATACATGAAGCATTCTCATCAATCATCAATCATCAATCATCAATGTGAACCACATAAAGTCAATTATGAACAAATAATTATCAAGGTTATGCACAGGAACAGATCATTATAGACTATTGTAGAACAGAAAAGGAAAGTACAATAATTTGCAAAGGAATGAAACAACACTCGTGCTGCTGGTGTTTGATTGTATCACGAACAATTAAGCAGTGGCTCACAAAACCTATTTATAATATTTGTGTGCATGAATTTGTAGGGGGACCCGCCACTAAGTTTAAATGTGCGAGGTGACGCATAATTCACGAATGGTTGAAATCTTTGAGGTGGAGACCATCGATATTTTTCAATTGGATTGGTAGGATTTCCGCCACTAGTAATTTTGTTGCTCTCATTGATCGAGTCCACAAATTTGAAGGTAGGATTTAGTATTATTTAATTATAATTATAATAACTTTATGCTCCAATGCATGTTGTTGCCCATTTGTGTTAGCCCTACAAACACAAACACCACTTGAAGAAAAGCAGAAATTCGACATCAATCAATCTTCTCCGCACACGCGCGCGCATATATATATAAATTTGTCATATGAATAAGTTAAGTTTTTGTTTGTTTAGAATCTCAATGCCAAAAGAAAAAAAGGGAGGCATAATCTAGAGATGGGATGGTAAAGATGAGGTTTATTCTTTTCTATTGAAGGAATATTATAAGCATCAATGCTGTTATCTGTAATTCTAATAAAGCATATCAACATCAAAATGCTTGTTTCTTGACGTCCTTTGCAGCCAAATCAGATGCCAAACCAAAAGGCTTGTCATGGGGGACTGTCCGGGAGGACATTGTCCAAATACATGTTTTTATTTATTTTTTCCTCTACTTCTAAGTATACTTTTCTTCGGAAAAAATTATGTTCGCCATATAACACAAACAGATACTAAATATGATAAAAAAAAAACTTTAAATATGAATAATTCTTTTAATGAAAATTTGAAATTTGGTTCACTTTATTATAATAGATTAGTCTTTTTTGTTAAGTCCAACTCCCATTAGTTGAAACTTTCCATGCATAAACTTATATTGAGATTTATATTTATGTGCATATAAGTGTATATGAAATTTATTAATGTCTACTCACTTTTTTAAAAATATCATCATTATTATTATATATAAGAAAATAGATAAAATGATATCAGTATAGCTTAACCAACTATTACACTATTTCATAACTTGATATAAAATACACACCGTCAAGATGGTCTATATCAAATTTTGTCAAAATTAAACAATAATAATAAGATAATAAAATGATTCATATTTTAATATATTTCACAAAATTTATATTAGGTGGGTTTTAATGTGTATGAATAAGATAACAAACAATTTTATATTAATATGAAATTTTGTATATATGATTTACGTGAGTAGAACCTTCAATCAAATAGTGAATTTTAAGAAAATATTATTTAATTTAAAATTATTAGATTGTGTAATAGTTATATAAAGTTAAAGTTATATCGATATAATTTGATTATATATATATATATATATATATATATATATATATATTATAGTAAGTTAGACTTTAAGTGTATTTTAATAAAATTATAACTCACTATTTACAATACTCATTCTTGAATATTTATATACTTGGATTTGGAACTATTATTAATTACGCTTTGATTAAGTGAAACATTTAAAAAACAAATTAAATGACTCGGATATTATTTTAAAGTTTAAATTGCCTTTCAAAAAAATTATTTAAAGTTTAAACTAATGACAAAATCAATAAGTTTGAATTCGGTCTTTTCTTTCCGCAATTCATCCACAAGTGCATTACTAGAATGTAACATGTTCCTTCTCACTTGGAAGGAATAAGTAGTAAGACGGTTAGGTAATATCTCATTCATTGTACTTTATGTATCAAGCTTTAGCTTGGATTGATCCACAAGTTTTAATCCTACGAGTACTGACAAGAGAGATAATAGTAAGCCAAAGAAAATTTGTATCACTTGAGATAAACATATAATATTAAAACTGTGTCATGTTTAGCAATATTAGTAGTTTAATTTTAAAAAACTTATATAAAATTTACATAAAAAATATTTCCCCCCCATCAAATATCCTTCTTCAGATACAATTCTCTGAAGGAGAATACCTATAGGGAAAAAATGTAAATTCTTTATAAAAAAATATATATAGCTCTTGTAAGCTTTTTTCTTAAAATAAAATTTATAGTTAATATATAATATAATTTCTCATACAAAAAAAAACTTATTAAATAAGTACTTAATTAACCTTTTTACTCAAATACAACTTGAGTATGCCTGAATAAAATTTAAGTCGAGGGGAAACTGCAGTATATAACATAAACATGTTTTCGTTAAGAGTAATTTTGTCAAAAACAAAATATATTTTGAAAACATTGGAAGTGAACTTAGAAAAAATAGATGGTAATAACAAAGCCTTTTTCGCAGTATATACGTTGAGAGGATAAAATCCTATGGACCAAACCCATATCAACATAAGGCCATCTCTTACAGCCAGATCCACGTAACGTATGTGTTCACAATCATGTTAATGACATTGTGATGTAATATGTTGCTATTATATAATAAAAAAAATCAGATATTAATAAATATTATAATAATTAAAAAATTGTATTGTTTCTTTTATAATGTAGAGAAAAAGATTGACGTACGGATACTATAAAATAATTGTATATAATTATTCAGTCACAAATCTATCATATAAAAGGTAAATTAATTTAATTTTTATAATAATTATCTTTAAAATTATACAAATAGTGAGTTTTTATTGGATCACAAATACTATTAATACATCACCATTAAATTATATAATGAAAATATTGTAATGCGAAGAATGTTATAGAAATATTTACGTTGTTAGCTCCTATATTTACACGTTAAATAATATGCAACACATTTTTTATGTTGTAAGTCAATTGTCAAACAAGAAATAACATAAAAACTTCAATAGTTATAATGAATGCTTTTTCTTTCGTCCAAATTTCCATCTCATTTTTTTTGTATTTCTCTTTTCTTTTCTAATCACATATTTGTTAATCTTTCTTGTATAGTATGTTTGATTTAAGAAAGAAAAAATAGAAAATGAAATATTTTTTATGTTGTTGGATAAGAAAGAAAAGAAAAATAAAGGTTTTCTTTTATTTAGTTATATAGAAAGTAGAAAAAAAATATGTATACAAAAATAATATAAATATTCTATATGAAAAATAAAATACAATATTTTTGTCTTTATTATATATATATATATATATATATATATATATATATATATATATAAAAGAAATAAAGGAAAGATAAAAAATATTTGAGGGAAGATAAAAATAGCATGAGACTCCCTTGCATAATCATTTCTTCCTTTGTCTCTTTAGTTTCAAACAAATAAAGGAAAGAGTAAAATATTTGAGATTTTTTCTTCCTTTTTCGATCCATCCTCCATTTTATACCAAATGAAGCCTTATCTTTTTCTTTATATCTCCTTCTTCCCCAAACCTACATATGAAACACATTTAGTCATTTACATTCCCATTAACCATTAGTGTGGCCCTTGTGTGTGTGTGTTTAGGAGGTGTGATCCATTTAATTTAGCCGTAAATATTAACTTTCGAAAGAGTAAAGTTACTACCAACATATACTTCCCAATTTGTTATTGACAAGATCATTGATTCTTATATAGCAGTGTAACTTTTTTCTGATTCCATACCTCGTTTGAATGTATATATCATCTTCTTTGTCATGAATTAATTAACCCTCGTTAAGCAAGTTCGAATAGCTGCAATCAATTGACCATCATCATCATCGTCGGCTCCTAGAAAGTTGCACACGGAACCATGCTAGCTACAACTATAATCTCATTCATATTTTCGGAGTCAGTTTTGTCGATGCCGTATGTCTCATATCTACGTTCATCAATATTGCGAGGTTTTGCAGATTCTTATACCAACGAGAGTAACGACAGACTGAACAATGTTGATAAAAAAAATAGTAATTAATTTTAGAAATACTAATGCTCTTAAGTATAAAATTGGTGAATTGCATAACGTCCCGTACATGAACACACAAGAAAACGACAATGATTTGTGTCGAAATCTCCTCTTACTCTGATTACTAAGGTTTGAAATTGAATACAACATAATCGCGATTAATGGCATTAGTGGCAATGAGAAGATCCAAATGGTAAAAAACCTAATCAAACCGGCCAGTACATAGTGTGAACAATAAAAGACAAAAACGCAAGTTTGTGGGCAGAAGGGGTACATGTCTTTATTTGTTACACCCTTTCATGTTTATATGTAACTAAAAAAAGATGAGATGTGATTTTTCTTTTCTTCAAAAAGTAATATTTTCTCTTCTGTTTAGGTAGGAAGTAGCTAGTGCTAGTGACATTTCTAAGTACAGACTGTATTTTATTGTAGTTGTAATATTAAACATTATTTTAGATAGTAGTATATTTTATTTATTTTTATTTTTTATACAAATAAAAATTAAAATACCATAATGATTAGATAAATCTTATCATTTTTTTATAAATTATTATTTCAAAATATAAATGTTCTCTTACAATTAAATATTTTTATGTTTATGTTAATTTTAGATTATATTTATATCTTATACTATAATTGTTAGATGTTTTGTTTCTTATGAGTTTTAACATTTATTATATTCCCATTTTTACTATGTGATTTTTTTTATTAACAAGCATTTTGTATGCGGATTTATAAATACATGTGAAATGAAAAACATAAATTAGATAAATTGAGTCTTATAATTAAGAACAAATGTAATATTAAATAAAATAGTGAAGTTTTGGCATACTTTTTTCCTTGTCTAATACAAGGGTACCTTAGACAAAATTATTTATTTATTTAATGAATTATAATATTAATCAGTAAAACATTTTATATAAAGTAGATTTTAAATGCATATTTATTATATTTTCATTTATTTAATAAATTATATTAATTAGCAAAACATTTAATAGAAAGTTAATTTTAAATACACATTCATTATTACATATGCGGAGAAGAACAATGAGTTTTAACTTTTAACAATGTCATTAATGAATATTTAAGATCAATGCATTTGTTAATTAGTTATTATACACTTATTAGATTTATGAGTTTTAATTTTTAAAATAAAAACATTAAATTTATAATATAAAGTAAGGAAGATATAAATTATAATTTAAATATTTAGTATAATATACGTCTAACGTAAAAAAAGTTCATACATCACAAGAGTACACACAAGAATGTAGATATAAAAGAGAGAGAAAAAAAGATAGTAGATAATTAGTTTGATTGGGACAAAATAATGAAAATATACTGGACAACAAATGCAAGTTAATGAGGCACATGGGAAAAATAATTAGACAAAAACAAAAAGGGACTGACAGTAAAAGAAGGAGTGTTGCTGCTGACATAGGAACTAGATTCCGCAATAAAATACTAATATTCCCTCTTTTATTAGTTACTATAAATAATAAATAAATGAAAAGAGAGAAAAAACATCAATGATCAATAATCGTCGTTTCTGTTTCTGTATAAATAAATAACACAAAACATAGGAGTGGGTGGCTGAGAGTGAATAGTGTCGTCAGAATGAAGGTGATTCTATTACTCATAGCAGCATCATTTTCCTTTGTTTCTGTACTTAGATCTGAGGCTGAGCATTTGTTCCAAAACGATGCCGTTTCACTGGCAGTGGAAGTACCGCCCGGACCTCCACCTCTCATGGTCCCCCTCACTCTCATTCAGGGAGCTGCTTCCAAAGGAGCCGGTCTCTCTCTCTCTCTCTCTCTCTCTCTCTCTCCGTGAAATTATTTCTTTAGCATTTTTAATTTGCTTCATTCTTTTTTATAGCTATGGTCTCTGTATTGTAATGATTTCAATGCTGCCTTCACCTTAAGCCACTTTGTTATCATTTCTGACCCTTTTTTGTTTTTGTTTTTGTTTTTTTTTTCTCTTTTTCTGGTATTGCTTTTGGCCTTCTTTGTAATTAGTTTACTGTCTTTGAATGTGTTTATGGACTAACATAGTACTTGTAGCAGTAGGATGGACAACATAATCTGTATGCTTTTTTAGGTTAGTTGAGGTCTTCCTAGTTGATGTCATAGCATATTTTGTGTTGTAAAGACGGTCTCAAATGTGTGCTTTTACCAAGGGGGTGTAACTTAGTTGATTGAGTAGAGTTGTAAGTGTTGTAAGCGCATGGATAAAAAAAAATGTGGGTATTTAGATAAACATTTGCAAAACTAATTTTGAACTAAGTTGATTTTGATTCTGATTATAATTGATTTTGAAGTGAAAATATTTATATTTGGGTATTTTTATTCTAAAAGCAAATTAGTAGTAGAACTTAATACTATAATTTTTTTTTCTACACAAAAGTTGCCTAGAGTGGCTATGGGCTATGGCTAAAAATCAATTATGGACCAGAATCTATTCTTCAACATGGGATTAAACATGTGAACTTTTATCTAAAATTATGTTAGTTGGTATTTCAATGTGATTTTAGATGACTCAACGTGAAATCAAACATGCACCAATCTCTCACTCCACTTCAATTGCATACTCAAGATTTATATTTTTGTTTTGTCCTGTATTGGCAGTCTGTTTGGATGGAACATTGCCTGGTTACCACTTTCATCCTGGATTTGGATCTGGGGCAAATAGTTGGCTCATTCAATTGGAGGTATGTAAAAGAATGTCCAAGTGTCTTGACTATTTACACTGAGTTTCAATAAGAGATTTAAAAATATTTTTGAGATTTTACAGTTTCTTAAAATTTGAAATCTGTATGCAACTGTGATAATTCATAGGCATGTTATTATAATGTATACACGTCTTTGAATACTAGCCTACCTGACTTGCTTGATTGTATCTATCTTACTGCAGGGAGGAGGATGGTGTAATACCATCAGTAGTTGTGTCTTTAGAAAAACTACTCGTCGTGGTTCCTCAAAATACATGGAAAAGCAACTAGCATTCACAGGGTTGTTGAGCAATAAAGCTGAAGAAAACCCTGGTTTTTCTCTTTACCTTACGCATGCTTGCTTTATTCACTTCTGGAGATTACAAGATATGCTTACTCAAGTCTTGTGTGTTCTCTTTTTTGCGTATATTTTCTTGTGTGCACAGATTTCTTTAACTGGAACAGAGTTAAAGTACGGTACTGTGATGGGGCATCTTTCAGTGGAGATAGTCAAAACGAGGTTAGTGAGAGTATGGCAGTATAATAGTATACATTTTTTCACCTTTTATCTATATAGTTATTGGTACATTCAGAAAATTAGCTGTCACTTGAAGTAAAGAAGCAGAGTTTTGCTATTTATTTTACATAATGTCTGATACATCAATAGCAAAGAAGCAGAGCTTAGTTTCTTTGTGAGAGCAGGGAGAGTTAAAATTACGGTCCTAGTATTACTCCATTCTCCCACTCATATGCCATGCATCTCTTGCAGGCAACTCTTGTGACACAATGATTCATAGTTTCAAAATATATTTGTTTCAGGTTGCACAGCTTCAATTTCGAGGACAAAAAATATGGCAAGCTGCAATGCAGGAATTATTGTTCAAGGGAATGCAGAAGGCCAACCAGGTTTACCATGTCTCTAACTCTCTATATTTCGATACATCTTCAATATGCATGGAAGCTAATTAAAAAAATTGTATATTAGGCCCTTTTGTCTGGATGCTCTGCAGGTGGTCTGGCATCTATAATACATTGTGATGAGTTCCGGAGCTTGTTTCCTACATCTACCAAAGTGAAATGTTTGAGTGATGCCGGGTTTTTCCTAGATGCGTAAGTTTTGTTTTATATGAATTCTACTGGCCTGCACCATTAGCCTAGAAACTTAGATATAATTGATTATATGTTCAATCATGTAGAGTTGATGTATCTGGGGGTCACACACTGAGGAATCTGTTTGGAGGTGTAGTTAAGTTACAGGTAGTATATTTAATGTCGTATAAAATTGTCTAATAAATAGAATATACTTATGGATCTATGTTGTTCTTGGCTCAACTTCGAAGAGTCAATTGGTTCAAGCTTGCAATGAACTTTCTTGTTACTGGTTTTACTCTGGTAGTGTTTAGAAATTTTGAATTTAATATGCCTTGACATTGATGCTGTTGAAACTGTAGGAGGTGCAAAAAAATCTGCCAAATAGTTGTCTCAACCAACTGGACCCAACTTCGGTAATTTTTTTATTCTGGATTTCATTCTATTGATAACATGAAAATGCTAAACTTGCAAACTTTAAACATGCAAATTTTCTTTGGGCAGTGTTTTTTTCCTCAGAATTTGATCAACTATGTTGAGACTCCACTGTTTCTGCTCAATGCAGCTTATGATGCATGGCAGGTAATATTAATGAAATTCATTGTTTCTCTTGTAATTTTATGTCAATAATGTGCATAATTATATGTGCAAGCTTGTGTCTCTTTATTTGTCCTCAAAGTGTTATCATGGATGTTATGGTTTTTCGTTTGACTATTTAGTTGTCTACGATTTTCCTTTGTTTCAAATGGTTCTAGTAGCAATTTTTTTTCCACTTCTCTTTTTTTCTTTTGTACAAGAAAAATAAATTTAGTTTTGACTTTTACCAACACCAAATCCACATAAAAGCCTTGGCCCAGCAGTCACATTGAATTCAACCATCATTGAGTAAACTAGTTTTGAATGTCAATGATTTTTTATGTCTAAGCAAAAGTCCATAGGGCAAGCAAAGCAGGAACCATATTCGCTATGGACTAAATCTCTCTTGTTTGTTTTCATTAGGTCCAAGAAAGTTTGGTCCCACATTCAGCAGATCCCCATGGCTCTTGGAATGATTGTAAAGCAAATCATGCACACTGTAACTCATCTCAAATTCAGTTCCTCCAAGGTGACTTTGATTTCTACAAATGTGAAATTGTGAATTGTGCATAGCAATTGATGTATATCTACAATCATCTGATTTGTTTGTAATATAATATCTCCTTTGCATCAGACTTCAGAAATCAAATGCTAAATGATGTGAAAGGCTTCTCTGAGACATCTCAAACTGGGTTATTCATAAATTCTTGTTTTGCTCATTGCCAGTCTGAGAGACAAGATACATGGTTTGCTGATGACTCTCCACTCATTAACAACGTGGTATGCATGATTTAGATTTCTATGCTTCTAAAACTGTGCAGTTGAATGTGAGTTTTTTAGACTAACTTTTTCTTCTAATTGGAGGTATTGGAAATACTTAGCAAGAGATAATGGATAGAGATTCCAAAAGTATTCTAAAAATCTTCATTATGATAAAAGATTTTAATAGGAATAACATGGCATCACTAAAGTCCAATACTAACTTTCTGTAAAGCACTGGTTCATTTAGAATCAAAATCCTTGCGGTTAGTGGTTACCATTTCTGTATAGAATAAAAAAGTGAAACAACAAAAGATTTCAAGTTGTATGCTGAGAAATCTTCTGGGATGCGAGTATCATTACTATATTAGTTCAATTTTGTTGAAATGCTGCTAAAGTGTTGGATTACATAAACCTATTTCATTTACAATCTGTGTGTTTCAAACTTCAAAGTGACGTTAATGCCTTGGGCGAAATTATTCACTATTTATTGCTCTCAGAAAAGAGTAATCTGATAAGCTGATATATCTTATCCTGCAGCCAGTTGCAATTGCTGTTGGAGACTGGTTTTTGGATCGGAAAACTGTCAAAGCTATCGACTGTGCTTACCCCTGTGACAATACCTGCCATAATCTGGTCTTCAAGTGAGTGGGAGTTTATTGTCTTTTCATGTGGTAATTTGACATTTTATCAATATGATCATTATTATTGCCATTTGTGTATTTAACATTCATTAATTGTAATGGAAATAAATATCACTCTTGGCTGAGGTTGCAATTATTTAGATCTATCTGTTTATTAATAAGTCATTTTAATAAGATTTCTTTGGATTGAAAATCCAAAATTAGCAATTGAGCTTGTTCTTCTGCCTTTTTATCTTTGAAGGTATTATATTTTCTCATACTAATATTTAGCAAGGACCCCAAACCTGCGCCTTAAGGGTGCTGCCCTTTTTCAATTAATCAAACCAAACCACCTTTCAAGGTTCCTAGAAAATGATATATCAGTCTTTAGAAAGAAAAGAAAAAGATTGAAACGTGATTCCTGTAGATCAGTTTCATAGAAGTTGCAATGAAAGGCACCACCTGAAAGAGTCCTAACTTGATTTCTGACAGTTGTTCTTTACTAACAGGGTTCTACATATGATAAACTTTGATAATAGGCCTTATATTGATCATCTCATTGTAGAACTTAGGTAAAATGGAATAGATTTCAGTTACTGTATTCATTCTCTCTCTACAAGGTGAATTCCCATGTCATGTGCGCATCCTGCTGTAATTTGTCTTTTTGGCTTATAATCCCTTGAACATCATGACCAGTGCGGTATTCTGGTCATAAGTCCTTTCTAGTTTCCACCACTACCTAGGTGATTTAGATGGAACTCAGCAAAAATGGGTAGTTTGAAAGTTGAAGTTGGTGTCGGCGTGATATTTCACTGAAATTTTCCAACTAAGACGAAGAAAAACCTTTCACATTGTCTTCCTATTTGTCCCTTTCAAGTATATCAACAATTGCACCCTTTGTCTTTTCTTCAATTCCACTGTGAAATTGAGATTGACATTTTCCTGCTTTGCAGTGCTGGTAAATCTGCTGCGGTGGACTACCAGTCCACAAGGTTGACTTTTATTTCACCCTCCATTCCTTTCTGAATGCCATCTTTGCAATTCCTCAGTGAGACTGAAATTCTCATTCCTCCTTTGCAGTGATGATGGCATACCTACCAATACCATGACCATGATATATTCCCACTCCACGAGGCTGACTTTTAGTACTGGCCTATATATGCTACGTGTTTTATCGGCATTTACATGTTCCTAGTGCACTATGGACAGTTTTAGCCCAGAAAAACAAATGTACTATGGGCAGATTCGTTAGTCCCTATTCAATCTTCCATTTAAGCCACTTATGGATATCTGTGTCAGCTAGTAATAACATGTCAAGACCTGGATTCAGCAATAGATACTTTAGGACTAGAAGAACCAATTTGGTTAAGGAAGAACAACCTGTAACTATGTAGGTACCTCCTCCGATCTTCTAAATACTTTTAGCCAATTACCACGGTTCACTTTGTAATCCCAAGTTCGTTATAAAGGAGTTTAAGGGAAGTGTTAGCGAAACTTGAATTACATCAAGGTGCTATATATAAACGCATGCTGTTCAAAATGAAATGGTTGGCATATCAAGTTGTAGCTTGATCTAGGCAGGCAATCAATAGGAGTGAAGCAAGAGGTCGATACCATTAAGAAGTTTTAGAAAAGTGTTGTGTTACTGAAGTTTGATTGATTCACATCACGATGGCGTGTATGTGTGTGTATAACACGAGTTTTACACAAGGGGTACGAAATGGATTTAAACTACCACCGAGTGGGCGGATTAGGTTATATGAAGTTGTTTTAACTTGACTAGTAAAAAGGATGTAGATTGTCGTCCACATTGATTTTATTCGGTTCAAATAAAATTGTCTTTTGTAGACCATGAAAGATGTTTAAGCTAATATAAGAATAGGATTTTGAAGATTACAAAGGTGACAACAATCCTATGATTAAGGTGTTGTTAACAAGCAAAGCACTCCGACATGCTGGATGTTAACAAACGAAACCTTGAAGTGATTAATGTAGTTAATCATACTAAGAGAGAGAATTTTTCTTTCACCTGCAAGGGTCTCCTAGTTTAATCATCCTCTCAGGATTTAGTTCATTTATATAATATTTGGTTGAAGGTTGATGAAAGAGAGGTAGGTGTGAGGCAATATCCCTTATTTGGTTTAGAATGTCTAGGTAGTGAAAATAAGGGAAGCAAAATCCTTCACTTCTAACTTTTGCCTCTCCCCTTTTATTTTATACCATGTTACTTGTGTGAAATATATCTCGACTCTGTCGATTTCCTTCCTTTGATTTTATTTTTCTTGCTCTTCCCTTTACCAAAAAATTTCTCCTTTCTCTTAAACCAAATTCTCTACTGAATTGAAGGGTGTAAAGGGTGGAGTTATAACCTTAATTGAAAATTCCACAATTAAGTTTACGATAAAATAAAATGTATATATGCAACATATTATGAAATATGAAGTTAAAATTTAGTTTGTCTTCTAAAATGTACCTTGGCTTCAAAGAGTTAGAGTTAGAGTCAATTCCATGATCCCAACAGGCTATTTGAAGACTTGGTTCAAAGTGGGCCTCTGGAGTGGGCTGGTTGCTGTGACTCAATGAGTTGAGCACGTACTACACCTATACACCATACAGATTCCCCGAATCATGGATCCGAATCACGCTTCTTTTACAAACCATGGACCACCGCAAGGTCCAAGGTGCACATTAATTAAATGTGCACTTTTTTTATATAAAGAAAAAAAAACCACCTATATTTTTCTATAAAATTATAGATTTAGTTGAAAATTATTTTCATGATTTTTTTACTAACCATTAACAAGTGCCTTATGTATTTTATACATACATGCATGCAAAAGAAAAATAAGGAGATCATAAAATGTAAAATAAAATGAAATAAACAAAGATGGGAGGTTTTTAACCAAGTAATGTCTTTAATAGAAAAATAATACATTCAAGATTATCTTATTTTTAAGAGTGGTGAATTTAATTTATTGTATAAAGGTATATTTACTCTATCAACCGCATAAGTGAAAGATTTATTTTGAAAAAAAATAATAAAAGAAGAATACGGAAAGGCAAGTGATGCTTTTCTCAAAGGCAGTTATCCCTTAATCAATAGTATCATGAATTTTGAGGAAAAACCAGTAAATCACCTAAAATTATTAACATCGCTCGCGACTCTTTAATATCAAATTAATGAACCGCCATAATTTTTCTATTCTAGTCGATAGATTTGTCCATGTCCTATATGTCTATAACTTAATATCATTGTCATGCATTAAAGCTTTACATACGCAGCGCCAAAATATTTTCTATTTTTATCAATTTTTGGACATACGAATCAAACTTTGACACATTTTCGAGGAGCACGTGTGCAAATCCAAGTCTAACGTGTTTAGTGGGTTTAGTTAAAAGTTCAACATGTGGTCGATTGATGCGACAACAGAACTCATATTTAGTGGGTGTAGAACTATAGATGCACTCGAAGGTTTAGAATCGAATATACTGTTCAAGTCATCTGATACCATCATTATAGTTGTATATTAAATTTGCTTTTTATGATCTGAAAAAAATTACTATTTATTTTACATATGATGTGACTAAAAGAAAATACTACTATAACTTTTACATACCCTATTTTTTTAATCTGAAAATATAATGAGTTTAATTTTTATATTTTGTCAATATAAAATTTACATTATCAACTACTGGAAATAGACTATTATAAATATGATTTTTAAAATAGTTGTAATCAATTATTTTTGATAGTGGAGTTATTATAATTAATCGACAATGTTTTCAGAAATATAAAATTAATTTGATGATTAAGTTAAAAAAATATAAAAAAGTGTGAGTTTGATTTTTTCTTCTAACAAAAACTAACCATTAAGATTTATTGATAAAAAAAATATCTATTTCAATGCAGCATAGTGGTAGTGCAGCAGTGGCGTGTCTTTTTACAAAATCTAACAATTAAGATTTATTGATAAAAAAAAAAATCTGTTTCAATGCAGCATAGTGGTAGTGCAGCAGTGGTGTGTCTTTTTTTGATAAAAAAATTCTAATTAATATAATCTTAATACTTGTACAGTACTGTCAAGTATAATAATTTGCCGACAAGGTAACTAAGTGAATATAATAATTTGAATTAAAGTTTATTTTGTTAAAGGGTTTTCTTTAATATTTAGATAGTTATTACTTTCGAAAAATTGAAAATCATACTATATTTTTCTTTAGTAAACTAAAAATAAAGAATTTTTTAAAAAAAGAAAATAATTTTTTTCTTCTTATTTACTTATTAATAATATTTTAAAAATCGCATGAGAATGTATGTCAAATGAAATTTACTGAAGATTTATGTCTAAACCTACACATTATATAAAATAACAAAATAATACAATTATATATCACTTTATTTGTGGAGATTATCATTTCCATTTTGCATTTGCGCCGGCTTATTTTTTGACAAACCTTCTGATGTTATATTTCGTCGCTATCCAGAATCCAGATCATCTAAGTGCTCTCTAATGTCATTTAGGACATGTTTACTTTTTCTCTTAAAAAATTAAACCACGATTCAGGCGAGAGCTTCTCTTGTAAATTTTATTTTTTGACGCTTCAAAGTTCAAACACAAAACCAAATAAAAATATTCAGTTTCGGCATTTACAGTGTTTAATAAATGACTATTTGTCTGTTTGTTTTACCCACAGAAACTTTTCAAACGTCTGTTTGCTTGCAAGAAGAAAAAAAATCTTTGGATATCTCCACCTCTCTTGCTACGTTTTTCGTATAATTTGCGATGAATAAAATCATAACCAAACTTATGCTAAAATGAATCCAAAAATTTCACCAGTGTTTTTTCTTTGGGCGTTCACATTGGTACTACATATTTTCACTAGCTATGCACACACTACTTTACTTTCTCCAATCACGGCCTCTTCATTTTATTCAAACACTACTACTGTACAGAGCAAAAGTGACCATCACTCAAAAAACGAACTTCCACCTGAAACCTCAACACTCCTAGTGGGAAAAAAACAACCTAAAATCTACAACAAAATGATACAACCACCAATCATAGTGGGAAGACAAAAAGGCTTATATTATACTAATACGCTATAACATATAGTCTCAATCGAACAAAAAGCAAGAACGAGTTAGAAGAAAATTGAATTCATGTGCCGTATTTTGAGGCAGACGCAAGTGCCACCGCCTGCGCCCACACTTTGAGCCGTGCCTTCACGTCTCGTGGATCATCACCTAAATCACAAAATTTGGAAAGAAACATGCAACTTGATTAGAGAGATGAATCACTAATTCATTCTTCTTCCTTATAAGGACAAGATCACTAACCATGCCAACACCATTCAATTACCAAATCAAACTTCACCAAAAATGTAACATGGTAGTTAAACTTAAGACAAAAAAAAAACATAGATACAATTTCATAAGTATTTGTGTTAAATCAGACTTGGAGTTTTAACTCCGGAAAACGTACTTTATGTACCCACATCCTCCAATTCTAATCAGAGATATATACCTGGAGCAGAGATACGCCAATTGGCGATGGGAGAGTTGCTACCACTGCTAGTGTCAAGTGTGGAATTGGAAAAAGAGAGACGAGAAGGGATCTCAAGCATACGTTCGTGTTCCAACTCAAATCCAAGATCTCTACAAGCCTTAACTTCCTCCAAGTCCATGCAAAGAGACCTAATTCCACCTTTGGGTCTAGTTATGAGCATGACACCACTTTGATCACTATCCCCACTAAGCCCCTCCTCTTTCCTGATCTTAGTCTTCTCAAACCCCCACCTCTCCCTCCTAAAGGATCTTCTCCTTCTCCGTGGATCACTCTTGTTTGTAATTTCATTCCCATTGTCACTGGCATAGTCCTTAAGCTGTTTCCTCATTCGTGGGGGCGTAGAGGGCAGAGAGTAACAACTTCCCAATTCGTTTTCTGAGTCGGATGATAACTCACCATCTGCGTCGAAGCTTTCGATGGACAAGTGTGACACGCACATGGAGGCCAGATTGTCAACATCGTCGTCGACACCAAAGGTGCTGCCAGTGCACACGGAGAGCCTCGACAAGTTGTGGGGGTGATCATCATCATCATCATCAAAGTCATCTTCGTGTAACGAACAAGAGTGAAAGTTCATGGTCTCATCCGAAGCCATAGTGAGTGAAAATGAGACGGAAATAGAGCGGCGTTTAGTTTTGGCTAATGTGAATCATTCGTTTCTCGTTTTTATGATGATAAGGTAGCTAGAGAAGAACAAGTAGTAGAAGGGAACCTTCAATCAACCACCCTATTTATGCATAAACTTTATACACATTATTATTATTATTATTTAATATTGTTATTTCAATTTTTTTTATTCCGAGAACAATAAATTAAATTAAACCTGATTGATCTCATCATATCATACTCTTGTTTTGGGTCCGGGAAAGTGATAATCTGGCAGTCAATCAATGGAGGAAAATTGGAAAGTGAAGGAGATTTGGGTTAGTTAAAGGAAAAGGTTTGATTAACAGTTCTTCTCAGCATGTGGCAGGAAGTTTCGGACATCAACTTAACTTTTATGTGATTCCATTTTATTGGTTATTATTAAATATTTTACTATATTCTTATCTATATATTATATACTATACTACTAGTATATTGGTAGTTTGCAGTTTACCATTGATTCTTGCCACTAATTTATTTCTACTTTCAAGAAACGCGGAAATTACGCGGATAATGTAGATGAGGCTGATGGTTACTGAAGATTAGTTAATTAATTTTAGATTATGTAGTAGTAGTATAAACCACGTCCTATGTTATTTAATATGAAAAGTTTTTGACAAATGTTACTACTTCCAAATATTTCAAGATTGGGGGGACGGGCCGGGTTAGTGAAAAAGTAGTATTTCTTGTCCACAGACACATATTTAACAAAAAAACATTTAGAATAAAACAGAATTATTTACTGAGTGTTTGATTTGGTTGTTTCTGTTTTTATTTGAAAATGTGTTTGGTTAAATTTTTTTAAAATATTTTCAAGTAAAAATGAAAACAGGAAACAACCAGAATATGAAAATAATAAATTTTCGTTTTCAGTGTTTTCAATTGAGAATAGAAACTTCATTTCCGGTAAAATGAAATTGTGATGACAATAAATGTAATTTTAAGCAAATCTAAAAATACAAAAAGACAAAAAGTTAATATATCATAAATTTTCAGTATTTTTATTTCATGAAAACAAAAAACAAGAAGTCAAACTAAACATATTTTCAGAATTCTAATCTTTTAAAAATAAAAACAGTTTTCAGGAAATGAAAATGCAAACCAAACACACCCATAATTATTCATAAGTTTATACAAAATATAATATGACATTTTAAAAATGGGATTTAATTAAAATATACTGACAATTTCAAGGCTTATTCATCTTTATTTAATCATAATAAATTGTCACCTAATAGAATTATTGATTTTTATAATAATTATTTTAATAATCATTTTTAAATAATTTTTAATTTATTGTAAAATTAAATTGATAGTATATTAAAATTAAATTCTTAAAAATATTTTTCCAATATAATTAAGTTAAACAATGTAATACGACTTATTAGCTCTAATTCGGTTAAAAGAAGGGAAAGAAAAAGTGATCAATGCTACGAGTAGGAAGAAAAGGAGAACATATATAGCAAATACTTGTAGTAAATAACAATGATGGTAAATAACCCCACATCTTTGTGTTAAAAGTTTAAATTATATTATAATCCTGGTTTATCCATATCTTTGTTTTTAATATTAACCCGGGTGGCGGGTAGGATAGAATCATAGAAAAGAGATAAGAATTAGGAATATGAAATGATGACTGTTTGGTTTGGGGCCGCAATCATTCAACCAACAAATAAACAGCAAAAGAATAGAATAGCCTGGAAATTTTGTGGGATTGACCACTCCAATACATTACCTTAGCCCAGGGGTTTCTTTTTACTATAATAATTATTAAATATAACACAGACACAAGATAAACAAAGCTCATTTTTCTCCACGTGCAACTCTGATGATATAATTTTCGACCTTTCCCCATTTGTTCCCAAGGGATTGTAGACACCTGTACACGTTTTATTACGCTTTTCATTTTCAATATTCCTTATAGAAAACAATGAATTAATTTTATATGATGAATGTGACCTTCTACATAAATAATAAAATTAAAGGTAAGAAAAAGGAATGCAGATATATACTATACTCACTGGGGATAACGAAGTTAACACTGTCTCAGAAGAAAACAGACCAAGCATCCATACCCTGTCTCCTTCCCTCAGAGTCTGCACCACGTGGCTCTTAATCGCTGCATCCAACGCTTGTCATCATTATGATTCACTCCCATGATGAGAAGGAAGAAGATGGATAAATTATTGTATATTCTCTTGTTTGTGTTTATAAAATTGCTTTTATGGTAATATAATTTTATATTGGGATGTTTTTATTTTTAAAATTAGTATAAACTCTAGACTTAGAATTGATTTTAAACTCAAGATCAATTCCTCAACTGAAAGTAATTTACCGTAATTTAATTTTTACACGATATGTAGTCAATTTTTTTAAAAAAAATTTATGAAAAAGTTAATATATTCCAATTACTGTAAAATGTAAAGTTAAGCGACAATGTCCACATTTAGTGGATAATATAAAAAGAAATACCTATTTAGTGCCCAAATGACTCGATCGAATAAAATTATTTCAATCATACATATGAAAAATTAATCAATATAAATTGACACAAATCATAATAATGAAGGTGGAGTGAAGCATGCAATAATTTCTCAAGAAGTTGTGAGTAGGAGTGATGGAGAAAGTGGGTCCCTGATATTCACTCTTGTTGTTGGTGTACAGTTGCACAAGGCAAACCTGCAGGCCATAAGGCCATGGATATTCAATTTTTAACGTTTTTTTCAGCCACCCATTTTCTTCTTTATATATTTTATAAGACAATTTGTCATTGTCCATTGTGGGTTGAGTCTTCCATTCCAAGTTCAAACATCAAACCCTTCCTAAAAGAATTTAATAGATCTTCAAAATTGAATTTTATGAGTAATTAAATGAATTGTTGAAGGCATTTCAATGGGGTTTTGGTGAGATAAAGTTGATTAACGCTGGAACGCTCATCGACCGTTGATTAATTTTGGGAAGGGGACTTGGACGGTTGGAGCGCATTAAATCTGCCATTAGATTGTTTACACGTATTAGTTTAGAAACATCTTCAGCTCTAATTCCTCAAAGTATATTCAATTATTTATAACATCAAAAGTCTCACTTAACTATCTTTAAATCAACTACGTACCGCGACTACCTAAATCGTTGCGGCATTTGTGGATTGCTATTGTTACAATGAAGTGATGAGATTGTACTTGCGGTAAACTTAAATTGGATTGGAATATTTTCAAAAATAAAAACACTCTAACTTATGCTGTATTAAATTACATTAACTCTTCAAGTATTAATAATTTAATAAAAAAATATTATTTTTTTATCAATTTAATTATTAGATATTATCTTAATTTTTTGATAAAATTGTATTTTTAGTCTCTCAAATTGTTTCCAATTTCGATTTTATTATCTTTTTAAATTTATTTAGGAATTTTGTCAAATGTTATCCCAGCGAAACGTTTTGATTAAATATGAAAAAATGTACTAAAAAATTAATTTTAATATTGTTGTATTCATCTTCTAATCAGAATATAATGTGTGACCGTGAATATTTTTGTGACAATCTGAACTTGAGAACCACATTTACAGGATTTGATATTATTAAGGACTAAATTCATGAATAAATTTAAAGTAAAACTAAAATCGAAATTAAAGATAATTAGGAAGATAAAAAATGTAATTATATCTAATTTTTTATAAGGTTTAATAATTGCAATCTAATTAAATAATTCTTATCTTATATATTTTAAAAATATTACTTCATTTTATGTATATCAATAAAGTATTAACTAATATTAGATTAATATAAAATTTTGTAAATATTTTTTATATAATACTTAATTATTCATTGAGTATTAGAGGATTTCCATAAAAGGAGTTACCTATTAAACAAAATCTTAATAATTTTAGAAGAAATCCAACTCATTTATAAAAAAGTATGAGAGTTCATTCCAAATAATTAACTACTTGTGTACAACACTGTACCTATACAATATATAGGAAGAACTATCACTTTTACACTTTCGTGTTGAAGCAGGTGAATAATTAACAAATTAGTTTTTTGACAGTGAATTAAAAAATTAGTTAGATATAAACTTTGTATATTTACATACATTTTGAATTTAGTTTAATGTACTTTAGTTATAATTTTTAGAAATATTATTTATACTTGTGTTATTAAGGGGTGGCATAATTATTTTTATGCAAACTATTAAAATATTAAAAACAAAAATAAACTAAACAATAACGTACGAAGTTGAATTTTGCACGATAATCAAATAAGAAATGTGTGGCGATGAAATGTTGGTTGAAATTTATGTGGAGCTGGATGGCATTGTACAATGATCACAAAAGGGACATGATGGACATGTTGGGTCCCTAGCCGTTTGATGAGTAAGAGTTGTTGTCTATCAAGAAGACGTGATAAATTGATATTCATAGGAAACTCTTTATTTATTTCTTTTGGTGAATATTCGCTAATTCACCAGGAATTCTAATCCCTTTTTAGTTCTTCAATTTAAGGGTTTATTTTTTTTCGTTTCTGAAATTTTTAAAAAAGTAGTTTTTAAATTTTGATAAATATTTTTTTTAGTTTTTAATATAATAAATCTATATTTTACAACGATATTCAATACTTTGGGATAATTTTTTAATAATTTATGATAATTTTAAAATATAAATTTAAGTGACTAAAAAATAAAAATTAATTTATGACAGTTAAAAATCGTTAATAAGGTATCAATTTATTATGACTTATACTTTAAAAAGTAATTTGTCAAAATTTAGAGATAAAAAATAGTTTTAAATTTTAGGAAAAAATAATAAATATTTCAAATTCAATAACTAAACCAGTAATTAAGTCATAAAAACAAAAGATATTTGATTAAAGAAAAAAGATGAAAGAGAGAGACCGAAAGATAAATAAAAATAGGTGAAAAAATAAAATAAAAATATTTAAATATGTTTTTATTTCTTACAATTTAGTTTTGATTTCATTCTTATTATTATAATTTTTTGTTTTATTTTATTACTTACAAAATATATTTTTTAGTTCTTAAAACACTTTAAATAAAAAAAATTCTATTTAAAGTAATTTTTATTGTTTAAAATATTTTATTGTTATTTAAAACGTTTTAAGGACGAAAAATATTTTACAGAACCTAAATAAAGAAGAAGAAAAATTGCATGGACAGAAATTAAAAAAAAAACTTGAATTACAATAAAAAAAATATTTAATCCATAAAAAATACATGTGAAAGTGAGACCTACTCATTTTTTTATTATGTCGTTTATATTCCCATCATATCAAATAAACCTAATTATCAACCATACAGGGTTATAAAAAATATTTAGACCAAAGACATGATTCTGGTTAATTTGATGATACTAAGAGTATTTTTGGTATTTTTTTGGGAATTTGATCTAGAAAAATATTTTAAAATTATAAAGTCAATGGTGTGTGTTGAAAAAACTCGTTTTAGATGTAAATTTTTTAATAAGTCAGAAATACGAAGATAAATTTTTAAAGAGAATGAGAGAAAATAAGAAGATAAATTTTAAAATATTTTTTATTTGATTCCTAAATGCTTCATTTTGGTCCTTAAATCTTTTAGTCTAGTCTCCAAATATTTTATTTTTGTCATTGTTGACATGAAAAAAAAGGAACAATTTTAAAAAATATTCTCATTGTCATTTCATTTAGAAATTTTTTTATTTTACTCTACATTGATGTGCATCAAGTGACAGCAGTAGGAACGTCATGTTAATGTAAATCATGATCTTCTAAACTTAAATAACAATAACCAAAACAAGCAGGTCATATTGAAAAATCAACCCAAACATTAAAGACCAAAGCTGAAGAGTTAGGTATATAATGTAAACTATTCCTATTTTAACCAAGTTAGACTCCAATGATCCATCGAGATTTTAAAACTAAAACTGGCTTAATAATTGAGTCATAAATCTATCAAATCTTTAAAGGAATAGACTTAAACACTTAAAAAGGTTGTTTTTGGGCTAAGAGTTAAAAGACTCGATTTTCAACATGAAGAATTGAGTCCCACGAGTACCCTTGAGTTTGAAGTGAAAAATTTGAGTTTATGGATGAGAAACCCGACTATACTAAAGTCTGCATTGAAAAACTTGAGTTCCACAAGTAAGACATGAGTTTCAAAGACCATACTCAAATCTCACAAATTAAATTGAACTACATAATCAAGTGTTTCAAATCTAAAGTAAACATTTTTTTTTATCTAAACTTTTGAATTTTAAAAATAATTAGTTGTAATCTTTTATAATCATTGAAATATGGAAAGAATCTTAAAAGATGTTGGTTTTTGGTCAAATCAAATTAGATTTTAAGGGATTTTGAAATTTAATGACTTTATCTTTTTAATCATGCATATGATGAAAAAGCTAAAATAAATTACAACTTAAGTGGCATATTGACAACATTAACATTGGATAAATAATAACTTATTTTAAAAAATCTTTAAAAAATAACAAAACTAAATAATTATTTTTTTGGTAATAATTATTGTCATCAACAAAATATTTTTTAAAAAAGAAATTAAGCCAGACATATAATATATTATAATGTTTTAGACTGATGCGAAAGATGCATTGCAAAATCTCAGAAATAATCACATTAATTAATTCAACTGGAAAATAGCAATGCTATTTACGATCAACGCTCCATTAATATCTGAACTGCATTGAAATTTTGACGTGCAAGGAGGAAACATCAAACATAGGTAGCGTCATCACGAAACAAAGTCACATGTTTAGGTCATAGGCATTTCTTTGGGCTTTGACTTGGGTGTCCCTAGGTTTCGGCATGATATATATATATATATATATATATTGATTTTGATAACAGCATGATAATTTCTTCGTCACGAACAGCCTAAGAAAAAAAATACGGTAGTTGATTTTGGGCCATTTAATTAAGAATGGGTAAAATAATGTTGTTTACTTGTTTATTTATTTTTACATCTTAAAAATAAAAATCATACAGATGGAAAATGATATCTCTCCCTTTAAATTGAGGTGATTCACAAAAGCAAATGAAATTGTTAGCCTTCCCTTTGTAAATTGCAATAAACAAAAACTAGGAGGGGCTATAAAAAGAAAGTTACTGAAAACTATATTTTTTTATTCATTACTGAAAAATAAGTCTTAAAAAGTTTTTTTTTTATTTGTACAATAGTAGTGTGTTTTACAACTAAAAGATAAATAAAAAAGCCATATATAATCTCATTTGATTATAACAATTCCCTCTTATAATAACCATAAATTATGTATTTTTATTTGTAAACAATTAAATGCCTTAATTTATTATTTTTAATATATGGTTTTATTTTTTTATATTGAATTAAATCATTACTTTTTTTATCTTGATGGAATTTATTCCATCAAGATTTTATATAATAAGTAACATTTATAAATTACATTAATTTATTTTCCTAATTAAATTAGTTTTTAAATTCAAAATTTAAAATAGTTATATTTTCATATTTAATTTATTTTATACTAATAAAGCTAGCTATTATTAAAATCATTTTCAATTTATGTTTTTAGACTAGTTCTAGACTAAATGTCGTGGAAAATAATTGCTAGTGCTAGCTAATGAAGCAAACTATTATTATTTCCAATAGCGGAACCAATTTAAGCATATTCCCATCTTCCGCATATGAAAGAAAAGAAAGATAGAACAGCAGAATTCAGAAGTAATTAAAGTCAATTAATAAATACAGAGTTGTCTGAATTGATGAAAATGAAACCCATCAGAATAGTGATCACTGATCGGTAGCTTGCAACCAAAAAACGTGTGGTGGTTTTTTGTAACTTCAATATCTAGAGGAAAGCTACATTGCTAAGCAATACAAATCAAATGGGACCCTAGTTTGCAGTTTCTTCTAAATCTGTCATGACAACAAAGTAACACCAAAATTTCAAGTCTTGCATGCAATACCCATGAATAAAAATGGCTATTTTTATACATTAAGTGGCCAAATATTATTGAGTAGTGAAAATTTTGTTAAATTACGCATGCACTTTTTTCATTTTAAAATAAAAAACATGTAGTTGAATCTGACTTCAAAAAATATCTACTATCACAATGTAAACTAATTCATCAAAGATATCTTAGTCTTGATTATGAAAATTTTATATTTACTAAAGAATTAATCTTTCAACTATCAGGGAACATTTGTTTCATCAAATTATTTTACAATCCCGAGAATCACATCTCCAAAAATAGTATAATTAGGAATGTAATTCCTTGATTTATATAAAAATGCATTTGATCAATTTTTAACATTACTAAAAATATTTTTAATTAATTCACAGTTCATACACGAAAACAAAAATAGCAAAATAACCAATAAATATATTATATATATATTAATTTGTTTTTTCATTGAAATATAAATTAATTTCTTAAAAGTATAATAAAAAGATTTTGTAATGTTAATAAAGTAGCTAACTTGCGTAAAAATAAAAAAGAAGAGTAGCTAGCTATCCGCAAATTTTCTTCTCCAGTACCATTGTAAGTTGGAGAAAGTGCTTATTTCCATCCATTAATCAATAAGCAACCCCAAATTTTAGGCTTTTGAACTTTGATTGGAATAAAAAGTATTATAGAAGATTGAGGACGGTGAAAGGAAAGTGCAAAATAATGTGTAGAATTCTGTTCTGATCTTAAAATCAGATCACGAGCGTTATCTTTGGGAAATATTATAAGGGTAACGATAATGATGTGTTAAGAGGCTAGTTTTTTTTTTTTTTTTTTAATGAGAGATGATATCAAGAGGTTTAGAATACTTATATTTGTTTAAAATCAATTTAACTAGACTTCTTTAAAATCAATTGAAAAAAATATATTTTTAACTTAATTACCAAAAAATTATTTTATTTTATTTCTTATTTTGAAAATTTATTTAGAAACCATATTTTTATTATTGTTATATATTTCTTAAAATAAAATAATATTTCTATAAATAAATAAATTAAATTCTTAAACTAAATGACTTATGTCCTTTTGTGATACATTTTTTTTACATTAATAGGGACTAATGTGACATCATCTATTCCGATATACATATTTATACAATAAAATATATAGAAATACAAAATTACATAAAATAAATGTTATTTTCTAAGCATAAAAGAGTTTAAGTCCATAAAAGGATCACATCCACGTTAATCATAAAGTTTAAAACTTATCAAATAAGGGTATAAAATTTTTTTACAAAAGGAAAACAAGTTAAGTAATGAAACAACATAAAGTAACATGTTTAGAATATTATGCAAATTATATAAAAACTCAAATTTCAAAGTCACATCCTATTAAAGCGTTGTGTCCCAACGTCCTTTAGCACGAAATTTTTTAAAGTCATATACTTAACTATCTACTCCCACAGACATAAGGTTCAAGATCATTTTATAGGATCCAAACATAAACAACACACACAAAAAGAGTTATCACATTCCTAAATAGGTAAAGATAAATGAACACACACACAAAATATTTTAACACACGGTCTCTATCTATAAACTATACAAAATACATGACTCCTGAATTATTCTTAAAATCATTTTAACTCGTTGTGTCTCAAAGTGATTAAACTTGTCGGGTTTCTATAGTGGATTTCATCACAATACTTGTCATACATTAATTCGTCTCCCTTAAAGGGTTGTATAGTTGTATGATTGTACAGTTCATAACTTACAATTCAATGCGTACAATATCTCAATACACATGTATCTTACAATTTTAACATATACTCAATTTATCACATACACCCAATCTTAATCCTAGTTTTACAAGACAAGGTTTGGGTTTATGCGAAAAAACTAGAAGGTTTTGGAAGAGGAAGAGAGAATGTAAAAACTTATCGTAAATGTAAAAATTGACCTAATATGTTTCTATTTATAGAAATCATACTTTGAACCTATTATTTACTTTATTTTTTTTTTATTTTATTATTTTATAAAAATGAACTTTATTTTACTTCCTATCAAATGAATAGATAAAATATCATTTTTATTTTCTAAAAACACATATTTACTTTATTTACTTTAAAATTATTATTTTAATTAATAAAACTATTTTTTATTATCTATTTTATTATAAAACCATTATTTTTCTAAAATTTTATTTATTTTAAAATAAAATATTTTTTAATTTATTTAAAAAAAATGAAATATTACAATTAAAAAGCGCAAAACTGCAAGGAGATTAAAGGAGGGAAAAGAAGACCCCTAGAATCAAAACTAAGCAGAGACTTCAACAGGGTTGGAGCATGCTCAAAACTCACAACATTAGAATCCATCTCACACGCAAAACTGACAAGAGCATCAGTGGATTGTTTAGCTCTTTTTAAGAGATGCATTATGCTGACACTATGAATTTCTGAAACCACCCATTGAATGGCTTGGATTAGCCACAATTCAAAGACACATCCTAACGAATTCCTTTTTATACATTGAACCACGACCAAAAAATCAATTTGCAAGATCAAATTTTAATTCCTTTTTATCGAGTCACTAGAAGACTCTAATGAACACCCAAAGCCCAACCACAAAAGTTGATTTAATCCCCTCTGTTTTTTTTTCCAAAGCCAACAATCCAAGTCCCATGATGATCACAAATCAACCCTCCACGGCGAAGTCTTTTTGCCGATTTATCTTATTTTCACCATTCCACTAATCAAATTAATTGGTTTTCGGTTTTTAATGACCATAGAGATCAATTAGAGACTTTTTCAGTCTCTAAATCCTTTTCTAATTTATACTAAATATTTTAAGTCTTTACTTAATGAATATCTTGAAATGATATTTTCAACATGTAATAGTGTTCCTCTAAAAAAAACATGTAATAGTGTTATACAAATTCTTCAAGTTTTTTATCAGTTTAATATAATTATTTATTTATCATTCAAAATATAAATTACAAATATTACCAATTTTGTATATATTGTAAAATGGTGATAGCTTTAGTAAGGCATGTTAGTAACACATTTTTAAACATATTCTTCCTAACACATTTTATTATTAATTAAAATTTATTGAAATCACAAAAGAATGGTAGTCATTAAATAAGATGCAAGATTCATAATTTTTGTAATTAGAAAAAAAATTCAATCCATAAAAAATGATATGCTAAAATGAGTGTATAAGGATATCTGTTGTTAGCCCTTGTTTTTAATACGAAATACATATTAACAACCCCGAGTTTTATCTTAGAAGAAAATATTGAATTATATGTGTGCCTCACGCTATGAATATGAAAGAGTGTAGGTTTTTTACTTATATATCTCTCAATTTTTTTTTCTAATCCACCAATGTGAGATATTCTTTTCTCAAGTCTAACAATTTTCAGTTGTACCCTTCAAAAAAACAATTGTCAACTGTAACTTGATTTACATCTCTCTCTAAGTTAGGCTCGTGTTTTTTTTCTCCCCCCTCCCACCTTTTCGCTTGGTTTGACCTTTTTATTTATTTTGGGCCCTTTTGTTTTTATCAAAAACATATTTTTCTAGCCCCCTCTCTTTGGGTTCTATGTCTAGACATTAATGGGTGACTCAATATTGATGATTCCATATAGAGTCAGTATGGTTAAACTTAAAAAAAATATTTTAAAACATGCTTTTTAAATAATTTTAAAAAATTGAAAACCATTTTTTATAATTTTTTTAAAAAAATATATAAAAATATAAATCTGTTTATTTTATTATTATTTAAAAAAAATTAAACAAACGAATATTTTTATTTTTTTTGCAGTGGGATGTTAAAAATCCGATGATATGCTACTAGTTACACGATGCCAGTACTTTATTTGGTCAAACACCTGCACTTGAATTTAGGTGAGTTCTGTCAAAATTTCAAATGATTTATTTCTAGCTGTATATGACGTTTTTTTTTGGTCAGCCATTACCCTCTCTAATAATTATGTTCATGGATGGCTAACATATTTTTGTTCAACACTGAGGCAGAATCTAATTTGGGCCTCTTTGAAACAGTCCAGATTAACCAGATGGGCTTTTCCATCAGTATTAACAAATAACTGTTACAGGGATAAGCTCTTCATAGGCCCAAAATCAAACAAGAATCAATAAACGTGAATTCTTCGCACAAGAGCGAATCGTTGACCAAAAATAGGAAACGCAATTCAGAGTCTAACAAACGGGCCCGGATTGCCTGCAATTAAAAGCAATCACAGGGCCTTGCAGTCACAATCATAATCCAAAGGTCCAGTTTTTTTACTTGAATAATTTAATATATATATATTTTTTATTTTATTTTTCTTATAACGGTGGAGATTTCATGCAGTTACGTGCTTACCGCAACTGTAACACTATTCACGAAACTTGAAAGCATTCCTTACATGTAATTCACGGTAACAGTTGGGATAAGATAAAGCCGCGCACAACTTAATCATTTATTCTCACTCTCTTTCTTCGATGATTTCTCATACTTTAGAAGCTTAAATACCTTATATCTTTGTCCTCTTTAGGCTATACAAATACTGGTAGCCACATGCATGCCTTTTATTGGTACCAATTTTTTTTGCTGGGTCCAACTCAACCTATGGACTACTCAAGTGTAGGACACATCGTGTAGTTTGACATGTTGTAAGGTAACTTGAGGTACTTAGATGATTAATTCTTTGCCCTTGTGCATACCAATTATCTAACGAGTAACCATATCTGCAACACCACTGAAACGTTTATAGTTCACTGTCAAGTTCAATTTTTAACATCTAGCTACTACTTGGATTGGTGTTCAACACTTCATTGTTGTGTTGGAAGTTCACATTTTGACTCTAATTTGAACTTGAAGTTATTCTCTGGTTTGCTAGCTTTGCAGTGTGCTATTATCATTTCGAAATACTATTATTTAAGCAAGAATTAATGTTAAATATTTCCCATATGTAAAATAACATGTCAAATACTTAAAAGAGTCTATCTACTTACATTTTTATTTTCTATTTTCACTTTTAATTTACAAAACTGTCATCTTGTTTTTAATTTATTTCTGTTTTTACTTTTTTCTTGTACAAATATATATTTGTAAGTAGGAAACAAAATAACAAATTTATAAATTAAAAGCGAAAACAAAAAATACAAACAGGAGATGAGGATAGAAGTTAGCCTACCCTAAATATTTCTACACACCAACTAGATGTGTACCACATAAATCTGAGTCCAGCGTGTAATCCAAAGGCATTCATATCTGACCACCTTGATATTTACTTTATAATTGCCTTTAAACTAAATGGTTTTCATAATTCGGATAAAGTTCAAACTTGGATATGCTGGCTAAACGGCTGCTTACAGCAGGAAAGGTGCATTTTGATTGCATCCTTGCAGTAACCTGTACTTATTACCTTTGCTTAGTATGCCAGGAAAGTAAAAAATAATTTATGATCCAGTTTTATATTTTGTTAATTATTTACTGTAGCAGTTATGCTTTTCATATATCCTGACTAGTGTGTACTGTGTACACATGCATTTGTTGACGATGGCTTATAACTCACTCAAATGAAACCATTGGGGCACCTCGTATTCGAACTCCCTACAAATTATGGACTAATCGACGTGTGGATCGAATATAATTTAGTTCTTATATCATTCTTGTCCAAGTGTTCTGTAAGGAAAATGGGGTACTTGTCACTCTCTCACGCATACCTTCCAGTAACTTAATACCTAAGTCAATGTTAAAACACGGTTATAACTAACTTAGTAAGCCTCTACCTTAATCCTCAAATTGTAAATATCTTTTACTTTAACTCTAGATTTTACAAAATTTTCACTTTACAAAATGTTATTTACTTTAATCCCTTGTCGTTTGATTTTTACAGATATTAAGAACTGAAGAGAATGAAACTTTGTAACATTTTATAGAATCAGATTAAAATAAAAGTTTTGTAAAGTAAACTTATAAACTGTTAGATTACTTTAGTAAATATATATTTGGAATTGTGGAAGTAAATCGTAGAGAATCAATGAAATAAAATCTGCAGAATCGGTGGAGGGTGTGGGGTGGATTTGCACACGAGAGCCAAAGGGATATTGATGTTGCCACCTGTGGCGGGGATGTGATTAGCCACAAGCCACTTTTCTGAAACTACCTTGGATTTAAGCTGTAGCACCTCACTCTTGGAATTGAAAGGTTCTCACTTTTCAAAGTGGTTGTTGGAGTTTGAGTTTGAGATGAGATAATATTTTTCAAGTGTGTTCAAAGGGCTAAAAGACACGTCCACACACATAAGGCGCACATTAACTTAGAGGTCCATGTCTCATTGTACGGACCGTAACTAAGTGACCAACTTTCAACTTCAATTCATTAGTGGTGCCACTCTACATAACGCGCACATGATCATGTTACTTGTTAGTCTTCCCTTGCGTCAATGACTTGTAAGAGGGAGAACTTATAAAAATAATAGCAAAATGTTCGCAAATGTCAAAGATTACCCAGGGGCATCTTTTTCTGAATTTAATTTTTGGTCCTGTCCCTTTCTTTGTGATGAATAAAGCAAATTATTATTCACTTGTAGTTTTTTCTTAGAGAGAACAACACCAGCCACCTCCTTGTGCAAGTAAAATTAAAACTTACTTTGATGGGAAAGTCTCAATGCTTAGGCTATTATTTATGTATGTAAGTGAAATAAATAAATAAATCATTCTTATGTCATGATGATGGGCAACCCTTAGGATATTGGATAAGGTAATGTTTTGGCTGCACAAGTTTGATGCCATTTTGAGTACTCTAAAAGATAGTGTGGTGAGAGAAGAATAGAAGATCATAACGGACGAAAGAGATTCGGTAAATACTGTGTAGCCAAAGTATCTAAAAGTGATACTTCCCGTGTGCTAATAAACATCTGTGATGGTAAAAAGTATAGGAAATTAATGAATGAACCATTGCAATGCAGTCAACAGTGTCGCAAAGAAAAGAAAAGAAAGAGTAGAAAGACCAAAGCAGAGCAATCCTTATTCTGCAATTCTATTTTCCACCCACACCCGAGAAGGTAAAAAAAGACAAATGATTTGGCTCACAAGTATATTACCAAAACGAAAAATGTTTTTTTTTGTGACTGACCTTATCTATATACAAGAGCAAAATTAATCTGTGGTTTCACACACCTGTACCAAGAACACAAATAAATCCCTTGAAAAGCCCTTCTAAAATAGTATTTCATTGTGTCAAAGCCTGGTGCTATATATGTCCAAATGCTGCTGTTAGCTTCTGCACGTCCTTGGAGAAGATGCAAGAATTTTGAGACTGTTGTTGTTGTTGTTGTTGTTGTTGATTCTTGGAATCAGGCAATATTATTGCCCCTAAAGTGTTATCAGGTATCAAATGTGTGGCTGGCCTAATTTGGTTGCACAATGATTCAGGAGCTGCCAGCATTAACATTGGGTTGTGGAGGTACTCAGACCACTTTGCTTCTTCTGTCAATTCCCAAGAAGAGAGCACACTGTTCTTGCTACTTGTAGTTGTCAACTCTCTGCTGCCATCACTCGTGTTGTTGCTTCCATTGCTGTTGTTGGAGGCACTTGCTTCCCAGTAACTGGGACCATTCAATCCAAAAGAGGGTGCTGAAATATCTTCTGAAGGGACACCAAGTGATGACTTGTAGCAAAAAGAAGTACTTGGGAGGAATGAGGTTGTTGTAGGTGGAAGAATGGACATAACATTGGAAGTAATTGTAAACTCAGAGTTTGAGTTTATATCAAAGGGTCTTGCAGTTTGGCTGAACCAATGGCAAGAGTTTGAATTGGTTGGGAGAGTGTCAGTGATATGAAGAGGGTAATTTCCCATCAAATCTGAGGGTTGGCAACTAGTGGTGTAGCTGTCTAGGAACATGTCTTTGTTGGAACAATTGGACATCAAGTTGGTGTCGTTTTTGGTGTTGTTAATCTTGGAGCTGCAAGAGCCTTCCATCTCATAGGCTTTGGGGGCAATTGATGATGCTCTCTGCTCATAGGACCCTTCATCTGACTTGAAGCTCTCTGAATTCAGGAGGTTCAGTTCATTGGATAATTCTTGGCTCCTCGTTTTGCCCTCCTCTCCATTCTCAACCTCTGACAGTGGCTTATGTGTCACAGGGTCTATTCCTCTTTGCCTGAGTTTCTTCTTTAAGCAAGAATTCCACAGATTCTTTATTTCATTGTCAGTCCTCCCTGGCAATTGTGCTGCAATTTGAGACCATCTGAGAAGAAGAAAACAAAAGGATATCCATGTCAAGATATCTAGGATGACCCAATCACAAGAAAACAGGTATCCATCGGCCGAGAGTCAGAGACTAATAAAATCATGTAAAGAAGGATTGTTAGATTTACCTGTTCCCTAGCACTGCATGAAGTTCAATGATGAGATTTTCCTCCTCTTGTGAAAATGTACCTCTCTTCAAATCAGGCCTTAAATAATTGATCCACCTAAGCCTGCAGCTTTTGCCGCACCTCTGCAAACCTGCCAATAAAGGACATTGACGGGAAAATGAACTACAGTTTTCTTCCCTTGATTTTTATGCTAAATGGGGTGGTATAGACTATACAGTGTTGGAGTACCTGCTTGCTTAGGAACTGAGCTCCAACATCCATGACCGTACTTAGTGATATGCCTCAAAAGTTTTTCATCTTCTTCTGGTGACCAAAGACCCTTCCTAAGTTTCTGTTTGTAACAGCAAGAGTGCCTTCCCATCTTGTATTGTGGTTTTTTTCCCCACCAAAAATAAGGGGGTGAACTACCTCTCCAATTAACTGATGGCTTATTGAATAGAACTTGTAGGTGAAATGTCAGCCGGAGGGGCACTGATAGGGAGAATATGAGAGCGAGAGAGATTATGTGAATTGATTACAGGAAAATGAAGTGGCAGCTAAGAAAAGGAGTTGAATTAATATAAGATGAAGGCCCCATGAGAGATGTCATAGTCAGTACTCGGTAGTAAGGTTCCTTCTATTTCTTTCTTTTTTCCTCTTAAAAGTATGTGTACGTATGGAATGGATTTGGACTCAGGGAAGGTTCATTTTAGCTAAGTGAGAAAATCAGAAAATATGGGGTTAATAAACAATAAATATACCATGTACCAACATCAGTTAACAGATAATCATGTATTTCAAATATATGGTAGAAGTTTAATTGTCATGTCATGTATAGAAAAACATTTGTTAAAAATATCAATACCCTAAAGAATAGTCTCAAACTGTTGGTTAAGATGATCTAGGTTTACCCAAAAAAACAGTATACCATGTCTTATCAGAGGTATGACTTGTGAGTGTTGATGTCTTTTGTAGTAATGGTGGGGCAATTTCGCTGGTAGTCTTATGGAGGGAAAGATTTATCTGATTACAATCCATGCTTGTAAATGAAGCATGAAAAAATTGATACTCCAAGAGTTATATGAGGAAGGAACGAAATGAGAAGTGGCAGAAGTTTACGTCTCTTCTGAACACGTTACAAGTTATCTTTTGCTAGGTACAAAATACAGTGTGTGTTGACTAATCCTATAACGTAGCACCACTACGGACCCCCTCATGAAGAAAAAAAAAATGCAATTATAACAAATGAAACAATTAAAATGAAACCACAGCAAATTTCCTCGCCACACACTACAATTTGTACGAGGTGTTCATGAACCAGACTTGTGCCTCAACTTAATTTAGATCCGTACACCTCCTTATGTCCTGGTTCGGTGTCTCGTGAGGAAAGATCAGGGCGATACTCGTGTAACATGATCTAATTCACGTATAAAATATATTTTTAATCATTGAGTAGAATAAAATTAACTTAGGATTTACTTATATAAAAAAAATTAACTTAGGACTTGCTATTCATTTTTATTTTCTTTCATTTCACCTTCGTTACTTGGCTCGTGGTTTTCAATGACATCTTTTGTTGTAGGTTGAGAGGGATACAGAAGATATTATATATATAATATATAATAGTTTTACCATTCTCACACTGAAATTAGCTAAGTTATTTATTTATATTTTAAAATTAAAATAAAAGTAATAAACAAGCTATTTTTACAAGTAGAAAGCTTGAATCCGCTCTTACTCCGGGTTAAAGCAATTTTTTTCTGTCTAAGTTGGAAAGATATTGAATGAATGAATACCCATAAGTTCAGATATAATTATAATCCCTGTTAATTTTCAGTTCGAGTGAATATAATTTGATCCTACTTAAATTCAATATCAATTAGATATGCACATTATCAAAGGTGTTTTTTTTCCACCTTTCTTTCGAATTTAAGAACAAAAATGATTCTGAATAATTAGCCTGATGATTTAAGAATTAAGACTGAGTGAGACACAAGTTCAATCAAAATCCATACGACAAGCACCCTAATTTTTACCCATCTGTGTGACAAGCGAAATGTCAAATAGTGACATACCCCTTTAGCTAGAGCTGGAAAACTTGGGTATGACAAAATAAATAAATAAAATAGGATTCTGTCTGTTCTTTATGCTTTGAGCTTTATGTGTAATTCATCCATTGTCATGATTTCTTTGAAAAGTTCCATCAATACGTGGAAAGAACAATGTTTTTCTTTTCTTTTTTTTTAATTACAAATAATGCACGTTACCCTTTATATGTAGAAATCCACTGAGTGTTTGTCAATTAATTAATTCCTTTTGACATAGTTTCCATTTTCAAGTATAGATTTCTCTCAGTTCTTCTTTTGTTGAACTCATTTATAATATGGAAACTTTACTCTATGGAGTAAATTGACCAGAAAAAAAGGAAAGTAGAGTAAAAGAAATGATTAGATTAAATAAAAATATATATGGATATTGGTCACATAGACGCATCTACAGTAGCTAGCAGATAGCAACGAAATTTAGAAAATATTCTACAAGAAAAAAATATAAGCTAACCATTTTGAATATTACGGGGTTTTATATCATTTCTATTTAACGAAAGTATCTTTTTTCTCTCTCAATTATTAACCTGCCACTTTTAAGCAAAGCTTTAATTATGGACAACTAACATTTGGGCGCATTAGCTGATTCAGACGATAATAATTTGTCAATGGATTTATTAAAATCTTATTATTAAGTCCACAACCATCCCACCGGCATGTATGGTCATCACATGTGCAATATTTCTCTGAACAAATGATACGCAAGTTCTTTGGTTTTACTTCTTAGATTAATTAGCCAAAATATTATTTAAATCGTTAAATTCCTTCTTCTTTAAATATTATTATATAGTCGTATTTGTCATTAAATATTAGCACACAAGTATAACATTACTATTTTTTTACGAGTGATCTTGAATTAATTCAGATGCGTATTTGTGTTAAATGTTGGAAAAAGTTTTATCATTCATAATCATACCACAGGTAATTTAAACAAAACTATAGTTTGAAAATACTTGTAGTCTATAAAATAAATACCAATTCTTATATTTACCAAATGAAAAAGTAAATGTTTTTTTTATACATTTTTTACAAAGTATTAAAAAGATTAATATTAATATTATACAACGTAATTAAAAAAAGATTGATATTATTTTAAAAGAAAATATAGCTTTACTCATAACATAAACTAAAGGTTTTACTCATTTTGTATCCAAATCCAAAGGTTTTGTTCATCGACCAATCAAGCACCATGTATGGTTTGAAATATTCATTGATTTCGTATTTTATCATTTCATACAAGAAACTGAGCTCGTGTGAAAAACCAAAAAATGAGTAAAAAAAAGCATAATACATTATATAAATGCCTAAATGGCACTTCCCCATTTGATAAGTAATTATATGCGAAATGTATTCTGTTTCGATTAAATTATTATTTTTGAATAATCAAAAGCTAAAAGGAAAACAGAAAAGAGAAAGAACAAAGCATGACAGTGATAATACTTTAAGTTCATGTTATCATGTACCCATACAGGAATACACAAAAGCAGATATATTTGTATTTATATATATTATAATAAAACTAAAGCACAATGGAATGGTCTTGTATTTGTGGTTCTTCCTCTCTGACCCTCTCTGTCCATGTTCTGTTCTTTCTTTTTCTTTATAGCCTAAGGCCTCCCCATTCGTGCTTTCTGCGTCTTTTTTTACTCAGAAACTCAGGTAAGGATAAGAATTAAGAAGCTTCTGTATTTAAAAATGGAAAAAATATTCTGCAGCTCAACATTAACTCCTCTACAATTAGAAAGGGAAATAACGTTAACCTAGTCTGCAGCACATACAAACTCATCAACATCATATATTTTATATATTAAATTTTTAAAAAGAGAACCATATATAAGATTTAATTTAAAAAAACAAAGGAAAGGAGAAGCATTATGAATTATTGCTTATCATTAACTGTCCAATATGAGGCCCACATCGAACTGTAGAACCTTTAAGAATCACAAAAACAACAATAAAAAAAATATCAAAGTATGGGATCATGAAACACAACATCAATCTGTTACAAACAATTTTATATAACTTTAATCATAATCATTACGGTTCTTCCCCAATTATATCTCAGTAATATTTTATAGTACATTTTAGGAACATAGATCAATTTATACAATGCAGTTGCTTGATTAGTAGTTGAATTTTCCCCCCATTGCTGCATCTGGACTTGTGCTTGTGCTTGGATGCCAACATTGTGGTCCCCAAAGCTTCAACTTACAATAATTTATCAATTAAAATTTCCCATAATAGAAGTCTTGTTAACTAAGTATTCAGTAAATGTTGCTTGATTAAAAACTATTTAATTTTCTAATAATTAAAATTTAATATTGTCTATTCATGAAATAATAACCTTTTCCCTTTATTTAATAATTTAGTCAACATCTTTGAAGTACAACTGACAGAATTAGAAAAAGAAAACTAAAAACAATGGTGTCGTGGTTACACAAGGAGCAATGATATGTACCTTTGTTCGACCAATTAATTTTGTACGTACTTTGGCCAAAATCAAAATGTGAAATAAGGGGACGTATTACCAATAACGTCTGGATAAAAAAAGCATACGTATGGTTCTTATCAATTTTTTCTTTTAACTCTTATATAAAAAATAAATTGTTATTTTCACTCCCTTTGAGAAGGTAATTGTTGGATACCTTCCTTGTCACAACACCATATTACGGATTAGTTTCAAGGTATTTAATACTTATAGAGATACCTTAGTTAATATCCAATAAGTTAGTGAAAATAACATTCTAACAAATAATAATTATTAATGTTATCTTTTATTTTTAAATTAATAAACAAATTACAGTAGCCTTTTTCCCAAAACTAATAATTAAAAAGAAATGGAGATTTTATTTTAAAGTATGTGCTGTTTAAAATTCTAAAGCATTAATCTTATAAAATTAAGATAGATTTTGGAGATTCATTTAAAAACTTTTAAGCAACTCACTACGGTCAGTCTATTAGAGGGGAGTTTGGATAATGCGCACAATGTTCTAAGCATTATTTTGATAGTAAATGAAAATTAAAGTAAATGAAATCAAAAGTAGTTATTCGACACTATAGATTTAGCTAGAGACTTTTTTTCGGGAATTAAATGGATAATGTTAATATTAGTCAAAGATAGTAGATGTAGCCTGTGAATCAAAGTATTGGAGGAGTCCTTCGTGAAAGAAAAAAAAAAAAGGCATTAGAGGAGTTATATTCTCAATCGAGCATCTGATTATAGGATAAATTAGCTAGTGTAGTTGTTAGGCTAGCTAGTAGCTAGCTACTATATTAGAATAATTAAGAGGAATTTTACTTGACCCTCTTTTTTTCTTTCGACGGAAAGCGACACCCTTTTTAATATCTTCTTTATAATTGATTAAAATGAATAATTTTATTTAATATTTTTAAAAATAAAATTGATTAAAATTTATTAGAAACCATCAATTTAGTTTATCATAATTTTAAATCAGGAGAAATAATCATTATGAGAAGTATGACCCACCAAAATGAATCATTTCTAATAAATTTTAACTAATTACAATAAAAATATTAAAAAGAAAGTACCAGATAAAATGTGCTAACATTCATTTCAAGATAATATTATAGGGTTCCTTATAAGTAGCTCCTAGCACTCATTTCTATTTTGCTAGTGTAGTAACTCGTACAGTACAAGAGTTTTTAATTTATAAATCAATTATTGTTATATTTTAATTGTAAATGAATAATTTAAAAGTAATTAGTAACTTAATAGTATATATATATATATATATATATATATATATATAAATGACATCAGTGTAACTTACATTGATTATTGCACCATATAATAATTTTCTTTCAATTTCAATTGAATAATTATATCTCAAAACCAACTATTAAATTGAAATTTCCTTTTATTCATGTACATCATATTTATCAAATTTTATTTTAATCAAAATTTTTATTTGATATCTCATTTACATAAATCAAAATTGAGATAATATATATTTTTTAAAATATAAATTATTTGATCATTTTTTATATATTAATGATCAATTTTCATAAAATTTGACACAACCAAAATAGATAATATTGATAATTCAACAATTTGATTGATCAAATTTATGTATTATATCAAGTTATTAAATGATGTAATAATTTGATATAAATTACACTAAAGTCATTTGATCTTTCCCTCACACACATATATAAATAAGCGTTGGATTCATATATAATAAAAAAATAAAAAGAAATGTTCTTATTTTTAAAATTCAAAGTTTAAAATTATAGTAAGAGTGAATAAATTGATCTTTGTATAATTAATTGGTAAGGAACTAAGCATGGGATGCATAGTGACAAATGAGCTGCAGTTTCAAGAACAAAACAAAAGTTCAAAAGGTGACTATTGATAAGATTTCATAATATTTTGCTATATGAGTGCCCAGGATAATATAAAGACAAAAAGACAATGATATTGTACAAAGCCAATTGACATTTCGAATTTGTGTATTTATTTTAAAAGAAAAAAAAGCTTGAGTACATAACTGGTATTCAATTTATTTCAAACTTGTGATATCTTATATTCATTGAAAAGTCATGTCTAAATAGGAATAAAATTGTTTTATAGAAGAAAAAGAGATAAAAACAAACAATGTGACATATATCACGTGATGCTAATTATAAGTGATGGTATTAATTTGATTTAGGGTGCGATTGGCTAATTAGGTGTAATTAATAATTGAAATTTAAAAAAAATAATTTAAAAAGTTTTAAAGTTAATTTATTAAATTTTGAAAGTATTTGATAAAATTAATTGTTAAATTAGTTTATAAACGAAAAATAATACATTATGTCAGTTGTTTGTAAAATATTTTTATTTATATTATTATTTTTCAATATATTTCTATTTATAGACAAAAAATATTTTTAGACAGTGTTTTTTACGATTTTTAGGTAGTTATAGTTTATATTTTAAGTTTTCTGTCTTTGTATTTTCTGTTTCCAGATTAAATATTTTAATAATTATTAAAATATATTGGTATAAATAATAGAATAATTAAAAATAATAGTACAGTTTTGAAATATGTGAGAAATTTTATGAAAAAAATGATAATAAACTATAAATTATAAGTTCCAATATTACTCTCTGTGAGCACAATGTTTGTAGTGAATAGAGAACCTATGACTTCATATATATTATCCTAACTATCCATTATTAGGTCAACCTAGTGTTTCATTCAAATATTACTTGGAATAGTATGTAAAATAAAGTTTTAAAATAATAAAATAAATACATTTACCAGACACATATATTTAATCTAATTAACTTATAAAATAATTAAATAATTTATAAATTAATTAAAATAACTTGTGAAACACACTTATTAATTTGCCCTCCAAATAATTATGTTGCCAGTAAGATATTTGAATATGGCTAGCAACCACAAAAACAATAAGATAACACATAAAAAGGAAGAAACGCATGATGCAAAGAAAAAAATGATCTAAATTTTGAGTGGTTCGATTTATCTCATCGATCTAAACATGTCCTTGCTGCTCCACCATCACCATAGATAAGGATTGATGTGTAGGCATTGTTCTTGGGCCCTAGATGGATTATTGAAGGACTGGTTTATCATTGTACCTCCACGCATTATGTCATTCCTCGGAATCTTAATTTCATCAATGGGAGATTCAATTATATTAACCTTTTTAGTTGCAGCCATCATGGATGGAGTATGACTTGTTTCTTAAATATCGTTCGAATTCAAACTCCCTGATGTTCAGTTTTTGGATTTGGCCAATGGCCATGAGATGAAAAATAAAGTATATTTTCTTATTTTAAAATTAAATATTAAATTTACAATTTATTATGTATGTATACATACATTCAATCAAAATATCAATCATCAACTCACGATGGAATATTATGAGTCTATCTCTGCCTTTCTCATTATATGCAACAAAATGTCTAAAAGAATGCTCACTATTAATTATTACATAGGACAACAACCAAAATGAAATGTAAATGGCATCCAATAAATATTTCTCAAAACTTAGTATTATTATTTTACATTTTCTTCAATATTATAATTTATTGTTGAAATAGAACAGTAGCACGTGTTTTGAACAGAAAATTTAACAACCATTCAAAATATCGTTTATTTATATAAGAATAAGAAAGAATATTAAAAGGGCTACCGACAGTGGGAAAATAAGATAACAAATAATAAGACTGGACAAATTTATTAATATTATTTAGTGTTGAAAATAAAGAGATTTTTCATTTCTTATATAAAAAAAATTTACGTATATTTTATTTTCTGAAAGATATTTTAGTTAAATACACCAACAACTTTTTTTTTATAAATTTTTATTTATTAAATAAAAAAATTCAATATATATTTTTAAGATATAAATATACTCACGTTTTATTTAATACTTATTTAATAAAATATTAAAATAATTAATAAAAAATATAATATTAGAACATTATTAACACTAAAATTAAGTTGTATTTTCAGATCATAAAAGTAGGTTTAGGGGTTTATTTTAGTTCCTTCAACACAGAATTATAATAATTTTTTTGATATTATTTTTAATTCTTACAGATAATTTTTTTATGAGAATAAAATTGACTTACCAATCAAATACTTTTACGTGCCTTATATTGTTATTATTACTAAGTTCATGGTGCTTCGAATTGTCAGGCCTAACTGGTCAGTTCCTTTGCAGACATGTTTGACTTTTATATTCCCTTTATGTACATTTTTTTATGCTTTTCAAAATCATTCCCTTTATATATTTTTTTTCCAGTATGGGCGTACGTTTGGTAGAAGTAGAATGAAAAGAAATAGAAAAAAAATTAATATAAAAATTTTAAATTAAAATATAATGTAAAATGTGAGTCCCACATTATTATAATGCAAACGAACGCACACTAAATTTTTCTATTAAAGAGAAAGACACTACGAATTTATGGGAGACCTATAACAAAAGAAAAAAAAAAAAGAATTTATGGGACCCTTACAATTACTTTGATGAAAACGTCATATGCAAACAAACGAGAGGAAATATTGAGCAATCGGATTATAGGAAAATGATGTTAAAAATTAAATGAGTAAATCGTACTTCTCTCTTAGAAAAAAATTAAATCACAATTTTTCGTTTTTTATTAAAAAAATATATTATCCCCTTCGAAGTGATATATATATATATATATATATATATATATATATATATATATATATATTATTTTCACTTTATTTCTTTTTTAGGATATATTTAAAAAAATTAACTAAAAAGTTAGATAATAATAGAAAGTTAGTAATTAATAACTAAAAGATGTTAACTTAACTTATCAAATCATAAATATTTAAAAATGATCTTTTGATTATCTGAAAAATATAAAATAATATATTATGTATTATTTTATATAAATTTTAATTTTATTTTATGGATAAAAATATATTTTAAGGTGTTACATTTTTATTTTTAAAATTTTTTCTAATTTTTATTTAGATAAATTATTTTAGTTTTAATTATTACATTTTTTCATATGGTGTATTCTGCTATTAATCTTATATTATATCTTCAAATATTTTTAATTAATTCTAAAATAAAAAATATACCCTTAAATAAACATTATATTTTTAGTATACTAATTAGTATAATAATTAAAATAAATCATCTACAACAAATTACTTTTTAAAAAAATAACATTTATTATTTTCAATTCGTGATGTAGGATACTGTAATGTGAATGAGTAAATAAATAATAAAATCTTATTTTATTTAAAAAGAATAATAATTTTTTATCAATATGTTAAAGATAAAAAAGAATAAATATAAAAAATTAAAATTCAATGTTTTTAAAATGCAAATAGCATTTTAAAAATACAAGTTATATTTTAAAAAATAATAAAAGTTATTAAAAAAATTATTTATCAAACAGTAAAAAATAAATTAGTAAAAAAATTAACTAAAATAATTTGCAAACATATCCGTAAATAAATCATTTAACAATTTGTCAATAATCATGAAAGTGTCTTTCAATTATATGATGCCTTTTTCTACAACTTTTAGTATCACTAAAAACTAATTTTAAATATCTCTTTAGTAGTTTTTATTATTTTAAAAAGTAAATTGAGGCTTTAAAAAATATCTGTAGTATTATCTTTAAAATTTCATTTAAAATTTCATTTAAAATCTTTATGTCATTTTTCAAAGTCGTCACAGAACCGATAAGTTTTCAAATCCCACTATTAATATTTTGTTGAAAAATGAAAATCACCACATGAAAAAATGATGTTAGAACTTGATCTCCCAACTGATTAGTAGAGTGAAAAGGGAAAATATGAGGTAATTACAGCTGTGTGCATTCTGTAAGGATTAAAGCATATACATGATAATTGTTTAACAAAAAATATTTTAATGTATCACGTGTGATTTTAAATTATTTATATAAATAATTATTATTTATAAGTTGTTTAATTTTATATTAAATATAGAAAAAATAAAATATTTATAAACTAAAAAATTTGTTAATAATAATATTTATTTAAAAATAATTAAATTATTTAAAATTAAAGTGACATAAATTAGATACATTAAATTACTTATATTAATATTATTAGAGATATTGTTAGCCAGCTGAGGATGGAACATTAATTAATTGGCTATATGGCCCCCAACATGCATGTCAACATTTAATGAGGTCCAGGCGAGACGTAGATGGATGTGGCTGCATGACCTTTCAATTATGTGCATATGCATTGCTTAAACTGATCGATTAAATCACATCACACGAATGAGCTTTATGATAGGGTCCTATCACTTCCAAATTTTGGTATTTTGCTACACTTTTTACTTGTCCCTTCTAAATTGTAAATTGAAGCTGACTTGTATAGCATTTCATATTGATTTGGCGTACATTGTACATATATGTGAATTTTACACAAAATAAAAAGAAGGATAGAATTCATATTTGCAAGAAGGAACAATCTAAACTTAAACCCTAATTTGGGATGGATTGATAAGAAGAGAAGAGAGAGAGTTAATAAGGGGGAAAACACAGGAAAAAATGAATGACATGATAAGTGATATGTTAAAAAGAAGAAGAGAAATAGTAAAAACTAAAAAGAATAGAAAAAATAGAAGAGAAAATAAATATAAATTTAAAATAATCCTCATAAGAATTTAAATTTCTTGTCTTTCCTTTTAAACCATCTAGTATCTACACGAGTTTACCGCAAATGTGAGGCAGCTAGCAATCCCGCAAACAAACTATTAATTAATTGCTTAATATTTTTTTGGAATGCAATTGATTACTTAATATGTAGTTTCACTTGAGTATAAATTTTGACATGTAAATTTTGCAAAACAATCCAAGTATAGGACTTTATTGATGAAATGAACTTTCATAAAGAAAATGGGAAATATCGAACTGCACGAAAAATGCTTTGGTGGCTGATTTCGGTGATTGATGTGTTTTTAATGCGAGGATTTGGTATATTCTAGGATGAATTTAGTAGTTTTATACGTAAACATATAGTTGGTTGGCATTTTTGTGTATTCAGCTCTTCCTCTTGGTTAATAGATATTTATTCTCATCAGTGTGGGATAAATATATAACAACCATAGGTTGGAAGCTTGACGTGCATTTTGGTTAAGTTTGTACATGAATTATGGTACAACTTGTGCCATATAAATATTAATACATTTATTTTTGGTGGAAAAAAAGACCTCCACGAATAAATGATTATTTATTCTTTCTTCTTCTTTTAATTTCTAACAAGTATAAGTTTTTAGGAATGTTAAAAACCAAATTAAACTGCAATAAATCACTAAATGGATAAAACATTGAAAAACTTAAAAACCTTGTATTTTTCTTATTCAGAAACCGTGTATTTTTTACATTATGTTAAAAAATATAAAAATCATTAAATTATATTATAAAAATTCAATTTGATTTGATTCAGTTGAGATTTAATATTATATATAAATTGAACTAGAATAAATCACAAGCTATTTTTATATTTAATTTAGATAACTTTTTATTTTAAAATTAAATCAAACGACCACACTACAAACACCCCAATAATTCTCATAAAAAATTGTTTATTGCAAGGTTGACATTTAATCTAGAACTAAGGTATTTCATAATCTTCAAATTATGATTTTTTTTTAATAATGATACACAAATACTTTATTATTTTAAAAATATTATCAATGTTTTTTATTTTTTTTATATCTTTCTTTCTATCACACTATAAATCCTATTATATTTATATTTTTTTTCTCTTTCTAGTTATTGCACACGCACATGGGTTTGGGGTGTCCATAAATTTTTTCCAATGTAATAAGTGTGTGAAGGAAACATTAATGAGTATAAGATGATAAGAAAATAACATGAAAGAGAAAATGAGTATGTTTAGAATTTTTCTAATCGATCAACATAATTAATGTCTGTGTCAAATATGGTCCCCTTCTTATTGCTTTATATAATTAGGGCCATTTCCCTTAAATAATTGGGGTGCCCAACAAGGACCAAAATGATCATCCTCCGGCTAGAGGCAATATAATGCCAAAAAGAGAAGCACTACTTTCACAGGGGAAGCTGGATCCCCAAATAACTGGTAACTACCGGGTGTCAATTCAAACAATAGTTGCTGAATTAATTAAAGAGAGACAACTTCATCACGCTATTACCTTTAAAGTTCAAACTGCTTCGTTCTCCTTTTGTGTGTGTGTGTATATATATATATATATATATATGTGCGTGTGTGTGTGTGTGGTTCCTTACAATAACGTCTCATGATGATGAAAGCACTCCATCTAGTGTATTTATTGATCGAGTTAATGCTGCTATGCAAATCAAACAATTGATGATTCTAGAAAAAAAACGTTTAACAATTAGCTATAAGATACATGCATATAGCTATACATATATGACTATGAAATCTATTTGAGAGTATTAAATACACTGTTCGCGTTTATTTATGAAAAATATCATTGAGAGTTACACGAAAAGACGAAAGGAGGATTGCGGGAACTTAATAACTCCAATGTTATTGTGATCAGATAGCATCTTCAAGCCATATAATTATTTCTTATATATTGTTCCACAGATGTAAAATTAAAAATCAACTGCCTTATGTGAAGTTTACTAAATAAAAAGAGATAGAATCATTATTTCTTTGAGCTGAGTTATGTCAGTTGTACTATTTTTTTTATAAGCATGTTGTACTATTCTAGATCTCTCCTCAAGTTGTTTTTAATCAGCTATTCTCTCCTCAAGTAACTTAAGGTGAAAACAAACTCTTAAAAAGTCAATCATATTTAGCCAAAATTTGGAGTACATTGCATCTGTGTCTCCCAGAAAGCTAGAATGGCATCCAACAAAGTGACTCACCGAATTCAATTCGTATCCCTCACTCTTGATTATGCGCTCAGATCGATTGCAGAATGAGGTATGCATGATGTGATTGAACTCGCCAAGATCAATTCGTTAAAGAGGCAAACTTTTAAATTTTGAAGCAAGTAATCATATTTGAATAAAGCACAATTTGATTATTGATTATTTTTTTTCTATTTTGGAAACAAAATGTTTTTTTATCCCTTTTAAAAAGTATTTTAAATAATTTTATACTTGCTAGCATCTTAGGAGTATATTACATGAAAATAATATTTTATATTAAAAGTGATAACTACTCGTATTATAATTAATAAGTGATACCTACTCTTAGAAAAAGTGCATTTTTGTACTAGTGATTTTAAAAGAGATAGCTAGAGATCGAGCTGACACACATATACACATGGAGTATTAAAAATGTGGCTGTATGTAACATTACTATTATTAATCAGCAAGTCAATTTTTTTTTTCTCTTTATCTTTTTTCATTAAGTAGATTCGAAAGTTCAAGGGTGGGTACATAAGGAAGAGAAGCCAAGACAGGCAATATAAAAGGTAATGTCACGAAATCTTCAGGATGAGTACACATGCACATGGGCAATATATGTGATGATATCTTCAATTTTCAAAAGAGGATAAGTTGCATGTATAGAGCTAGGCACCACTCAGCTAGCTGAGCCATACATGAAAGCTAAACCTTTGGATTTCAATTATTGGTCTTTAGACATAGCTTAGCTCATGCAGGACCCAATGCTGCACATAAGAAAAACCCTACGCCAATGAGTAATTCCGGACGTGATGCATAGGGCTGATGGGATTGTACATCTACTTATATGGCATAGCCATCATTTCCATCCAATGGAATAGAATATACTTATTCACATGCACATTTCCATGTATTTGAATTATTATATGTTATTTATATGATACTAGAATAATTTACAATACTTCTATAACATTATCGTATCTGCCAAAATCCGGGTATTCGTCTGCTTAGCAGTAACAAGCTGCCATGTCATCGTTCGACTCCTCCAGCAAACTTCTAGATGCGCAATAGGTGATATATGATATCTGCAAATTTAACTAGGAAGTGGGTTTTATACCTGTATATTTACTGTACCAATATTGTAAGCGTCACAGAATATCTTGTGTAACTATTTGATCATATATATGATCAAGTGACAGTTTTTATTGGAAGTCAAAGTCTCTTGATATGACTATTTTTTTCTTCAATTCTTTTACGATTTGAAGTGACTTGATGTGAACATAGTTAATTACCGTTGATATATATGCCTTGCCCCCTGATAAGAAATTTATCGCACACAGTGGCTGTCGGCAAATCCGTTTTAACCCATCTGTTAAATATTTTAATTATTCACTGTTAACGACCAATTGATGTGAAACCGAGGCTAATTAATTTATATTTATATTCTCTCCGGTGAAGAACGGGTGAATTTGCATTTGCACTGCCTATCATTATTTTATCTTCATGTAATTGCTACCTGCTTACTTCTTCCGCTCAAAGGGTACGCTGTTGACGCCAAATTAAACTATAATCAAGAACTGCGACATTTTAAAAATTAATGTAAATTTGTGATTAAAAACTGCAGTTATGATCACGATATATATCAAATTTTTTGTGGTCTTTCCACCGTATTATGACTATATTTGCCATGACACCATTATATTTTTATATGTATTTTCTTTTTTTCTATTGCTGTGAGATATATGTTCTAACTTAATTAGCGGTCGATTTCGAATTTAACTCGTATGAGATATCTTTAATTTTAAAAAATTACATATATAATTTTTTTGCTATGTAGGAAAGTATCTCTACGTGAAATTTGAATAGGTAAATTCGTTTTTTTTTGTCTATTTTGTATTTTACATTTTAACTATGTTTTTTTTTTTATCGGCATGTTTATTGATTCCATTTGCTTATCTTGTGTTATTTTCTTGTCTAAATTAACAGGCACATGGTAAACCTTACTTGATCATAAACCTCATCATGGAACCCTATCATCTTCGGTATTCTTAGATGCACTATCTTTGAGCCGATCAATGTGTATTCTCACCTTTTTTTTATTTTTAATTTTTATTTTCATTGGAATCAATAAGAAAAAAAAAATCAACTATCTCAAATGTATCTTGATATACAAGATGTATATACAATGATAAAAGTCTATTTTCTATATTGATCATTTGGTTGTGATCATAAGTAATAAAAAAAGCCAAATTTTACGTCAATTGGAATTAGGATTGATGTAAAAAAGTTATTTTTTTTTATATTAGGTGTAGTATTCATCTAGAAAATATTGACTTTTTCATATTCCACATTTGCACACATGATGCATCGTATGTGATGGAATAATTCAACAATTTGTTGATTTGAAAGAATACCAGAGGTTGGGAAAATGAGAAAATTCTCAAATTTTAATTCAATCAAAGTTTGTGTTCACAAGAGATCTTAGATACATAATAATAATAATAATAATAATAATAATAATAATAATAAAACTAATGCTAGGAAAACCTAAAGGTAAGATATAAGGAAATACCAAAAGGTTCTTACATAGTGAAAAATGTAAACTCAAAAGATTGTTTCCATAAAAAAGTGTATTTATTTGTCAAAAACGGACATTGTTGACTTTCTTAGCCAACTTTAGTCTATTCTACACTACATCAACACATAACCAATATAAAAAATATACTAATTTTCCCACCATGGAAAAACTACTAATGGACTGTTTATTTAATATTTCAGACAATTCATTTCAGTTATTTGATCAGTTTAAAATGATCTTTATATATATTGGTCGTAATTCTTTTGTTTGGTCAAGATTTTACTTCATCGAATCCTAAATTAACTTGAAGTGGGACTCTGAGGGAGGATGATAACCTTAACTTCAATCATTAAGATTGGCTAGCTTTTGGCTTCTTGCAGGCAACTAATTAATACACATCAGTTGCAGCATGCTGAGTTGCACCGTATCTATTAGGAAGCAAATACTTGCTATATATTGTCCAAACAAGCGCACACATTGCGAAAGGGGATAAAAATGTGAAAAAAGAAATTTAGCTACTAATAATCTTTTGATTTGTTGGCATTCGGATGATTTACGTGACTGCTGATTTGTTTATAAAACTATTCCTTACATGTATCTTTTGTTTATTATTGAAATAATTCTGACATGCTATTAATAGTGGTATTGAATCGGCATATATATATATATATATATATATATATATATATATATCCCTTGCAAATAATTGATCATTACTCTATGAACATAGAGTATTAATTTGACATATTGTAAAATATTTAAAAATAGTTTTGATAGACTATAAATGTAAACATTTTTAATTAGATTAAAAAAATTAGACAATATCTTAAATATAACTTTTTAAATAATTTAATAATTTTAATGATATAATATTTATATTTTACTGATAGTATAATTTTCTTATCCTTTTCACATGCATTCTCATTAGGATTTAATTTTTTTTTCTTGTGAGTAAAATTTTGACTAAAATTAGAAAGATCTTGACTTTTTCTTGATATTCCTGAAACCATTAAAGTTGTGATGAGATATGTACGCGAGTCCAATGAATTAAACCCACAATATAATAAGCATAAATTTTCATTCTCCCTTAATTAGTAATTACCATTTCTTAATGATTCCGAACCACGAACTTCTTCTCTGAAAGAAGAAAAGAAAAGAAAATCAGTGCTATTTGGGTGTTGATGGGATGGGTTATTAGTAGGGGGAAGTTACAAAATCGTTAACTTTGTAGATTCTAATCAACAGGTTACTTGAAGTCTGAAGGGACCATCATTAACGTGTCCTTGAATATATATAAGTGAGGGTGCCTTCATTTGCCTCGTTTCATTATCTTTAACCTATCCCTTTCCTAAAGGATGACAACCAATTGACAAGAAACATCAACCATCACCTTGAGATAATGGGATTAGACATTGTGCTAAGTTCTTATTAATATTGCTAATAATAATTTCACATGCCATTGCCTTATTGGACATTTTACATCGCCCAGGCCTCTAGCTACTATGGACTCCTTGATGTTAACGTCCAACAAATCAACATCTAATTCTCTCAAATCCCACAATTTATTTTAGGAAACATCCCATGTTCCTCAATGCTAATAAGCTCCACCACATAGAAGGGTCTATTCAAGAAGACCTTCCTTTAACTTGTGAGTTGTGAGTTGAACCCCTTTTTTTATTTACAATATTCATATTTGATAAATACGAGATTATTTAAAAAATACATTTTTCTTTTAATATTATTTTCCTTATACACATAAATTTTGGAATTAAATTTATAATTATACATTTTAAGGATTTTGAACTTTTGTATACAAGAGCCCTAATTATAATATAACTCGTTAATAACGATCCATTAGTGTTAAAGGTTTTTTTTTTGGGATAAGCCCATTAGTGTTAAAGGTAATTTAGCACATGCATGTGTCACTGATATTGTCTAATTTAATTATAACTGCAATATGCTTATAGTACAAAAGATAATTGGCAATTAAGAAAAAGAGAAAGAAATCCCTGGTCATATTCAATGTATCAAATCTTAAACGAATTAATTATCAGGCAGATAGACTCAATTACCACCATAATTAGTGACGTACTGTCCATTACTTTTTGTCATAATGATGCTATTCTTACAATCTTGTCAAAATTTTATTTTCCCACGTCCCCGATTTTGATGTACTACAGTGAGATATGTTAGAAGTAAGGGAGAATGCTCGGCTTTTTAAGGAGAGAAAGGCATTTCACTTTTTTCATGAGTATGTACGATCAAGTCAAGTTTGATGGGAAAAATGAAAATTAGACGAGAAAAGAGGGAGAATAGCACGCAGTCATTATTACAAAATGACTTTAATTTGAAGGAAGAAAGCTAATAAAAGAGGATTGGAGCATCTTTAAATAATTCTTTCGTTTGCAGAAAAAAAAAACAATAAAATAAGATGAAATTTACATTTTTTTTACTTTCTATTTTAAGTAATCTTTTTTTTTTAATCTTATTTCAGTTTCTTTTTGTTCTATTGAACGACCTAATTCATATATATATCAATAACTAATTAAAAATAAAGTTCGACCACGTTAACTTTTTTGAGTTTAGTGGGAAATGATAGGCAACTCTCATCAACATTACATCATTTTCACTGATATCAACTTTGAAGATGTAGGCTTAATTTCCCATGCTCAAGGTTTGGTCTCATCAACTAATGATTTATACATAATGTGCGTCACCATTTCACTGTGGAGAAGGAATGGAAATAGGATGTGCGACCTATGACGTACGGAATTACAATTTAATTTATTTTTACCTACTTCAATTTAGTCTATGGAAAACTTATTTTTTAAAAAATTTAATTAATTACAACAAAACCTAAATCTTTTAATAAAGTATATAATTTTAGCCTACGACATATTTTTAATTAGTAATATTTAAAACTTTACAATATAATGCATTTAATATTTTTATTTTAATATATATGATATATTTATTTAATACATAAATGTTAATTTACTAAAAATTATAGCTATTTAATATTAAAAATTATGTTTTTGATACATTTACAGACCTCTATGAAATGTGCTTTTTAATACGTATTCAGACATAGACTTGAGTTGATTGACTTCTTTGTGGTATTTAACGTGAGTCTTGCTTTTGCTTTTTGAGTTTGTGAGCTTTCTAGTGGGGAGAATGAAAACTACATCGATGATGCTAATATTAGGAGACTAATCAAAGTCTTTATATATTTAATGTGCGTATCGAAGTCTTGTACGCGTGCATTTTAATCACTCAATTCATCTAAAAAATCTCAATCATTCAATGCAGGGATATCCACTAAATTAAATTGAAATAATTAATATGCATCCTCCCCAATGATTCCTTTACTCTCGTAGTCCCTTTTCCCACTCTCTCTTTTCTTTCCTCTTCATTCTCCCTTCACATTCAAAGTTCTTTCTGTTCTTATTTTCTTGTCAAATCTGAGTATTAAGATCTCTCTTTATCAGCACAATTAATTAAAATTAGTTATCAATTGTCATGTTCTTTAAACACTAGGAAATCTTTTCTCTTCCAAAAGTTCCCCTCCCCCCTCCCTCTTTTTTTATTTAATCCGTTCTCTATCTGTTTTTATTCAAAATAAATTTATTGAATACTCAGATGAACATAACAGAAAAATGCACACAACTAATAACACACCCTTCACGTACATGGGACCGAATATGACTAAAAACAACAGTGGCTAGCTATACTGAAACTTATGAAGAGAGCAAAAGGTTGTCCACGAATTAACCATCTGAATTCTGAATTGAAGTGTGCATACCAAACCGAGTGAATGTCCAAACATGCACACATATGTATACACACGGTTCTTCAAGATATAATGACAGTGTATGAAAGAACCAATGGGTTTGTAGAACAGGAAAATGTGCCAATTAAGGTAGAACAACCAACCCTACTGCATACAAAAGCAATACATTAACCTTCCTTGCCAGAACATAACAACCCAGATAAACCCGATGATGCATGCAGATCGAGCACACTCATTACAACCACACTAAATTAATTTCTGATCGATGTGAAATGTTTGGTCAGCCATGGGCATTGACAATTTAAAGATGAAGCCAATTTGATACAGTATAGATAAAAATTGATTTAACATGTTCTAAAGTAATAAAGTATGTAAAGTGACACAAAATATGTATCTTTAATAAAATAAAATATCTCATGAATTCGACTCACTTTAAAATAAGGATATATAAACTAGTTAGTGCAGCTACCACAGTGTAATAAAAATAAATGTATCTTTAATTTTAAATAAATCACACTTTATATCACAAACAAGATTATGAAAAAGAAATGGGGAAAAAAAGTTGTAATGAAATAAAATGAAAAAAGTAAAGTAGGACGTGTAAATAGCAAAAGCCTACTGTTTCTTATTGATCAATGCCGTCCTATATTTCAACCCACCCTTGACAAACGGTATGGATTTGGGCTTATATAATGTTTGCCCATCAACAAAAGGAAGCCTTTTTCTATTCATTTCACATGCTATGACTCCATGCGCGTAAGTAAACCCCCTCTCAATTTTGTTATACTAGCATTTTAAATGTTTCATCTTTAATTTTAAAGTTAACTTTTACATTAAAATAACATCATTATTTAGTAGTTTGTCGAAAGAAAGACAAATATATATTATGGATAATAGCTGCAATAATTGGTCCAGTATAGTAAGTCAAAATTTTAATAAATTACATACTCAAGCCTCCACTTCTACCTTAAATTATCCATAATTTATAAATATTTCAAGGTTTCAGAAACTTTTTCTTTGCTAAATTATCATACTATCCCCTCACCCGCATTTTAGTTATAAAAAATAAATATCTATCCCGTAAATTTCACGAATTAAAATTTTATTTTTGTCATAATTTAAAACGGAAAAAAACTACAATAATAACACAGATACTAATAGTTTAACCATTAATAAACTATTTTGGATAATGAGATTTTGAAGAACAATCTTTTAGTTTGAAGTTAGCGCGTAACATTGAACGGAACGAGAAAGGGTTATAGTTTAGGGGAGAAAAAAGAAGAAGAAAATATGGGGAAAAGGAAGTAATTTGGTTTGGAAAAGAACATGGATTCAGCTACGAATGTGAATGGTGCGACGAGGATTAGAGATTTCATAGCAAATGAAGTTTCTGATTGGGACGACGAAGTGATTGCCTTTGCTCGATTCAAAGCCTTTTCCGGTCAAAGATGCGATTGGGAACCCACCTTCCTCTTCTGGAAACACTTGATCATCAAAATCGCCACCCATTTTCGCCTCCTCCTCATTCGACCCTCCCAGGTTTGTAACTAACTAGGTACTTGGTACTAGGTTCTTCCAATTTAAATTTCCCTCCTTTTTCTCTCTCTCTCTCTCACCTTAAATTGTTTATTTTCAGGTCAAGAATGATTGGTTTAATCGACGAGGGTTAACCCCTTTGTGTCTTGACAATGTACTGGTGAGTGTGTACGAGTGACTACTATGTCTCTTTGATGATGAGTTAATGTTAAAGTATCCAAAACCATATTTTCATTTTCCAGTCTCTAATGTATAATGAAGGTGACATCACAAGAACTGTGGATCTTGCGGATCCAACGAGCGGGCGATTCTCCCAACTAGTCTGGAGAGTGAGTAGCTTGATAACAAGATCACCAACTCCAGATATTATGGCTGAACAATGTGTTATCGTAACTGCTATGCTTAAGGTTATCAACCACACACCCTTTTATTTCATTATATTTTAGTAAGTGCAGTCCATAAACTTTTAGCATTCGCTATGTTAACGCTGTTAAGTGTTTGATTTATCTTGTGCGTTTGTAATTAAGATTTCCACTGTGATTGTTATATTTGCTTCCATGCAACGGCTGTGTTAGCAAGTCTATTAAGTTATGCAGGAGCTGGATTAAGTTTTCCTTTGTTTGATTATGCTAGATGTTTTCATTAATATAACTCAATTATACAGGATAAGGCTGCTGAAGTTGTCAGACATCTATCTGAAAGTCACTGGAATTCATCTTGTATCGTCACAATGAAGAAATTTCACGACATATGTGAAAGGATTGTTAAAAATAAGATATCGATAATCCAAATAAATAAATATATATGTAATACTCTTTATTAGATAAAAATTAATAGATTTCATTTATTAAATTATATATATAAATGATATACATATGAATGATTTCATTATTGAACTGACATAATTAAGAATTTTTAATAATTAATATTACTTTCATATATCAATAAAGTTCTTAAAAAGAAATATGATAGTTTCTTTTGACATGAGATTATCATAGTAATTAATAAATTATTTGTTATGTTTTAATTTTGGACACCTAATATTTTAGGACATTAGTTGAATTAATATAATTATATCGAATATTCATTCAACTAATGTCGACATTAGTTGAATGAATATTCAATATAATTATATACTTATAAAATTAATGATTAATCAATAAGAAATTCATCAATTATTGATAATAAGTTTTAGCTTTATGATAATTAAGACCTTGATCAGGACAATATTGAAATAAAGAAGAAAAGAGTCTCTTAAATTAAATGTGTTAGCTTATTATAATTTCACAATAATATCATACTCTAGAGTTAACCCCGTGAGTTGTAAATGACACAAGGAAATATTACATTATTCTTCTATTAGTTTTTGAAAGTAAAAGATATTACTTTATCTTATCAGGGTATTAAGGAGTGTTATTAGATGTCTACCTTGGTTAGAAAATTAATATAATTAATTTACCACCGGTTTAATATTGAACCTATGGGATAACACATAAATGAATATTTTAATCTTTGCAAAAAAAAATTATTTGATAATTAAATTAGAGAATTTAATTTAATCGAATAAATACTTTAGTGAAATATTATTATATTCTTTGCTAGCACCAAAAAAATAATTAATATATAAAAAAGAGTATTATTTTTATAGATGTATAACCTGTCCATAAAATAAGAATAATATTTTATTATTATATCATGATCAGATCATGTGATTAATTATCGTAATTAGTCATGTGATAATTGTGAATTATCTTTGTTTTATATCAAGAAACTTCTTACGATAAAAAATATGAGATAATTTTTATTTTTATAAAGATAAAGAGATATAAAATTATTTTAAATAATTTTTTTTCTCTTCAAAAAAGGCTCAAATCCATATTTGTTTACCATCATAAAGAAAAGCATCTAAAATGCAAAAAACTAGAAAAAGTTAAAGCCTAATTTTAAACCTAAAAAATAGAAAGAAAGTTTATTCTTTAAGGCTTCACTCATAAAAGAGTTAATAACAGAAATTCATTTTGATTTGAATACACATAGAGTCTTTATAATACTCTAAAAAAATTTATACTCCAATAACTCATATATGGGTATGTATTCATTTGTTTTTTTTTTTTTTGTGATGGTATATTTTAAATCTAAAATAGATCCCTTTTTATAATGATGAGTTCATTACTGGTTAGTATTACCTACGGATTGGTTAAAAAAAATGGCTTTATAAGATGTTTTAGTTCATTAGTCAATCAATGAACATTGTTAATAGACAAGTGACTGACTTGTAATCGAGTGATGTAGGTAACATGTATATGGGGTGTAGTTTTTTCTTAATATACTCATGTTCAACAATGTCCGTTTTAGAGGATGGGTGTTTTAGGATATACTGGTTTTTACAAACATTATAACAATATTTCTGATATCACCTCTTATAATTAAGCCGACCGTTGGAGGCAACAATTATTGATCAAACACTGCAGGTTGGGATCAACAGACAAGCTGTCCCTGTACGTAGCCTAGCTAACGTGGTTGCGTTTTATGTGATAGTCATATAGAAAGATTTCCCCCTTGTTTTTTCACTCAGATTTCTCCCTTTTTTTTGTTTGTTAATTAAGAATGAAGAGATCTCTTAATCCTATAAAAAATGACATGTCTTTTGAGTTTTCGTTTCTTCTTTTGGCATTTTGCCCTGAAAATATAAAATATTGCATGCACTGATTTTTTTATGTTAATTATTTAACTTTATTTCAAGTTACTACAAATGCGGCTTATAGTATGGAGAAAGAGAAAAGTAAAAGCGAAGGGACATTATATAATACTATAAAGTTATCTCTTTTTTTTTTTCATATATTTTATGTATATATACACAAGTTATCAACCATTACGGTATTCAATAACTTCTAATGGGACATTATATGATATATACTATAAAGTTGTCTCTTTCTTTTTCATATATTTTATGTATATATACACAAGTTATCAATCATTACGGTATTCAATAACTTTTAATTGATTAGTTATATTTTACAACACACACTTAGATTGAAAGTTCCCTTATATATATATATAGTATTAGTCTAACATTATTTTACATCTCATATCGATAAAAAATGTTTTTTTTTACTAATGATAAAAATTGTTCTAATATAATTTTTAAAATATATTAAAATATAAATAATTTAATTGTATTTTTTTTGTTTAATTTTAATAAAATTTAAGACAAATAAGCTAATATAAAGTTATAATTTAATAGTTGAGTTGATAAAATTCACATTTTCTTAAAGTTGTGAATGATGTACTCAATTCAATAGTTGGTGAGATTTAGTTATAGTAGTCTAATTTGTTACCCCATTCATAAATTTTAGATTTACTTAATTATAAATATTCTAAAATAATTATTCATAAAATATTATTTAAAAGTATGATTAAATAAAATGTTGCATAAGAAAAGTTAAATTGAATTGTACAAATAAATAATGCTAAAAAGATACCCTTATATTATAGATTAGAATAGAAATTTTAGAGAGTGAGATTTTACTCTCTTCATTGTTTTAATTATACATTTTCAACATTCTTTTCTTTCTCTTTGATAAATGTACGTTTTACACATTACTTTTGCAATTAACTAAAAAAATTCTTTTTCAACCATCTTGAATTATATTTTTTATCTTTATTTGTATTTTTGGTTTTCTTAATCACTTATCCCTTTAAATTTATCGTCTTTTACATATAATTCTAAATTCAATTTTAATATATTTTTCATAAAAAATGTCGATAATTAAAAATAACCTTATATAATAATTTAATTTTTTTAAAATATAATTTATATATAAATATTTATTATTTAATTATATTATAATTATATATTTTATTTATTTATTGTAGATAAATATTTATTTCTCAGAAAACGCATACTAAAATACTAATCGAAATAAATAATTAAGTACATATAAGACGTTTGATTTACAAATAAAATTAAGTTTTAATACGCATTTTAATATAATATTTATTACTAAAATTATTTGATTTAAACATAAACCTAAATCGCATTCCCATCAACTTAAAATTAATATAATATTATCAGTATCTTCTTTTTTTTTTTATCATAAACATGCTGTCCGCTCATTTGTGTGTGGATGATTTTCATCGGTAGTACATCGGAGCAGTATATTGTATAAGGCTGAAAGCATGAAACTGTACAATGTCAGATTCTAAAGCTGATATATTCTATTATCAGAAAGAAAATATGTACCATCTTTTTTAAAAGAGTAAACTAACGAACTTTACACTCTTCTTTAATTAATTAACATCTGTAATCTAATTTTCATACATGCATACCACTCTAATTAATTTTCCCTTCATGTACATTTTCATCTATTTTTGTGGAAAAATGAAAGGGGTAGATAGTGTAGGAGTACTAGTGCAGCTGTGTTGTTGAAAGGAAACCTGACTTGGTGGCGCTAGCTTTGTTGCATTTCCATGTAGAGATGCAGCCAAATGTTCTGCCAAGTTGGTGGTGTTAGCCAAGTGTGGTTGTGTGGCAGAATTTGCAATGATAGGGAAGAAAGGTGCATGAGGCATTGCTGGCATGGGTGGTATTTGGTTTGGGAAACAACCAAACATCTGAAGTCTGTTGTCTGTGATAGCAGAAAGTGATGGTGGAATAGGTAGTTGTGGTGGCCTGAATCCCATTCCTAGCTGAGGATTCATGTGATGCGCCGTGGTTGCAGCTGGTAGCATCATAAGTGGCCATAACCCATTTCCCATTGACATTATCTGCATCATTTCATTTCATATACTTAATTAACACTATGCTTTAGACTTTCATTCAAATTCCAATATTTGTAAATTAAGGCCTAGTTTAGGAAAACATATATAATTAATTTGTACAACAGAAATATTGGACTTGAAAAATTACCTGTAGCTGAAGCTTTAGGGTCTTCAGATAGTCGATGGCATCGTCTAGCATTGATGCTTTGTCCACCTAGAGACATGTGCACGACACAACTTAGAGAAAACTAACAAGTACAAGAAGCTCTAACTAGAAAAACTAGATATATTACTTAATTACAAAGTCTGAGACTATTATATATCCATATATCTTCTTGGCTAATCTATACAAATATGTAGTCGAGTTTTTTAATTTATAAGAAATTAAGAATCAACTTGACTACATCAAGTAGAGATTAGTCAGAACCATAGCAAGTAATCACATACCATATAAATAAATCTACCAATACAATTGAATTGAATACATTATTTCTTGCTGAAAACACACACACACATACCTTATTGCAATTGGGTATGAGCTCTTTCAATGTACGCATCTTCTTGTTGATTTTTTCTCTTCGCTTCTGCAAAACATCCACAACTACTTTTAGTTACAAGGAATTAATAATTAACATATATGTACAAGATCTTCATCTTTATTTATTTTTTCTAAATATATTTTTGAGGGTGTACTACTTCATGGAATCTACTTCTTTATTATCTCCTAACGTTTTCCTCACCTTTTCAGATAAGTTATGAACCACAGGGTTCCTGATTCTCCTGACTCTGTTACCATCCCTATCTTGCTTTACCATATCTTCAGGCTCTCCATCATTCTGCAACAAACAAATCCAGGGTTTCATGAGAATGATGCTAACTAACATGCACGAAGGGTTTTAAAGAAGATAAAAACATAGCCTAGGGTTCTTCGTCCAACTTACATCACTTAAATACGTTTCAGTGTCCTCATGTTTCCTGAGACCAAGGTTTGGGTCGTTGGAGGCTCCAAGCGAGCACACAGAAGAAGATGCTAGCAACGGTTCATGACACATGTTAGTATTATTATTATAAGCTTTTGCCTTGGCTCTAATAAGTGCTTCTGAAGTTGAGGTTTGGTCACAACGTAGTTGACCTTGGGATCTGTGAATTCCAAGAACACCACAGTTATGACCAACAGCTTCAGAGTGTTCATCAACCGGTGGGGTTGGCAATTTTGTGCTTCTTTCAACAGTTAAGGATGTTTGCTTTTGAAAACCATGTGATTCTTTAACTGATTGCTCAACCTTGCGGGCTTCAATGATCTCCTCCATTCTTGCTGGAGATGAATGATTGTTTGTCTGCTGGGTTGCACTGTTTCCCTGATGAGTAGTAGATTTGAGAAACACTGCAGGTATTGAAAAGTTGGAGAAGTTCACTTTTGGTGTTGGTGGTGTTTGAGTTGAATCTACTGTTCTTTGTTTCTTGAGCGGAGATGAAGGTAAGCACTGTTGTAAGTGATTATTGCCTATGCTAACGGGCTTAAGTAAGTTTGCAAATTCTTCATGAAGCTTGCTTTGGGAGGATTGACCACACGAATCTTGGCCATTGCTTTGGTGTGAAGTGCTCATGTCAGAGTCCCTTTGAGGTGGAAAGTGATCTTCAAGTGAGTATAATAATGGGTTTAACCTTGTTCTTTTGTTAATGCTGGCATCTTCATGTATTCTTTCCTCGTTTGTCTTTCGTGATCTGTTTGATGAACCTCCTCGTACAACAACCTCACCGTTTTCCCACACCAACTCAAGGAAATCATTGTCATAACTGCAAATAAAACTACCCTCTTAGATTAAAATCAATAAGCTAGGAAAAGATAACAAGGATGAAATTAATGCAATTAGTACTTACATGGAGGCTACATGGGAGGAGCTTCTTGTCATACCAGAACGGCTGGGGTCAAACATCTTCTGAATCATTTGATTGAAGGAAATTAATTAAGCTAAACAATTGAGCCTCAATTCCCTACCTTTGCTGTTAAGTTGTTTCCGGGTTCCACACACTTGAAGTATATATATATATATATATATATATATATATATATGGCAGATAATTAAATAATAGCAGTATTAATCACTTCCTAGCTCCCTTTGTGAAGCCCAATATACAACACATGTGAAGCTAGCTAACAGATTAAGTTGTGATCACGATTTGGCACTGTGCACGCACGAATTGTTGAACCTTTGATGCAAAGTAGTACTCAAATAATGGAGATGGCAGTAGTGTGGTTGTTCTTTCTTGTACGAAAGCAAAATCTTGGGGGTGTGAGGGAATGTATGGCTCTACGAATTAAGACGAATTGGGTAATAAATACTACTATATAGTCCATGTGGTCTTGGTTGGGATGGCATACAAGTCATTTCACAATTTAATTCCTAGTACTCAGCGAAATAAATTTTTCGGGAATTACCTCTCAAAGGTGTCCACAAATTTCATGAAGTTCTCTTTTGTCATTTTATATACTGGTTAGGTGTCACGCAAGAGAAAGGTGGACCAGCATCATATTCATGTCCTTCCTTTGCTAACTCTCTACATTTTTTATTCCAAATTTCCCTAATGATATGTGATATATCAAACAAATTGATTGTTTGTATTTCTCCCTGAATTTGACACACCATATTCCCACATCAAAAAGGAGATATTTAAATTTAAAACACACATTATTATTTTTTTCTCTTTTTATCAATAAAATAAAGTATTTGTTTTGTTTCTTTTCGTTTCTTTTTAAAACAAACTGAATCACGCATGCACAGACAAGTTATCTTGAATATATTCCACACGGACTGAAATAAGATGTTTTTGTTTCGTGTCCCCCCTTCTCATCTTTTTAACTAAAGAAATTACTAGTGGTAAAAAAAATGACATTCTTTTGTAATTTATTTTTTTACCGAAATGTTATTATTTTATAATAAATAAGGAAAAACATGAAAGGGGATAAGCACGACAATATATAAGATCTATTATATTTTATAGCAATTAATTAAGGATAAGATGTATAGGTTCCCGACATGATCACTTGTGGATTCTACTTATTGAAAATCGAAGGTGAGATCTATGGATGAGTTTATGAGAAACACATCTATTCTGGAGGGATTGTTGATGATAATAACCCCACCACATGGAATCTAAGGTTTTGGTGGGGTGTGTGGGGCCCATGGTGGGGGGTGTGTTGGCATGCTTAGAGGACCCTCCACCACGAGCATCTAAGTTCCTCCCTCATGCATCATGTATGATTTTCAATCTTAGGTGTGAGTGGACTCCCACTTTCACGTGAAGCTCACAATGGGTTCACGTGCCACGGCACTCTTGTCGGTACTTTTCGTATTCATGAATATCGATACTATTACTCATGGAGAGTACGATGCAATGCAACACACACCGAAAATGATAGACAACACTGAACGGGCGTGAGGATAACATAATACAGATGATGTCCATTATACAAAATTATGTTTGTTTTGTACAACAGGATTGTAGAATTCTTCAAATTATTGGAGAGATGAAAGAAATTCAAATATTAAATAAATTAAGTTTTTTCATAACAAGTATAATTTATTATTATATATAACTAGTACTCCTATATAAAATAGTATCCTTTATCCAATAATATATATGACTACAGTTTCTACTTTCACTTTCACCGTCATGAAATAAATTGAACGTTTAATATAGTAATATAAATTTATATTTTGACCATAATAACTAGTCCATTGCATTATTTTCCTCAGTTCTAAACACAAACAAAAATCTCTAATGATGACACTATTATTTCTACGATTGTCCGTCGTCGTCCAACAGCCTTGTATTAGGCTTTTTCTGGGAAGTTGATTTGCCAACTACGATTCAAGTTCAACGAACCTCAAACATCATACCATATTCTCCTTTCTGATTTCAGAAAGTTCTCGAACTATTTTCCTAAAACTCTTGATTGATTTTTTTTATAAAAAAAATGCATTCTGAAACATTTTGTCACGTTTATTTGACATAATAATGACATTTTAAATAATAATAATTAAAATTTTATAATATCTTGATCACAATTTTTAATTTTAGATGTAATTTACATAATTTAACTTTTAACTAATTCTGTATAAATTATGGTGTGTTTATAGAATATTCCAAAAGGTTTATGCCTTATATTTGGTTTAGCTTATTTTTTAAGTGTGTATAGTAAGATATATTTTTTTGACGAAAGTATATTAATATATTTTAACAGACTTAGAACAGGCAAGAAAAAAAGAATGGGTGCGCATGTAACTTCATGCAGTGTAAATAGTCCGATCCCTTCCTATGGGGGCCTTTGTTTGTACGTTTTAATTAATTATTTTCAAAGACATGAATTTTATTGATAAAATGTTATTACTGTAAAATCTTTCATTTAAAAGGAATCATGATATTTAATTAAGTTTATTAATTCTTGTAATAAAAATTTAAATTGTTAAAGACGGCCCAGGGAAAGGGGAATAGTTTTGTCAACTAACATTAAAGCAAGACCATTGTTTTGTAGTCGATCCAGTGATCCATCGCATTTCATAGTACACGTTGTTTGTGACACTTGAGAACTATTGACATTCGACAGACATCAGCTCATGGATGTACTCATTCTTTCTTTTCTTTTCCTTTTTTTTATATATGTATTTTTTTTCCGAAGCAACTAAAGAAAAATGTATGGATAAGCATAAACTTCATACGAAGGTTGTTCAAGTCAGCTATACTGTTCCATGCAAGACTGGGCTGCATCATATACTTCTCTTTGCACTCAATTAGCGACAAGTACGTGATAGAACGATACAATAATTTAATAACTTGATTCAAATGAATTTCAAGAGGTCAATAAAAAGAAATTAAGAAAACTCTCAAATTTTAATTCAATTAAATTTGTTGTTTTAGTAACGCTTAATTTACTACGTATGAAAAAAAGAGGGATGAAAATAGACTTTGCATGCATCCAAAATTAGATGGCATCTAGTGGGTGAACTAGTAATTTTAGTTATTAGATTAATCTGCAGTCCATATTAATACAGCAGAGCTTCAACACTAAATATCTTAATTGTCATTGCCATAGCTTCCTCCCTTTAAATCTCCTGTTGATTCTAACATCCGCCCTATCCAATCTTCAATGCTATTCAACAACATAGGCCCCATCGTCACCACCCACCATCGTCACAAACACAGTTGTTACCCACCAACTCTCCCCCATTTCAACAAGAAACCAAACATTTGATCGAACATAAACCAAGTTTAATAACATCCATCTAAAATCCTATGTTATGAAAGAAACAAAGAAAAATTCATCAAATTAATCAAATCAAAACAAATATGAATATATAAATCATTCTAGTTACCAACATCAAACTCAAACGAATCAGAAAATTTCTCGACCTCAACGAAGCACATGTAGTTGTGGCCGACAATGGAGAGTCTATTGTGGCAGCTGAATCGAAGGATCAGGTTTATGTGATATTTACATCAGCGTCACGCTAATCCCTCATCCCGAAAGAAAGGAAAAAAGAGAAGCGCAATGGGTGTGTGCACATCTCTTCCCCCCACAACAAGAAGTGTGGAGAAGGGTGGTGGTGATGCACTTGCGTTAAAATTTCATGGGAGGCAAATGATTAGGTCTTGTTCTCCTTGATAACATGAGGGAGGCTGATGGATTTGTACGCCACAGGATGACAATCATGTTGGAGTTGTTTATTTGAGTGGCAATTGTGGTTACAACGTAAAGAGGAGAAACAATAAATTTAAACAAAAATAAAATGTTTTCTCAATCCCGTAATAATAGCCTTTGTTGTCAAGTTTGTTGATTTTGATTATTATCAGAATCAAGTGTAGGCACCGGCCAAGACCAAAGGGCTAAACAGTAGTATCTTTTTAGAAAGGGCTTACAGAGTTGACAGATTCGAATTTCTACAACCCAGGGTCATGTCTAAGAAATTTATGGCCCAATGTAAAATTTATATGGAGCCTAGTCTAATAATATAAGTTCTGAATCTTTATTTCATTCTTTTAACTTTTTTATTTGTAAAATTATTGATAAAGTTTTATATATTAGCAATTTTAATATTTCTCTCTCAACAAATAATATAAATAATTTATTTAATTTATTATGCAATGCAATTGCTCTTAAATGAGATTTAAATAATTTTTTTAAAAAAACTTTCTTTCAGTGGTAATAGCAATTACAAGTATTGCCAATAATGTTTTATATATAATAAATTAATACATGAAATTGGGAACGAATCTAATCCTTTTATGTAGTGTAACATTTAAAATTATAATACTTCTAAAATCATTATAATAAAATTTATTATTTAATTCAACAAATTTTTTTAAAGCTTCAACGTATTTTTACATATATATATATAAAAAAAAAAGGCATTCCAAATTCGGGGCCTTAACCAACTTCCTTGATGGCCTAAAAGTCTAAAACCATCCACGGCACTGCTACGTACAAGTTATTCTTAGTCATCGTATAATAATGCTCTAGTTGGCAGTTGCTTTGCCAATATTTTTAGGATTGATGATTCTAGTAAATTGTGTTCCTGATAGCAGGTTAGGCAACCAAGTAAAATTATCTTGGAAGCCTTCAAATATTAGTAGATTGTAAAGTGGAAAGTACAGTTTTGATGTATGAAACTCCAGAAAGAGTGGTTTCTGGCAGAACAAAAGGTATTGCCATGACAATTCCTTTTGTTATTCATTACAGCGTTCTTAAATCTTAGGAGTTATAAAATTAGCTTAATAGTCAAGAGAGAAGTCTGGTCATGAGTTCAATTCCTCTTAGCTAACAAAAATCATCAATTAACACCTAACATATGTTGGAAAATAAAAGAAGAGAAGAAAAACAAACTTCCTTCTTAAGAGAAGATTATATCCATTATCTATGAAGTGTTTGTTTCATTAGTGGACTCTTTGAAATGGGCCGTTTGAGTTATATGATATCGTGTATGGATGGATCTTGGGTGAAATATGAGCATTGCTATTAGCCCCACCAAATTACTATTAAGACCTCACTTTTTCAGAAATGCATTTTTTGACAAAAATATCCCTGATTGTTGAAACCCCATAACACAACAGAAATTTATTTCCATTTTGTATCTTTTTTTTTTTTATGAATGGTTTCCATTGTGTATATGTTCAAGTCGCACAGTGGAAACTTGTTTATGTTATGTTAAATTTTTTTTTCATTTGTGTATTTCAGTCAAAATATGCGACAGAAAATTATTTGCATTGCATAATTAATTCTATATACATTATTAAAAAAAGTTATGAATGAATCAAATCAATTACTAAATAATTAATCAAATTATTCTATTTGTGTAATCAATTTGATTCATTCAATTAATTATGTTACTATTTAAAAACATAATTTGTTTAATTTAAAAAATTGCTATACTATTAAAAAGGTAATCAAACTAATTACAAAATACCACCAAGCATGTGGATCAATTGATGTGGAGTTGTTTTAACTTAATTAGAGTCTCCTCGAGTTCGAATTGGCTATGTTGTTGTGTTAAATACTTAGAGAGAGCTTTGTTGCCTATAGTAATCTTATCTAGTTCAATCGGGATTGTCTCTAGCAAAAAATACTCGTGGTCTAAAAAAAGTTACAAAATAAAAATTATTCTTTTTAGTTACCTTGTTTCATAACAAATAACAAAGTTTAAAATTACCCTCGGACTTAGTTGTAATTAATTTGATTTATTCAATTAACTAAGATACTATTAAAAAGGTAATTTGATTCATTCATAATTAATTTAATTACAATTAAAAAAGGATATTTTTTGGTGAATAATTAGAAAAAGAAGATAATTTGTTTCATGACTAATTCAATTACTATTAGAAAAAGCAACTTGCATTGTGTACCCTCTTGGTCGAATGCCAACCAATTTTTGTAGCTTTTCTGACTAATCGCACACCACTTGATTGCTCGCCGAGTCTTCCAGGGGTCAACATTGGTCAAGATTTTAGTATGTCTAATTATCACATTAAATTTATCAATTATTTATATTATCATTCTAAAATTATCTTTTTATTTTCTATTCATCCACTTACTTATTTCTTATTAATGTTGAGAAATAATGATTAAATAAATAAAAATATGTATGAAAAAATAATTAATATATTTAGAAATTAAAAAGAAATAAATTTTGATTTTATTTTTATAATTAGACACAGAAAGAAAGAGTAGTAGTTAGATTGTGATATGGGAAACCATCCCAAAATCCAATATTAGAGATGTATTTCTACCATGCTAGAGGAGGATATAACATAGCATCTAACCTAAGGAAAAGGCAAATTTCACACATACACTTAAACATGCTTCTGGTTAGGTCTTTGAAGCCCTATAGACGATCTATACTAGAACAAAGTGTAATTAATTCAATTTTATTTTAAATAAGTAATTTGTATCATAATAAATTTGATTACTATTTAAAAAAATATTTTTCTTACAAATAACATGTATATATAATTAATTACATAATGAAAATAAATTTTGGTTGGGTATTTCGACTGAAATACACATCAAAATCTTGTATAAACATTTCAATACATGATAAGAATGATTATGAGACATCAATCTCTTATAACAAAGAGTATGTTGTCATTCGATTAATCAGTATATACTTAAAACTGGTTAGGTGGTTAAGATAGGATAAAATAAGAATCAATGAGAATGAGTACTGTATGGGAAAGCAACCAACCGTTCCTGCGTTTGCAAGTTTTGGGGAGAATTTTCACAAGAAAGAAAAGTAGAAATTTAAAGAGGTGTCGCATCCGCTATTGTTCATCTATTCGACTTTGTACGGAGAGACTCTGAACTGGCTAATGAACTCAATTACTAAAGCCTAAAGGGGGTTAACAAAGACGACGGAGACGCCAAGTATTAGAAAAATCAGACGATTTACTCCTGCTATTGAACAAAAGGGGAATGTAGGTTACACGCTGCTTTTCTAAGGTTCAACGCAAATACTCGGTGTTGGAGACCAAATGACAAATTGATGGCTAATGAAAGCAACCTTATGGAGTTATGGTTGGGGTGGCGGGGAACATTTTAACTTTTCTTTTTCATTCTGTTAACGAGGGTCTTAGAGACACGGATTAAATCATAAAAAAATATACTAACTTTTCAATTATTATAGTAATAGTTTTTTTATTTAGAACACAGGTTTTATTTATCAGCTGAAAAACATGTATATTATAATGTGGTACCAGAAGTATTTAATATCTAAAACATTTTAATTAAACTAAAATAATTTCAAATTCAAATTCACGTGTTTGGTGATATTATTGTAATAATATTTTTTTTGAATTACTATTATAGTAACATAGAAATATTGTTTCTACTTTTTTAATTTTTAATAAAATCTGATTAATTTTCTTTGGTGAAGCAAAGATACTGATTAATGTTGTTTTTAAATATTTTCCGTTCGAATATTTATAATTGTCAAGCCTCCTTCTTGGGCTAGCATTCGCCGTTTCTTTAGATCCAAACATAGAAATTCTTGTTCCCTCTTTATGCCTGTGAACCAACATGGAAAAATATCAACATGTGAGGAGGGAGACGAAAATTGCGTTGAACGCGTGAAATCGTACACGTGGGGGCGAGGTGTTGAATGGAGAATATGATACTATGTGGGAGAAAAGAAGTGTGGTTTGGTTGCTTTGTGTGTGTTTGTTAACAAAATAAAAATAAAAATAATAAGGTTGATTTTCTGTCCCCGAGACAGGAGCGGGTATCATTTGAGCATTTCAAAAAAGTCATTAGTAGATTTACACTTGTCACGTTGTTCGACAATTGCGATTCTTTCTTGTTATCGGTTGCTCCCTCCCATTGAGGACATCTTTTTTCGACAATGTCTCTGTGCCCCTCCCCTATTACTCCCTCCAATTTATGGTTCTATCTACCGTTTGAGGATGTTACCAATAGTAGAATTTTCTTTAGGCTTTTTTTAAATGGAGATAAATAATATATTAAAGAAATTTTGTATTATATTTAGTGGAATTTGAATTTTTTTATTCTATTTTAATGTAATCATTTTTTTATTTTTATTTTTTAAAAATCAAATACATCCTTAATTGCAAAAATAAACTTTAAACTTAAAATATTATTAAGCTATCTAAATGACGGATTCAATAAGTTTAAAAATAAACGAAAGTGTGAGAGAAGAAAGCCAAGCATACCTAAATGTTGTAAAACACACTAATTTGGAAAAGGAAGGGGTATTTACGAGGGTTTTGCTTTCACGAGCAAAAGTAAAAGTGAATAATTCGATGCATTAGTCAATTTTAAAAAAGTGGTATTATTCGATATTTATGACTCTGCTTTCATTTAATGCACACTATTAATACAATGGTAGTAGTATTTACTACAAAAATTTAAAGTATTTTTTTTATAGAAAAAGATTAGGAAAAACATTAAAATAAAACCAACATCCCACAATTAGGTCGACACTTCCTATAATTCTTATGCTAAATCAAACCTAAATTTATTAAAAAGAGAAAATTACACAAGACAAAAACCATAAGAAGACTAAACCAAAACTCATGAAAATAGAAACAAAGTCTATACTCAGAAAATATTGCTACCATAAGAAATTACCGAAAAAATATATTCATGCTCTGACCTTGAAAACAAAAGAAGGATAACAATAAGAAATACTTTAAAACATTAATTAAATAGTAGAATATTAATATTTTAATCATTTTAAAAAATTAAATAGAAATGTTTGAATAGCTAAGTAAAATAAATATTTTTTGACTGACATACTGTAATTGGTTAAAAGATCTTACAACTTTTTTCCATAAAAGCAAATGATAGCAAGCTTTGCAGATTGTCTAAGTTGAACTCTTGAAAAGGAAAAGAGATGACAGTTGTGTTAAGTTGGGTTTAGTGTAGCGGTAATAAATGCGCACAACTTATGTTCATAAGTATGTTGTGATGTCGTTGATGGGTTTTCTGCTGTTCAGAGAGCGTTTCAAGGAAGTACATCAATATGTTTTCTGAGCATACAGCAGTTTATGGAGCATCACCAGTTCCAATGCCTTTATATATTTTTGTCTCTCCAATCAAGGTCCCTCATGCGCAACACGATGATTATATCCATTGAACATTCATTAATGGATATTGCATGTATGTACAAAGTTTCAGATATCGATGTTCTCTTGTCCACCCATTTTTGCCCATCCATTGTCTGTAGTCTATTCATTTCCTCCAACTCCTTGCAAACTCGTTTTCTGAGTAGTAGAACTATTAGTATATTCTTTCCTACATGCCTTCTCAACCACTTGTTTCTAACCTTTTCTTAACAGCAATCTTAATAATAATACTAACTAAATCACTCATTAATTTTTAGCCTTTTGGAGTGATTAATATTTTAAAAATACTGATTATTATATTCTCTTGTAATGTATAATTATCAATGACAAGAATCACCCATTTAAAATCCGCATTTCGTTAAATAATTTTCTTTAAATCACTTTTTAAATTTTAAACTTTTCTTTTAATTCATACTGTCATTAACTTCTTATTACTTTTAAATTGTTATTTTTTTTATTTAAAATTTTTAGAGAGACTCAAAGTGCCTCTATTTTCATAGTTATCATTAGTACAATTTTTACATGAAGACATATTATTTATATAATAATATTTTTTATAACATCACATTTTTTATAGTCAGATAATATCCTACAACAAAAAGTCTCACACTGATTCCTCAAAATACAAAATAGAGAAATTCATTTAAAACATGCTTGCGTAGACGTTTAATTAAACGCAACCAACTTTCATCCAAAAGTTTTCCCTTTCTTACTTCTGCATTTTTGTCTCAAAACATAAAATCTCCGTTAAATATAAATTCAACGGTTATCCAAACACATAACTACATTGTTAATTAGTTTATTTCTCCTCAAAGATATTCTTTTATACATATAAATTTGAGAATTGAATTTTTGGTACATATTTTTATTTTGCATTATATCTTTTTTCTCATTCTATTTCTCTTATAATTCTAAAACTTACATACTAATATATATATATACACACACACGGGAGTTTCATAGTTTATAATACTCTTATTTTGACTAATACAAAGGATACACGGGTGTTCTGGAAGATTATTCCCGTAAGATCATCCAATCTAATCGATATTATAATATGTAATAACAATAGTGGTTATATAAAAGAAGTATCCGCATGTTGAAGCAAATGAAAATTAGGGATGGAATAAACACGTGGTCACTGGAAAGATGCCAAGCTGGAGTTTTGTTACTGACACGTGTAGTTGTCGGCTACCATGACGACAATTGAGGTGTAGCAATTACATGGAAAAAAGAAAAAAATTTGGAGAAGAGAAAGTGGTTGATTCTACGAATAGAACCATCATGTCTCTCTCTTTCTTTGTTTATTTAAAGGCCTTAAGGTGGCGGCTTGGTGTGCCAACATCATCATCATCATCATCTTGCTACATTCATTCTCACAACAACAACAATGGGCAAACCCGCTAGTTCTTCCTCTTCCTCTATTAGCAGCACTACCAACCGCCGCCTCCTCATTTCAACCGCATCTTCTCTCACTCAACAACTTCCTACTGATCTCAGGCTTGGACTCGGCATTTCTGCCACTCAACATGTTGCTTCTTCTATTTCAAGGTTTCTATATACTTGTGCATGCTCACGAACCTTAATTAATTGATTAAAGGCTTATGCTATGTGTGTTTTTTATTTTATGATTTAGGGGCCAATGGCAACAACCACACCATCCTTTTGTGAACAATAATTATTCACAAGCTGCTGCTTCTGCTGAAGTGAATGATTGCAGCAACGATCATAGCAGCTTCTTTGTGAAGGTGTACATGGAAGGGATTCCAATCGGAAGAAAGCTCAATATACTAGCTCATGGAGGCTACTATGAATTAGTCAGGACTCTTGAACACATGTTTGACACTACCATTCTTTGTAAGTCTATTATTGCCACGCTCTCTCATTTTTGTCGAATAACTAACTTTTTATTGCTATTAAAAACTATGAATGGGATTCGTTAAATAAGAAGTGAAACACAGCAAAATGACAATGGAATATTGTGTTGTGTTAACAGGGGGAACAGAGATGAATGGGGTGCAACCAGAGAGATGCCATGTGCTAACTTATGAAGATGAAGAAGGGGATTTGGTCATGGTTGGAGATGTCCCTTGGGAGTAAGTGAATTGACTCTTTTTTTTTTTTTCTTGTTGTTGTCTCTGAGAAACAAAAGCATTATATATATTATATTATATGTTCCATTTTGTGAATTAATGTGGCATTTGTTTTGATGGTGTATGTAGGATGTTCTTATCGACGGTAAAGAGGTTGAAGATCACAAGGGTAGACACATTCGGGTGTTAGTTAAGTGAGGAACATGACACTGCCTCTTCCTTCCACCACTGATTAATTTCAAGTTTTGTCCTCTAGAGTGAGACTCTACTGTTGTCGCTGATTAGAAAACTTAGAAAATCTTAATTTACTTAGTGAAGTATGCACAGATAGATGTATATGCATAGCTCACTCTGCTCTTCTTTGGAGATTAATGGAAAAGAATAGTGTTGTATATTAGTTCTCACCCATTCTGGGCTACCGGCTTTATTTTCTTTCCAGAACTCAGATTCTAACTGTTAGAATTTCTCTTTGCCGACTCAATTTCCTCAATTTTATTATTATGTTGAGAGCAAATGAATATACGAGTCTCTGTTTTCTGCCTGGAGATAGAGTAATGTTACATGCCCCGGGGGCAGAGCTAGATCATATCTGTGGACTGAGATTACAACTGCATTATAATTATTGTACTGTCGATTTAACAAAAAGTGTAGAAATTTTTTCTGGTAATGAATGTTGGTACTCCTACACCTGATGCATTACTTCTAATGTTAATTCTTGCGTTGATGTTCAATCTTACGTGGTATACTGGGCTTCCAAACCTTGGATTTTCTTTACTTGTATATGGGACACCATTTTAGTGTTTTTATGCTTAGGTTGATTGTAACCATTTTGATATTATTTCCTTCAAAATACATTGAAATTCGCATAAAAATAATATTTACAAAATAAAATGTGCAAAGTTTATGCTAATCTCTATCTAATATTCCAAGGTTTCAATATTCTCATGTGTTTTTTATTGCAATTTTCTCCAATAAACACGCACATACATTCATCAAATATGAATTTATGACAATACAATATTTCCTTAGATTTTGAAAAGAGAGCAATATTGTAACAGAGTAAGAAAAATATAATAATAAAAAAATCATTCATCCTATTTAATGTAATATTATGAGAAACAAAAGAAAAATTTTAAGTTATTTTTATTATCTTCCAATCAATAAAACAATAAAAATAAAAGAAATAAGATAAACAATAAAAAAAATCTAAAAATAAAAAAAGTGCTCCCTTGCAAAAAAAAATGTTTTTCTATATAACAGAGGAAAAAAATATGCTTTATAATACGGGCAAGAATGAGCCAGCACCAATGCCACATGATTTCTCTCTTTTTGGATTAAAACCTCCAAACAGACCTACAACTATCAGGTGAAACAATGTTGATCTTCCTATCATTTCAAAGTGGCCTAATAGTTTGTAATTTGGACTCTCTGAAGCATAAAAAAAAGTAGATAGCATTATAATTTGGCTTGCATATTGAACCATCATTGATTATAGTTACTGTTTATAACACATTAATTCCTGTTTACTCTAAGTTTAGTATTTTTGTATCTTCTTAATTAAGATGATTGATGCAAGTTTTTGTTGTATGTTTATCTTCTCCTAGATAACTCATTATTCAATGACACTTGTCTTTTTAACTTGGAAATTTTTTTGTTAGTGCATATGTAATTAATTCTTCTAATCTTTTTGCAGAGATCGAATAAGAAACTTGATTGTATCCACATCGCATGCAAGAGTACAAGAAGATAAAAGGAAAGGTTCTTTGACCTTATTTAATTCATGGTCCAATTGTGGGTTCAGGTGTATCTTCTATGTCTTGTTGTGTTTGATATTTTTATGATTATGAATGGATTTGAATTTGTGTATTATGCACAGTATCATCTTCAGCAAGTCAAGGCAAAGATAGCAAAACTAAGGAGCAAGGCTTCAATTATTACTGGAGTCTGGAGCCTCCAAAAGTATGCACATATATAATTTATGTTTGTATCACATTGTTAATTTCTTGTTTACTCAGTTCTTGTACACAACGCTTTCTCTGGCAGCGCTGTACCTATTAGCGTCGTGGTTCAATGGTGCGATCGTGCCTCTATCTTTGAATTCAGATTCACCAAATCGCTGCGAATGAGAATCTCCACGGAGCCAAAACAACCTTACAACGCTTACCAATGCCTACTATATCTATCGTCACAACCTTATTACGCATATGCCTATATTAATTTACACACATAAAAAAATAATACCTGTATTCATTGTCTCAAGTCTCAACCTTATTTGATACTATTTTTTATACTTTGAATGATTTTATTGTAAACATTTTTTATACTATTTGTTGTCCCTAGTATAACTATTTTTACAAATGATTTTACATACTTTATGCCTTTTTAAATTCTTGTTATCACAATTTAAGGTTTTGTATATCATTTAAGATTTTTTTATTTACATTTAACCATCTATTTTCTAATATTATACAATATGCTCATTATTTTTTATTCGGTTATCCTTTTAACTTTTACCAAATTGCGTATATTTTATTATTTATTTTTCAAATTTTTTATTATTATGAAAAATTGTTCAAACACTTTTATATTTACTTTTTCTATTTATTTTGTAATTGTTTTTCATCCGAACCTTTTATTTTGAAAATAATTTTCATACCTGATATGACTTTTGTTTTTACCTATTTTTAAAATAAAAAATATTAATTATATTTTGATAGAAAATATTATTTATTTTGTAATATTATTTATGAGTTGTGGCTGCTACATGGCCCCGTTAAAGCAAAGCAAGGGAAAACTTTTAGTGTTTTGTTAGTTTTCTTCAATAAAAGATTCCTTATCACGTAGCAGGAATAAAAATGTAGTGAACCACAGTAGATTCATTGTGCAGTTTTCTTCAAATTTTTAATTTCTTGTTTTCTTTTTTGTTAATTATTTGCTTTTAATAAAATTGATTTGTTTCTTGAATATAATTGTCTATATTGTGTGAATTTAATTGATTGTTGACATTGACTAATTCAATTGGACTAGTTGGTATTACATAATGGTGATTAATTGTACACTAAAACAAATAGCGTATTAGCGTGGGCCTTTAAACGGTGAAAGCGGATGCAAATTCGACATTAGCGTCGGCTTCTGGTTCAACACTACAAGGTTGAAAGTTAAACAGTTGTCTATCTTTTTTACTAACTTTATTTTGCTTCGACAAAAAAAAATGCTAACTAGATGCCAAATGGAAAAAGAAACGTGTTTTCACTGTATGTCACAAATCACAATACACAATAGAAATTTATTTCTGTTTATGATGAATTCAATACCCTAACCCAATGAAAACAAGTTTATATTGCATAGTGATTACAGCATAAATGTGTTTGTCAAGAATATTTTTGTAAAAAAAAATATTTTGGAAACAATTGGAGTGAATTGGGTTGAGTGGTTAAGAAAAAAGAAAAGAAGAGAAAAATTACCGTTCAATTCCTTCTATTTAAAAAAATTAAGAAAAAAAAAACAATAGGGGTGAACTTACCTAAAACGAGTATTTGAAATGCCCGAGAATAAATAACTCTCCAAGTTGTCTTGTTGGGTTATTCTTTATGTAGATGGTAACTTTCCCCTCTATAATAAGCCCAATTTATTCAATCTCAAAAGACTTGTTTTTCTAGGCCCATCATTGTTAATCATAGAAAGCATCCAACTAACCATTTGATACTGTCCTAAACTACAAGAGGAATGTAAAAGAAGTAAAATCTAAGAGATAAGTGTTCTTATTCCCATTTCTCAATTTCTTATTTACATTTATAGTCCTCGAAGCTAACTAAATTCTAACTGAATCCCCCTTTCTAACTAACAGCACCCTATAACAGATTCTGGAAGGTTCCGCAATCCTTCGAAGGTCAGGGACGAAAGCTACGGGGCCGCAAGGCGTCTAAATGAAATCCCGCAAGTAAGCTGGTTTCTTACACTCTCTCTTGGGCCTGCTTGTATCCACATGTTGATGTTGGTCTGCTGTTGCTGTGTTACTATCAACACCCCCTTCGTCGAAAACGACCTTGTCCGCAAGGTTGTGAAGAACTTTTAACTCATCCCAAGATTCCCAAGATGCCTCCTCTGGAGGGAGATCATCCCACTGGACCAGCACACGCTTCACTGGCGGTGTGACCGAAGAGTCTAATTTCCAATCTAGAATTGCGAAAGGATTAACAATGGGATGGTTGTCTGTGGAGAGCTCAGGGAGCGTCCCTGGTGAGGCTGGGGAGGGGCCTTGGTGGAGCTTCAAGAGGGACACGTGGAAGACCGGGTGGATGCGCGAGGATGCCGGTAACGCGAGTTTATAGGCTACTGGGCCAATGCGCGCCGAAATCTGAAAGGGGCCATAAAACCGTTTGGCTAACTTGGAGTATTTGGGGGCTATCGACGTCTGCCGGTATGGTTGGAGGCAGACATATACCCAGTCACCCACCTCAAAGGATAAATCGCGGCGATGTCTATCGGCGGCGGTCTTCATGAGTTCCTGTGCCCATTGGAGACGGCGGGTCAATTGGGCGTGGATTTGCACGCGCGTGGTGAGTAGCGAGTCAACAGCATCATTCGAGGAGTGACCTTGGAGATAGTGGGCCACCATAGGCAGGGGTTTACCGTAGACTGCCTCGAACGGAGTCATCCCGGTGCTGGAATGCAGAGTCGTGTTATAAGACCATTCGGCGAGTGAGAGGAAACGATACCATCGTGATGGCTGATCATGAACGTAAGCACGAAGGTATTGCTCGAGGGTACGATTGAGCACCTCCGTTTGCCCGTCCGTCTGCGGGTGGTAGGCGGTGCTCATCCGGAGCTTGGTGCCGCTCAACCAGAAAAGCTCGCGCCAGAAGTTGCTGATGAAGATAGGATCTCTATCTGACACTAAACTGCGTGGAAACCCGTGGTGCCGACATACCATGTCCAGGAATAAAACCGCCACCTTGTAAGCGGTGTGATGGGTGGGAAGAGCGCCGAAATGGGCCGCTTTCGAAAATCGGTCAACAACGACCAAGATCACAGTGTACCCCTGGGATAACGGAAGCCCTGTCACGAAGTCCAGCGGTAAGTCTTCCCAGACCTGAGAAGGGATGGGAAGAGGTTGAAGAAGCCCTGCACTCTTCTTCGTGTCATACTTCGTCTGTTGACACGTGGCGCATTGGGCCACATACCGACGGACGTCATCCTTAAGGTGGGGCCAATCGAAATTCTGACGGAGCCGATGAAGGGTCTTCGTGACTCCGGTATGACCCCCGAGGGGCGACGAATGGAACTCCTCTAATAGAACCCGAGTGAATGGGGTTGCGAAGGGGATCCAAACGCGGCCGTGTCGGAAAAGGAGGTCTTGATGAGTGGTAATGTCGGGATGATTCGTAGGATGATCACGAATATCTTGGAGGAGGGCCACGTGTTGGGGGTCCAGTAATAGAGCTTGACGCAGGTTTTGTAAAAAGAGGAAATGGGGAGCAGTTAGAGTAAGGCACGTGGCCTCGGCAGGACTGATGCGTGAGAGTGCGTCGGCGACGACATTGGCTGCGCCTGGTTTGTATTTGATGGTGTAATCAAAGCCCAGAAGTTTAGACAGGTACGTCTGCTGCTCCGGTGTTTGGATTGTTTGAGACATGAGATCTTTCAAACTCTTGTGGTCCGTTAGGATTATGAACGAATTCCCCAACAAGTAGTGACGCCATTTACGCACCGCGGAGGTAATGGCGTGGAGCTCCCGGACGTAGGCGGAAGCTCGTTGTAGCCTGGGACAGAGGGCTTTGCTGTAGTATGCGATTGGGTGACCTTCTTGCAGAAGGACCGCACCCATGGCTGTGCCGGAGGCGTCCGTCTCGAGCGTAAAGGGTATGAGGAAATTGGGATTGGCCAGCACCGGAGTTTCGGTCATAGCTTGTTGCAGTTGCCGGAAAGCTTGGTGCGCGTCAGGGGACCACGCGAATTTGTCCTTGCGAAGGAGAGAGTTGAGGGGTGCTGCAATTGCGGCGTAGCCCTTGAGGAATTTACGGTAGAATCCCGTCAAACCCAAGAACCCGCGGAGAGAGGTGGAACACGTGGGCAGAGGCCATTCGAGCATTGCTGCGATCTTGTCGGGATCTGGGGCCACACCCTGAGAGGAAATTATGTGCCCCAGGTAATTAAGTTCACGTTGTACAAAGGAACACTTGGATTGCTTCAATAGAAATTCACGATCTGCAAGGACTGATAGAACAGCTTCCAAATGGGACACATGGGACGATAAATCTGGGCTATACACTAAAATATCGTCGAAGAACACGGCGACGAAACGGCGGAGAAAAGGTTGAAGGGCATCGTTCATGGCGACTTGGAATGTTGAAGGCGCATTACACAAGCCGAAGGGCATCACGAGGAACTCGTAATGGCCCTGGTGTGTTCGAAATGCCGTTTTATGCGCATCTTCCTCGGCCATTCGTATCTGATGAAAGCCTTGACGTAAATCCAACTTTGAGAACCACGAAGCACGGCCCAGATCATCCAGTAGTTCATCTATAGTTGGCATGGGGAATCTATCTTTGACGGTCACCGCGTTAAGAGCCCGGTAGTCGACGCAGCATCGCCATGTGCCATCCTTCTTCTTCACGAGCAGGATGGGTGAAGAAAAGGGGCTATGGCTGGGTTGGATTATCCCTGTGGTAAGCATTGCTGAAATTTGTCTTTCGATTTCAGATTTCTGAAAATGGGGATAACGATAAGGGCGTACGTTGATGGGCGCGGTGTGAGGGAGTAGGTGTATGTGATGTTGAATATTACGGGAGGGTGGTAAGGTTGAGGGTTCTGCGAAAATTGCTGGAAAGCGTTCAAGGATGGATACTATTTGAGGAGGTAAGGGCGCAGGGACAGGGAGCTTGGCGGTGCATGTGGAGGAAGGGGTGTCTATTGGTAACGCGGAAATGTGGTAGAGAGCGGAGATGCTCTGAGTCTGGGCTAGCCGTTTTAGTTGATGGGCTGACGCAGGGGATAAGGATGGGGGTGCATCAGCATGGAGGGTAATGTTGCGGCCCAGATGAGAAAAAGTCATGGTAAGGTGCTGGTAATCAGTGGTAATTGGGCCTAGTTGCTTAAGCCATTGGACGCCCAAGACCAAGTCTGCGCCACATAAGGGTAAGTGAAATAAATCTAATGTGAAGGTGTGGTCCTGGATCGAAATGGGTACCTGAAGGGACTGAGTGTTGCATTCTAGAGTGTTCCTGTTGCCTACCATAACCCTAAGGGTGGCTGTTGGGGTGGTCGATAAGGCAAGGAAACGTGCGAGCCTGGATTGAATGAAGTTATGAGTCGAGCCACCATCTATCAAGATGATCACTTGATGACGGCGCAGCTGGCCGAGGAGTCGGAACGTTTGGGGGGCTGGAGTGCCCTCCATTGCGTTCAAACTGATTTGGGGGGTAATCTCGAGGTCGGCAGTGATGGGGTTCGGGGTGTCGCTCGTGTTGAAATCCGCCGGAGGCTCGAGGTCATCGTCCGCAATGAAGAGGTGGAGACGAGGTCTGCAGCGGTGGCCGTGGGACCACTTCTCCTCACAGTGGTAGCAAAGCCCTTGTTCGCGGCGGACCGCGAGTTCCTCAGAGGTAAGACGCTTGATTGGTACTCTGGTGGAATTTGAGGGTTGAGGATGCCCTGTTTTGGGTGGAAGGGGTGTGGAGGACGAGCGTTGGCCGCGACGGCGGTCTAAGAGCTTATCCTCCTGTAGACGCGCGAGTTCCGTGGCGTGGGGAAGAGATAACGGCCGCAGTGCTTGGACCTCCCGGCGGAGTTCCGGAATCAAGCCGGAAACGAAGCAGCTTAGCAGGCACGAAGGGGGTAATCCCATGGTGCGATTTGCCAAGCGCTCAAATTCCTTTAAGTATTCACTGACGGTGCCGGTTTGCTGGAGTTTAAACAATGCGCCCTGGGGATCGTCGTAGAAGGAAGGGGCGAAACGTGATTCCAGGGCCTGTAGCATCGCTGGCCAGGACGGAAAGAACCCGTTGCGACACATCCACTGATACCAGGATAACGCGGGTCCTTCCATGTAGAAGGATGCGACGGTGAGCCGTTCGTTCTCTGGAATGCCCTGGTAGTCGAAAAATTGAGATATTTTGAAGATCCACCCGAGAGGATCGTGGCCGTCGAAGCGTGGCACTTCCAATTTCATGTGATGGCGGTGGGAAGAAGAGGAAGAATGTACTGGTGTTGGCGGTGGGGGCTGAGGGGAATTAACGGCGATGGCGGCGAAACGATCGAAAAGTGCGTCAATCTTGGCGGTGAGGGACGCGTGAATGGTATCGATTTTGTTGTTCAGAGATGAGTTGTCCTGGGAGAGGGTTTTAACCGCTTCTTCCAATTTATCGGTGGTAACCTGGCGTGTGTGGTGCTCTTGCATGGCGGAGGACGGGAGGCAGGTCGGACCAGTTGATACGGTCCTAAACTACAAGAGGAATGTAAAAGAAGTAAAATCTAAGAGATAAGTGTTCTTATTCCCATTTCTCAATTTCTTATTTACATTTATAGTCCTCGAAGCTAACTGAATTCTAACTGAATCCCCCTTTCTAACTAACAGCACCCTATAACGGATTCTGGAAGGTTCCGCAATCCTTCAAAGGTCAGGGACGAAAGCTACGGGGCCGCAAGGCGTCTAAATGAAATCCCGCAAGTAAGCTGGTTTCTTACACTCTCTCTTGGGCCTGCTTGTATCCACATGTTGATGTTGGTCTGCTGTTGCTGTGTTACTATCACCATTTGTTTTACATCTACTTTTACTGGATTCTGCCTATGCTTCAACTTAGATGCCTTACCATAGTTTTGCGACATATAAGCAAGCTCGAGGATTTAATTTTTAAACTCTAGCAAAAGAAGGAGTATTTGAATATCTTCATTCTTTTCCATAGCTACCTCCACAAATCTTAAACTCATCGAATTCATTTGACTTTGCAGAAAAGATGCATTGATTTTCTATCCAGCCATACTATCTATATACATGAAACCCAGATTGCATCCAGCAAGCTTTAGTTTTTCTTAATGCAATTTGATCGGTCAATGTTAATTTGTTAAAAATGTAAGTTGGATATTCAAACCCAAGACACAGAAAAAACAAATGAAAAACCTACTAATATATGTAGATTTGGACCTAAGTCAATTTCAAAAGTTATCTCATGGGATAAGAATTGTCCTTTACTTATATATTTTAGAGCTAAATTACAATTTTAACTAAAAAAAAGTGAGATCAAAATCAGAAAATTAATTATGATATTTGAACCGGAGGAAAAAAAAAACGGATTTTTTTAGGTGTCAAAAAAACGTTGTAGAGTTACAATCTTATTATAAATACTATTAATACGGTTACATTTTTATTAAGCTCCAGTATATTTGTTTGTGGGAAAAACAATAAAAAAAATTGATCTGTACTGTATTAGCTATAGTTTGAAAAAGGTCCTCATGGGTTGTGTTTGATTGTAAAATTTATTAGTGTGAAAAAAATATCAATGAGAGAACTTGTTCTTTAATGTTAAAGGTGTTGATAAATTAGCCTATCAATAACATTTACCAAGTAAAAATGATAGTTTGAGATAACCAAAAATTACCATTAGCTAGAAAGCAATGGAAGGAGCTTCATGTTTAATTATATATTCGTTAAGTATATCAGTTTTTTCTTATCAGCCAAAAACATGTTATTCTCAATTGTAATTATTATTATCTGAAACAAGAACTATGTAGACATATTTTAAATAGTCGGCTATGATTGGCTTGTAAAAATCTGCAAGGTAAGGTATATATGTGGAAGATTGAAGGCAGGATCATAATAGAGGGTGGGTAAGCTCGTTGATAAATATATAGTCAAGCACTTCATTTTCTTCTAGTGAATGCTTACAATAAAACAAGCGGACAATGGAGTATTCAAAACAAAGAAGAAGATGTCACTTTTGAAGGAAAAAAAAAGAAGAAGAAAAGAGTAGTCTACGCGCATATATAGTTGAAAATGGGGACTAGCCTCTGAGCTTTCTTTCCCTTTCTCTTCTCGTTGGGGTACATATGATATGAGGTCGCTACCTTTACCAAATTCTTAAGATGGGTTGGCTAATTCCATATATGATCACACCCATATAAGTTGGTCCAAAACGAACCGTGACTTTTAGGTTAAAAAGTCGCCACCCTAGCTATTTGCTATGTAGAGCGATACAAGATAGAAAAAAATAAAAAGGCAGAAGATGATAAAACTTATTGATTAATTAAACTTATATTTTAAGTATAATGAAAAGCATCTCTTTGTCGGTTTTTTATGACCATGAAGATGGTTCTAGTTTGCAAGAATTCAGATTACAACTACTCCTACGTACGTGTCGTCTCGCTATATATTTTTGCTTATCTATATTTTTTGTCCTATTAATTAATTAGCTTTTTTTAATCTCGCGCACTGATATATATATATGTATGTATGTATCAAAATACAACAAATAATATTAGCAAAACATATATATGTATTAAATGAAGATTCAGATAAAATTATATTCAAATTTATTTTCAATCTTAATTTTTTGGCTTGCTGCAAGTACTTGATGATCGATTACTAAAACCCTTTGCAGGCTTGCACACACTTGACACAAACCTCGTAACTTTATCTGAAAGCTATTATGTTTAAAAAAGAATACGATCGGTGGAGTAGGGGAGGAAACAAGACCCTTAAAAATTAATCAAAACATTTTAAGCAACAGTAAAACGAAGGAAAGCTCTGAATACAAAATATTGGTAATAATAAAACAAAACTAGTTGACAAACGTAAGAGATGAAAGATCATTTTCAATTAGTTGATCTTTTTCTTTTCTTTTATCTTTGGTCCCCATTCAGAGATGCACGCCATGCATGCGTATGCTGACATCAGGTTTGTATATGGATTGATCTTAATTTGGCTCAGGAAAGTGAGGAATTAATTTCAACTAATAATGAAATAAGTGATGATATTACAATACACATATATGTATATAATTAATTTATTTTTATTTAATAAATAAATAAAATAAAAAAACAAATCTGTCAATTTATAGCATCAAATTAAATCCCTTAAACGTACAAATTCAAGTTAAAAGGTTTTGTTTCTATTGGATGAAGCCGATAGAGAAGCCGAGTTTTATATGTATATAGATAAATCTATCCCTTAGAGAATTCAGATCAAGCTTTGTATATAAAATATTTCTTTTGAGATGCCAAATTATTTATTAATTTGGAGGAGCCAAATTCTTAAGGTACAAGGAAAAGAAAAGCCAACTAACAGAGAAACACTGTCTTGAATTATTTGCGGTGCTAGTGCTAAACCTAATGCTTAATAACAAGAGATTAAGAGTCTATTGCTCTATTATAATAATGGAAGCGTGAATTAACAAGGAAGGAAATAGCAGCTACCCACATACACGTGAAGTTTGGCTTTGGACTTCGACGCTTTTGGATTGGACGTGCGGGTAATTAAAGTGGGAGTATTGGGTGGGGATATCAGCCCTATATTTGCGGCTATGTTATTTATCCCTTCCCAGAAAATCATACAATAGAACTACTCCTTTCCTCTTTTTGTCTTTTTATTGTTTTTCACTTACATTTGGTAAAGCTAACTGAAAATTAACTTAAAGGTTTCCGTGTACTTATTAGATTGAAATTTTATAAACCAATTTATTAAATTAGAATTATTTAATAATGAAGTAATTGTTACATTACAGGAATTGATAAATATAAAATGAGATGAAAAGATGCATTTAGATTTACAGGCTATGTTTAATTTTCGTTTCTCAATTTGAAAAGTAAATTTATTTTAGTGACATATTTGGTTATTTTTAAGAATACTTTTATATATGAAAAATTTGTCTAAAAACTAAATTCTATAAAAACTAAACTTATGTTACTTTTGAAAATTCAATATATTTGTTGACAAGTTTGACTGAAACTTAAGTTCACAAACTTTATTTCAAACATATACACAATCGTTAAAAGCCATAAATGTTTTGTGCATGGACTGGCTTGTCGAGATGAGGTTGACTGTGTGCATCCAAGAGGATACACAACCTTTAAAGCCAAAAATGCCTTGTTCATGAAGTGACTTTCGAAAATAAGGCCAATCGTGCCATGTTTCAAAGGGTACAGTTTTTTATATTTTTTTTTATTTAGTAGAAAAAAAATATGTTTTTAGGAAATTATAATTATAATTTTTATTAATTTAAATCTTATTAAATTTTAAGGATTAAAAATAAAATAAATAGCATAATATAAAATAAATAATATTATTTTAAAATATCCAAAAATAGATGTATTAAAATAATAAAAAAATAATTACAAACTTACAAATTAAAAATTAATTAAAGTATCGTCTTACAAGCTCTCTTTTTTTATACATAAGTGACTTACAAGTTAGTATAAACTGATGAAATAAATTTATTTCTCAAACACATTTATTATCACTGTATTTGTGTATGCGTGTGGGTGCAACTTGTTTTGCATCAGTCATCCATTAATTGAAGTGTTGCGTTTGTTTATTTTGACTTCGCCTTGGTATTTGTTTCCTACAGTCGCCGACCCTAATTAACTATAATTTATTAACCCTTTTTTGCCTCTCGATACCGGGAAGGAAAAACTCTCACTATCATATATATATATTAATACTAAAAGAAACCGTTTTCAATTTTAGCTTACTGAACAAATACAAGACCACTTTTATTTGAGAGTAAACTAAGTAAATTTTGACTATTAAATCTTATCTGAGTAATCAAAATTCAAACATAGAGGTTGCATAGTAATTATTAATTTTTTTATCAATAAAGAAGTATATTGAAGAGTGAAGACTCGAGAAAATGCCAAAGATATATGGTCCATGTTTTTGTTGTCACGGCAGCGTCGAGCATGATACGAGAACAATGAACAATAATTGGCATCGATCTCTAGGACTCAAACTAAAACCAAATTCTTGGAAAGTCTTACCAAGCTCCAATATGTCATCAATAATAGTGATGCCAATATGAGAAAAGAGGTTTTGAATGTTCTTTTGAAGCATTGCTGACTGTTACAGCTAGCTTGAGGATCACTTTCAATGTGCACCTTTTGCAAGTGTTTTCAATGTGTTTGTTTGATAATTAAAAAAAATTGAGTTAATTTTGGTTAAGAATGATTCTAATTTTTATATTTTATTGTTATTTTTAATGAAATAATAATAAAAATAATATTTTTGTAATTTTTAATTAGCAGAAGTTAAAAGAAAAACATTTTAAGTGCTTTAGAGAAAAATTGAAAAAGAAAACCTTGAAGAAAAAATTGGAAGAATTGGATAGTCCGCTTAGTGTGCATCCTTGCTAAGCAGGAAAGCTTAGGCTTAACGCAAAGAAGACCCACGAGGAAACTCAAAGGTGCGCTCAATGCGAAAATCAGCGCTCAGCCCATGAAGTCAGCGTGAAAAGTAAGCTATCTTAGGTCTATAAAAGGAGTAAGAAACAAATGAAAAAGACACCACTCCGAAGACTCAGAGCTCTCTGATGAATACATCCTAAGTCTGAGTATCTATAATAGGGGAAACTCTCTTTCTATGTTCATTATTTCATTTTCCTCCTTTATTCATCCATCTTCTTCTATCCACATCAATCCCTAAAATATAAAATCTCTCATGACAATAAAAGGTTAAATCTCATTAGTTAAGGTCTAACAAACTAAAAAAGCCAAAAGATGTATTGTATGTTTCATCTCTATCAATGCAAACAAGTGTTTTCATTCCTATCATCCTTTCTTATTTTAACTTCATGTATCATTTATCCTTGCATCATCTTTAGGGGCTAATTGCTCGACAGAGGGTAATCCTTAGTAGAAATACAAGGAAGGTCTTATATGCATCAGTTTTAGGGATTAGTCGCTCGACAAAGGGTAATTTCTAATAGAACTCAAAGGAAGGGGTATCTTAATAAAATTATTGTTAGACATAGAGTGATTGCATCATGCTCATGCATCAAAGCAAACATCTAGAATTAGAATTTCATGCATTTTATCTATTGAATCTTTGCAAAAACATTTGGAAAATAGATAGGTAGGATATGTTTGTCATCGTGAGATATTAGAAACAAGTACTTTAATAAATGCGGGTAGGAAAAATTAACCTAATTGATAGAAAAAATCTAAAATGATACATCTTAGACAAATAAGACATGCTAGATCCCAACATTATCACATTCTGAATTTATCTTTTTATCATCGTCTTTATCTTTTATTTTTCTTATCTTTTACAGTAAAATTTATCATCTATTTTATTTTTTACTTTTTTATCTTTATCATTTTTTAATTTAAATCTTTATCTTTTATTTTAAATTCCTTATTTATTGCTTGTAGATTGGATTTGTATCAATCTAAGTACAAATAAAGTCCATGTGAATTTGACACTTGAACTTCCAAATACTTTACTAGTTGAAATAATTTGGTGTACTTGCCAATAAGTTAGCACTGTTATAATACTTCCAAAAACATTATTAATTATTTCCCCCATGTTACAAGAAATTAAAGACACCCAATTCCTACTTTGCCATTCGATGATAGAGCTGTGTCCACTGTCCACACATTCAACTTTACTAAAAATTATTAAGTGTTTTGGGTCTTTCAAGACTATCATCCATACTAATCTCTATATAATATATAAGTAATAGTTATTAGTTCTTTCATGTTAATTGAAAAATATATGAAAAATGATTGAGACTATAGAAAAATGGTGTTCTAAAGAAACTATTAGATGATAGTAGTTAATAATTCTATTCTTTCATCTTTTAAAACAGATTTAACCGTGAAAACTTTTTGTTTCAAAATTCACGAGCTAGATCCACTTTAAATTTTATTATACTTGTCTAAGTCGAACATCGGAGAGATTTTCATTAATAATAAGTCACAAGTATATCACACAAATGAACATGACATTACATTTTAATCCAAAATTTTAAAGCATTAAATTTATAGATCTTCTTTACTTATATGTTATTCAAGTTATTTATTTTTATTTAATGTGAGAGTTTTCACTCTGAAATTCAACCGTTTATATACCCAAAAAATAAAGCAAATATAACAGTGAAAGCTCCCTTTGCTTCAAATCTCCAACCCCAGCAATCTTTTACCTTTCCAAAGGAGCAAGGTAATTAATTAAACTGCAAATGATGGAGTGAAGGCTTTTTACGATATGTATTTTCAAGATTCTGACCCCACCAAAATTTGGACATAAGTTGATTCATCCCATATCCGAAAGATTTGGAAAGTCTAAAACACCCCATCATGTAAGTTGGAGTAGCAAGGGACACTGCATTTAATTAACAAGAATTCCTCCCCTTCCTTGGATAATAATTTTCTCTCCATCCTTGCAGCTTTTTCCATATATATACTCTCTTTTGATTTACATGTTGGAATGGATTATTTTTGTTTCTACCCACCGTTTGTTGGTAGACCCAAATGCTCCTTGTATTAATTGTATGGCCTAATTTCTCTCTGCTTCTTGTAACATCACACTCAATCCCTAATTTCTCTCTGCTTCTTGTATACTCAAACTTTGTAATAAGAAAATTAAAGATCAAACTTTTTAATTTTTAATCAAGATTTGTTTCCTTATCTCTCAAATAAAAAAGATAACTTCACGGTCAAATAACTCTTGCAAGAAAAAAAAAAACAGGTGTACGTTTTTTCAGCTTCAGTTTTCAATTTTTATTTATTTATTTAATCAGCAGATACAAGGAAATTATATTAATTTATAGGCATGCAGACCCATAAAATACCAGTACTGCTTCAACTTATAGCTGTAACACTAAATGCATATTCCTAGAAAGAAAATTGATGAACCTGCTAGCTGGGAACCACGACGTGCATGATAACAAGTTGTACACTTCCAGTCTATGGAGAGCCAACTTTGTCAAAGTTATCTACAAAGAAAGAGGAATTTAATGGAAATTTATGTAACCTGGCATTGACTTGAAGATATTCATAAAGCTTGCACATCTTATTCACATGGAAAGAGAAATATGGTTTAATTTATTAATTATGTGAGGTAATGACAATACATTTGGCCATTCTCTGCCATCGTTGAACATACTTGGTTTTTCTATACGATTATTTACTACTCCACGAGGAGAAGAAAGTCCAAAGAAAGCCACACAGATATTCATATCAAATCAAGTGGCACATCCAGATTCCAGAACCATTAAGTCATTGACCAAAATTAAACTGAGACTATTTTATATTTTAATGTATAAATGTGATCCTCGTCGAGCAGCAGGCATACGGTGGTTTTTGCCTCTATTTACAAGATCTGCATCTATTAAACAAAACATCTGTCATATTGAACGGAAAAAAAAAAAGCATTAAAGATTTTGACGTGTCATTATATAATTTGAGAAGTTGATGACAATAATATGAAATACTTTATATAAATTTCATGTAAATTTTATTTAGCTTATCATAAAAGGAAAATCATACTATCCTAATTTTAGATGAGTGAGTTTTACACTGCCTTCTTCTTTTATGTTAAAATATACACTCATCTTTCTTGACAAATTTGAGTTACAAGTTTTCATTTGTTTAATCGATCGATCATCATCAAAATATTCTTACATCTATTATCATTGTTCCTTCAGATGATGTAAGTATTGCATTCTTCTTTTTCTTATGTTAAAAATGTTTATTTCCTTTCCTCGATAGATCGATGCAAGTATATTATATTTATTCTATTTTAAAATTTTCCATTTAAAAAATTATAATTAAAATATCCTTTACACTCTTTTATATTAAAATATACAGTTTTCTCCTTTAATAAATGAAAATACAGTATTGCAAAAGTGAAACTCTAAATGTAATTAAAAAAAAATACTTTAAAACTACAAGTAAAAATGCGTCCTTTAAATTGAGAAAGGAATACAAGACTGTCCTAAAAAAACGAGGAAGGAATGCAAGGTTGGGTCTTCAATAAACCTCGATTGAGATGGACGGTTGATCCCAATGACGTCGTCGTTGCTTTCAAAGTCAGTGGGATTAGGTTTTCCAATCCTGTGGGCCCCACTCATTCCAACTACCGTCCAATAGTGAGAGCCGTGCCGTCAACTGGGTTGACCTTATGGGACTACCCCACGTGGATGGATTGCCCGACCGATCCCTAACCCCGTTATTCTTAACGCCGTTCCCAAATCCCCATAAAAATCTATGTTAACTTTTCAGCGTTTTCTTTCCTATTTTTCGTCCGTTCTTAATTATAATATATTTTTTAAATTAATTCATATTCATTAAAAACAATTAATTTATTAAATATTTTTCCTTTCCATTTGGTAATAATAACAGGATCGATTTTTGACTGATAAAAGTAAAATAGTTTTAACAATATTGTTTTCAACTACCGTGTTCAGTTATAAATAGCTAATAGTAATTGTTAGTAGTATAGCAAATACTCTATATTAATATATAAAAAAAACTCTCTATTCATTAAATATAATTTAATTTTATCAATTTTTTCGTGCTTCAAGTTAATAATTGGCATCTCTTAAAAAATTGACCCCTTAATATAACCCAAAAAAAATCTCCTTCAATCAATTTTTTTATATTATATATTTTTTTAAGTCAATTTCCTAACGAACTGAACATAAAATTAATTCAACTTTTAGCAAATCACATAAACACAGTATGCTTTTACATAACTACTTTTGAACATGTTTTTACTCTGTTTATATATGCAAGGCTTAATGGTGACGTCAATTATGGCGAAAAAACGGCTGGTCCCACCTGAGTTAATCTGAATCCCAGCTCGCTCTCAGCATAAGAAGGTTAGTTTTTGTCCATTTAAAATTTATTGTGGGACCCCTAGCTCAAGGTCCAAGGAGGGAGAGGGGTGCAAATGCAATACCACATTTAAACCCATTGCGTTGAATGCCAACGCTAACTATACCAATTTATTTCTTCTTCCTCTTCTCTCTCTGCATCTCCATCTCACCAAATACATACATGGACAACCGACACCACCACCGTGAATTCACCTTCTTAAGCTCCGCCCACTTCCTCGATCACATAGATCCTCCTTCTATCAAAGAAATGGATTTCTTCTCAACTTCATCGCCTCGTGATCATAAAAATAACACTAGTAGCCGTGATACCAATGATGATCACTATCAGAATCGTGATGATCAACATGACACTCATGATCGCCATGGATCACCAACACGCGTCATTGATCACCGTGTAAACGTGAGGTTTCAGATATGGATTTGCCAAATTCTGCATCACTGTGTACTTAATGCAACTGATTTTTTTTTTAAAAAAATATTTTGATGTTTGTAGACTGGACTCAATTTAACTTGTGCAAGCGCTGGAGTGACAAAAGCTGAAAATGGTGAAAATCCTGAAACTGAGGTTTGTATGATACCGTAGGAGTTGTTAGGACTGGATACCCGTAAATCAAGGTCTGTAATTATATGTATGCTATTTATTTATTTATTCATTTTTAATTTTTGTTTTGTTCTCAGTTGAGTTCTCTTGAAAGTGAATTGCTGAGACTACAAGAAGAGAATAACAAGTTAAGAAATGTGCTGGACCATATTACCAAAAGCTATACCCAACTACAGGCTCAGTTGTTCATCGCCTTGCAAAACCTTCCTCAGGTGACTTTGTATAAATTAATTTCCAACTTTTAGTTATATGCCTTGAAATGATCAATCTTTTCATCCTCACGATAAGAACCTATGTTAAGCATATTTTCAATGTGTTGATTAAAAATTCGTTTTTGTTTTTCAAGTATTATGAAATGATTTGTTTGTTGTGTGTGCTATTTTCTTTTCTTTTTTTTATATGTATTCTAGTTCGGTGAAGAATCAAGGGTAGCGTGCTTCACTTAAATTAGTAAGCGTGCAATTTCGTTTTTTCAAAACTTATTCTACTTGTCATGTATAAAAAATATATATTCTTTCAAATAAATTATGATATAAGTTGTGTTTTTTTCCAAACAGTACAAAGTGCCGTGTCTAATATATTTAATTAAATATTCTAAAATATATTAAATATTTAACTTTTTTTATTTCTAATATTTTCTACTTTTTTAGTGTATTTAATTAATGTCATGAAAATAACCCTTAACAAATCTCATTATTTTTTTTCTTCTTTAAAAGCACCTTAATTGTTCAGACCCCATCAAATACCCACTTCAACTAAGCGACAATTAATAGTAACAAGTACTTGCAGATAAAATGATGCTATACCTCAATTCGATTAATTCTTAGCAAATTAATAATATTTTTAATTTGAGAGTCCTTCTAGTTATATACGAAATTCTTGATTAATAATAAGATAAAAAAAACTATTAAATTTAGTTGGAGGAGTTCATAGGTTTAGGAAATTAATTACTATACTAGTAATAAATTGTAAAAAAATCAAAATATAAATAATATAATATAAATATAAAAAAACAAACATAAATTTTATATGATTATTCACGGTATTTAAAATAAAAAATGAAAATAGACAAATCAAAAAGGAAAGGAAATGTTTGAATAAAAATAATTTTCCTTCAAATTTTTATTTTTTTTAGAGAACAAGATAATATGAATATTTTATTATGTTCTATGATACATTAAAAAGATTCTATGATATATGTGGTGTGAAAGTAAGTTAACATTTCTATCGGCTTGGCCCTCGCATGTGGAAAAAAAAGAAAAATTCTTACACTCCGGACGGATATAACTGCAAAAAACTCATTTTGCAAAATTCATGTGCACACACACTTACTTGTACCGACAGTTAAAATCCAAAGTACTTTAACTGTCAAAATTCATGCACACACGTACTTGTAGCAACAGTTAAAATCTATTTCCATATTACTGAACTGATACTTGTGGAACAGAATATGGAAACAAAAATTGTGGACCCAGGAACAAGCAGAAAGTTAGACGTGGTCAATGATGCATCGGTTTCGGATGAAAAGACTGATCAAGATGTATCGGTTTCTCGTTCAAACAACGCGGAGGTAATGTCAAAGACACATGATCATGATGACCCTCAATTGACTAAACTATTGAATCTTGGAAAGCAGGCTTGTCCTGATGCTGCAGAAGATGTTCTTGACCGGTCCTCTTCACAGAGCTGGGGCTCATCCAAGTTAGAAGAACAACCCAAAACTACTGCAGAACAACTTGCTGCAGATCAGATTCCTCTCAGAAAAGCCAGGGTTTCCGTACGTGCTAGATCAGAAGCTCCCATGGTAATTAGTATTCATCTCATTTTATATACACTGTACCACTTAATTTTGCATACTCAATTTGAGCTAGTTAATTAATTAACAAAGATCCAGCAATTCTAAATTCTAATTACATTTTACTTTGAGAGTGCAAACAATTAATAAACATATATTGGTTAAGCGAATTATTATAAAAAAATTATATTTTTTTTATTCCCACAAATTAAAAGCACGCACACTCTTACCAACCGATCAGCACAAATTATCATTAATATAACATTGTTGGGATTAAATAACAACTTTTACAATTTCAATATATATATTATTTATTTCGATATTGAACTTTTATTTATTAAAAAACTGTAAATATCTTTTATTAATTTTAAGATATTAAATATTTTTTATTAACAAATATTAATCGTTAATCATTAATTTTTTTAATGAGGGAAGATTTGAAAAATTTATAATCATTCATTTTTTTTTTATCATCAAATCAATCTTATAAACATATATATATTTATTTAATTTTTTTTAAAACAATCCAAAATAACTATTATTTTGGAAGGGGTGAATACAATAGTTTAAAAAAACATTATAATAGTATTAATATGTCTCAAAATGAAAGTATAACATGCAGTTTTCTTAATTCAACTAGTTTAATGCCCGGGTAGCAAATGGATGCATACATGTAGAAATTAATTGAATGAACAATTAACGTTTTGTGCTGTGGCCCTTTCAGATTAGCGATGGATGTCAGTGGAGGAAATATGGACAAAAAATGGCCAAGGGTAACCCTTGCCCTCGTGCTTACTATCGCTGCACTATGGCTGTAGGATGCCCAGTCCGCAAACAGGTAAGTAACTGTACTTTATTCTAAGCATAAAAAACTATATATACTTTATTCTAATACATGCCTTTAATATATCATTATTCAAACCAAATGTAAAACAAAAATATTTCTCAAATCCAATATCATAATTTTTAAGAAATCAAAAGAAGCCACATGTTATATTCCTTTGTGTGTACATTGGTAAAAATATATAGTCCTATGCATGTTTTCAACACAGGTTCAAAGAAGTGCAGATGACAAAACAGTGTTGATAACAAGCTACGAAGGCAATCACAACCACCCTCTGCCGCCAGCCGCCACCGCCATGGCAAATACTACATCAGCAGCTGCAGCCATGCTGCTATCAGGTTCAGCAGCAAGCAAGGAATCGCTAACAAACTCTGCAGGATATTACTCTTCTACAATTCCCTATGCTTCAATGGCAACCCTATCAGCTTCAGCTCCATTCCCAACCATCACTCTCGACTTGACCCAAAACCCCAACAACGCCGCCATGCAGCTGCACCGAGTACCACCAGGCCATGGCGGCGCCACGTTCCCTCTGCCACTGCATGCGGCAGCATCTGGTGGTCCCCACCTTCTAGGGCACCCCTTGTTCTTCCAACAGAAGCTGCTTCCACCGCAAGCATTAATGCCCCTTCTTCAACGACAACCTTCGTCGATGGTCGAAACGGTGAGTGCAGCCATTGCTTCTGATCCGAACTTCACTGCAGCTTTGGCAGCAGCAATCTCATCAATCATTGGAGTACCAAGAGGAGGCAATGACGGTAACAACAACAACAGTGGAAGTGGTGCTATTCCAGGTTCACCGCAGCTTCCTCAATCATGCACTACTTTCTCCACCAACTAGCTGAATTTTGAGAAACTATATACTTAATTTCTCTATGTATATACACAAATTAAAAGAGAAGATTAGGCATGCTCGCGCTTAATTTACTGTTTTTTTATTTTCTTATATGTAAAACAGATTAAGAGTCACCTCTGATTCTGAATGCATGACTCTATAAACAAATCGTTTGAACCTTACCTTCGACCTGCAGGAGCATGCATGTAAGTAAGTTGATCCTTTTGGTACAAACTTTTGAAAGTTTGTAGAAATAATAGTCTGGATATAACTTAGGTTATATACGTCACAGATTTGTAATTTAATTCCCACCATGTGATTTTTTTTAATTTATTATTTATAGATAGATAAAAAATTTAAAAAGTTATTATTTGGTTCTCAATTCCTTAAAAATTATTTCTTTAAATTAATTTATTTCTTAACACGCACATATAATTAACACCGTCTGTCGACAGTATTATATGATATAGTAAAGTGTAAGGATTACTAATATTATATTTACTTTTTGTATCTGTGACAGATAAATATTTTTAATTCAATCTATCAACTCTTATAATTAATAGTATCATGGAATTCTCCTAGTTTAGCATCGCCAACGAAAGAGAAAGAGGATCTTCAAAACCATTGCACGCATAACATTAAACTAATTAATATTTTAATATAAATATTAATTAATTTGAGGATAAGAATGCACTTTAATTTATGAAAATATAATTTTATTTTCTAATTTAAAGTCAGCAAATATGACATTTGACTAATTTAACTGAAGCGAAATATAATTATTGGAAACCATAACATTCTCTCTCTAAATTTTTCAATGTATTATTCCTAAATAATACTCATCGACCTTTAAATGAATACTGTGAATTGTTTTATATTTTTTAAACAACAATACATTTTTATGGCAAATGCTAACCACTAGTTAAGAAATTTAAAATAATCTTTTATTGGAAAATATAAAATTACACTGCACAGAAAATTTTTGTATTTTTTTATAATTTACATAATAAATATTTTATATATATATATATTTTTTAAATATCGTAAGGTTAAAACACTAATTAGTCGGACCCTTTAATTTTTATTCTATGCCTTTGAAAACCATAGGAAACATGCACTTTCATTCAGTCAAAGATTTGTGCAAATTTTGAAGATCCCGAAAGCATATCCTGCATTCATGCGTGGGTCTGATAACATGATAAAACTGTGACAATAGTGAATCAGGAAGCCGAATGGAAACAACTAACAGTACTAGAAGTACATTATTAAAATTAGGAGTAGAAATCCGAGATATTGGATCTGGAGACCGCAATTAGACCCTAGCTCTTTCCCACAGTATTCCTGTATGCATTATTATTTCATTGTGACTATTGACTAAGCAAAATAAATAAGCGGTGGAGGTTAGCAATATCCTACTGTACTAGTAAACTAGTATTTCCATATAATTTTTATTTTATAATTATTATTTTAAAAACTATATTTAAGGTATGATTTATAATCATGTGATTATGTAAAAAAAAAAAATACACTGTCAAAATTAAACTCAATATATTAACTCGTCAATCTGAATATAGATTAATCAAGTTGCTGGATGTTGGGCTTGTATTTTGTTCTCAGGGTACCTCTGGTAATATATATAATTTGCCTTTGCTGATTTAAAAAAAAAAAAAATCTGAATAACTTGCAAGTTGTGGTGGGATCTCGGTTGGACTGATTCTTTAATTAACTTCAAATCTCCCAATAAAAATCTCAATATAAACTTGCAAGTTGTGGTCCTACTGCTATTTTGTTGATTTTCAATGACGGTGAACTTTGAGATTCATAGGTGCATATATCTCGGAATAGTTGTCCGAAGCCGATATTAATTTGAAGTAATTAAACAATGTCAGCTTTACAAGTGCAAAATGAATATTTATGAAACGATAACTCTGAATTTCGAATCTAAAGGTGGAGGAGGAGGATGTAGCGGCAACACAGAGGTGCGAGAGAAGGGATTAGTGACAACGGCGAGAAGGTGCGATGAGGTGGAGAGGAAGATGGGGAGAAGAAGAGAGTGAGAGAGGGGAGAAGACTAAGACGGGGATAGTAAAAGTTTTCGAAGTGCACCAAGCAAAAACGATGTGCATAAAGCAATTACCCACATGAATATTTCAAGCTGAGTGTTGGAAAGGGTCCAGGCCCGTAGAGATTATTGTGCTATTTTTATAAGCAATAAAAAGGGTAAAGAAGTAGAATAATCAATAAGCAGTGAAGGAGTGAAGGACCTGCAGCTGCATTCACTTTGTTGAAGGATTCAGCCAGCCTGAACCAAAAAGATCATTAAAAGAAGGATTAGGTCAGCATTAGACCATTTTTTTTTAGCCGGAATGTACCCCACGAGTAGCACATAAAATAATTGAGAGATTATGTTATTAAAAAATTATTCAAAGATATCAATTAGATGTGTTGGGTTTAAAAAAATCAAATAATTTGACAACAGAGGAATAATGTATTAATACTGTCTTGTTTTATTAAAAATTAATATATTTAAAAAATACGATGAGAGAATATATTAATTCGTTGGTAAGTGTATCGATTTTTCATAAGTAGTAAAATTAAAATAACCTTAAATCAAGATATGATGTTGTGGTTAAGGTTAATATTAATGTCAACAGTTAATAAATAGAAAAAGTTATATCACCAAAAACAAACTTGTCGGTTAACCATAGTACATGACATATTTTTAAAGCATTTTTGTTTTCTCTTTCATTACCTGATTTTCTGTCCTTAACAAACCAGTATTTGGAATGTAAACTATCAATTAATTGGTGGAATAATTGTGTTGGGAAAAAGAACTATCCAACATACATGTTCTTTCTTGTAATCATTTTCGTCCTGTTTTTGCTCACCAATCACCAGTAGTAAAGTCTCTTAAGACTAACTGAGAAAAAATTGTGTTCCAACTACCTAACAGTCATTACTTGAATTTGAATCTTTTCCAAAGGACAACTCATCATCGAAAGAGGGAATGCAAATGCTATACTATTTACATGGTCTGAGGTTTTAAAAAACGGTCTATGACTGAGATTTTTGGCTACAACATCAAGGCTTTTGGAGTGTCTACTATCACAATTGTAGCCACGATTTATTTGTAATTTTTCACAATATCATGAAATTTAACGAAACTGCAACCATGTCTGCAACTACAAGGTGCCATGTAAATTAAAAAGGATCAGAAAAGGTGCAATGTAAAAAAAAAAGGAATAGAAACAGAGCTTGAGAGAGGGAGCTTCATGACGAGTTTGCAGTCTGTATTAGATTAGACTGCATCAATATTGGAGTATTATTATTATTTTGGGTAAAAGGAATTCTTCAGCCCGGGATCACTGTTTTTGAAGGATTTCAAGCCCAAGAAGGACACTTTTTCTTAATGAACCAAGTGGTATTCCTTATATGGCAATAAATTTATAAAAACAAAATTCTATTTCTATGTATACTGTTAATCCTAATCGGTGTATTTAAACATCTATTTCTAATATGATCGGAAAGATCACTCCCTTTAATAATATCTTGCAAAATTAGTAGTCTTTTAACTCTCAATCAAAAATAGTTCAACACAAAAGCAAAACAAAAACAAAAACTTGAGTCTAACCATGTCAATTTTTTTACTATTCTTATTAAGGCAATCATGATATTAATTTCCTTAGCATTTCAATCACTGGCTATAACTTGTGAGTTTTGAGCTTTGTGCCCCTACCATAGGCTGATAGCCGATAGGCATAGGTTTCATCTAATTATTATCATGTTTTTTCTTCATTTTCGAGAGGAAACATTTCTCTTTCTCGATTACATCTGCACCTTGATGTTCTATTATTCTTTTCAGGTATAATCCTGAGATTATTAGCCCTCTACTAGTATGTACCAGCCTAAAAGAGAAATGAAAACAACCCAGCAAAATAGTAACTCTATTCATGTAGTGAGCGTAAAAGAAGAGGCATGTATGTAATTGAGTGAATTCCACCTATCTAGGAAGTTTATTTATTGGATTCCTTATTCAATGAAAAGGGGTGTAAAGCCAACAAGCACCTGCCTCGTACTACTGCAAAATCTCCTGTGTCCGATAACATTTTTGGCAAGAGGGAATTATGTCAGTGTAGCCATATCTCACCTCTATCAACAGCCAAACTCACTCTTTCCCTTAGAATCAACAGAAACACAACTTTGCAATTTTCCTTTCCAAAGCCATATTTAGCTAGAAAAAGCAAGACATGAAATCATCCAACTTCCTATTTCTGATAAATCACTCAATTATTTTGTTACTGCACACAAGTTACAAAAAGCAATCATTTCTCGGTCTCTTTCTGCAGATGGGGCAACTCCACTCAACCTCTTATGTCACCTGAAGTTTGTCCTGCTGAAAAAATGCACCAATCAAATTTCAACTATAAAGTGAGCTTTGGTAGCATAATAATGCTATTTAAACTCCACAATTTACCAAGACATAAACCAAGCACCTCTATTTTGACTATTGGAACTCTGAATTTGATTTGTCAAATAGTAACAATCTGAACAATGACCAGGGAATATTCTCTCCTTGAGAGGCTCACAAGCTTCTGGTTGGACCAAGTCAGAATATCCTTTAACGTAGGAGCAGTTCCATGGATAGTTTGAGGTCACATTAAGGATGATGTTTGATAGGCAAATGTTGACAAAATTGTCACCTTCTATACCCTCTATAAGACCTGCAGTTTTGATATTTTCTCCTACCACATCCTTGATTGTAATCTTTTCTATTACAGGTAGAGCATTTGGGTTATAAGCATCATCTGGATGCTCCCCATATAAACCAGTGAACGTAATAGCAATATCTACATTAGCCAAGGTCACGTTAGAGACATAGATGTTTCTAACGTAACCACCCCTGCCAGGAGAAGTCTTTATTCTGATTGCATTATATGAATCATAGAATTGAATATCTTCTGCATGAACTTCAGATACACCACCAGACATCTCACTTCCAATAGCAATCCCACTTGTTTGAGTTCTACCAACTAGCCTGTGGATGATAATGTTTGTGCTTGGGCGACCATATGCAATGCCATACTCATCCCACCCGCTCTTGATGGCAATCAGATCATCACCAGTGCTTATATAACAGTCTTCAATGCATACATTGTCAGAAGAATCTGGACACATTGTAAAAGAATTTGTGAGAGACTCTAATAAATCTTAATTATGAGGATGTTAACACTGTTTAAGAGGTACATTGCTCTAAAGCTAGGAAATTACCTTTGCCATGATGCACGATTGTATAAATTTAGATATTCTGTCTTCATTTAGCCCAAATGATTTTTTTTCTTTAAAACACTTTATGAAAAAAAGGCTTGATACCGCACCAAAAGTCCAAAACAACACAAAACAGTGTTTTTTATTTTTATTTTGTGTTAAAGTAAAATATTTGGTAATTGTCAATTACACAATACTAGTATGGTATGACATTATGACATAAAGGGAGAAAGTTCACCTGGATCAATCCCATCTGTGTTTGGCGAATCATGAGGAGCAAGGATCCTGACATTCTGAACTGTAACTTGGCTGTTCATCCATAAAAACAGTCTCAAATCTCCCCCTACTCATGAAAGCTCCTCTATTGCACAGTTTTAAAAAGGCAATGGAAGTACTTGAACTACGGAAAACAAGGAATAATATATAAACTCAATCTTTCAGTGGGGGACAAACCTGCAATATACAGGATGGATTGTCCAAAATGGAGAATTCAAGAAGGTTAAATTTGAAATGAGAACCCCTGTTGAATTCATCAATTCTACCAAATGGGGACGTGTATAATCCAGACTTCTGTTCCAAAACCTGTTCCACCAGATACTCCCTTGACCATCGATAGTTCCATTATTACCTTCATTGAAACATTAATAGCTTCAATATACCAATATGTATTGAGAAAATGATAATTTTGTTGAATGTTACTGACCTGTTATGATAACATCAGTCAAATTATGTCCATAAATGAGGCTCTTATGCCTTCCACCTGGCAACTCTCTTCCTCTCCCATACGACGGTAGAGGATCAACAACTGGCCAATCTTCAGGGTTCTGTAACAAGTAGTATATGCATATCATAATTGAAACTGCAATGTCTGAGCTCATTAGACTATCAAAAAAATTGTAGGACTTAATCCCAGTGCATAAAATTCAAACCCAAGTTAACCAAATTTAGAAGTTAAAATACAATCCTTGCATTTTATGGCAATTGATTAACTAAAATAGACCACTGCCTAGTAAGAATAAGAAAACTGTGCTAAGAGTAATCTTCTACTTTGGAAAAACTGCAGAAAAGCCAGCTAACAACTATATTAAACTTCCACTCTTGTCCTACAATATTTACAAAGAGTGGCATACCGTTGATCCCAGAATTACTGCATCCTTGTCCAACGACAAAGTTAGATGGCTGATGAGATCAAAACTACCAGTCAACCACCGGCCTGCCGGAACAAAAAGCTTTGCTCCACCTTTGTCTGCAAAGGAATTCAGGTAGAAGATGGCATTCTGAAATGCTTTTGTGTTGAGAGTGACCCCATCGCCAACTGCACCAAATTCGGTGATGCTGACACTGTGAGGTCGAACTTCCTCGTTCGTCTGTTGGCAAAGAGTGGTGCTGCTCCACACTGTCCATAGGCTACAACAGAACAATGCAAGTACCAGAAGCACTTCCACGAGCTGCAAGAGAAAATTTCAGCATCAGTTACCATGTGCTGCCAGAGAGAATGTGATCAATTTTTTCCCAAATTATCAATTTTATCAAGCCATGAACAACAGCAGTTCACATGCTTCTTCAAAGAAGAGCAAAAAAATAGCGAAATTCAGGTAGGATCTAGAAAGAGCAGCACACGATTCAACATTGAGGAATTGAAAATCTCCGCAGATCATCCATCAGCTACATTTTCTCCACACAGTTAACAGTGCAAGAAGAGGCTTAAATGAAACACAAAAAGAACAAGCAAAAGTGAAAAACCAATCACCACACCTAGTGTCACTTGTTTAAGAATTAGTGACCCAAATTACAAAACAAGGTGAACAGTGTATGATCCAACAAGTGCTATTCTTCATCTAATTTTGGTTGTAGATCTTACTGCATCATCCACTACTAAGCTTGAGAATGGGAGTACTCCAAGGGAGAATGCAGAAAATGAGAGAGAAAGCAGTAATGATTCATGAAAGAGAACTCACAGTTGAAGGTATCCTCATATGACTGAGATCCAAGTTTCCCTTTTTGAGGCAATTCGAATTCCAAGTTCAAGTTTTGCTAGTGATGAAAAAGACCCTGAGAGAAAAGAAAGGGTAAAGAAGAAGAAGAAGAGGAGGAGGAGGAGGAGGAGGAGGTATGGTTCATTGATTAAAATCCCCACCCCAGCAGCAGCAGCAGCAGCAGCAATAAGCAAGTGTGATATTGATTGGGTGGGTCATTCTCATTCACCGCCCAACCCAAGTAAAAATCATTGACAGGGACTGTTACTGCCCTCCAAACAATAAGCAGTGTAGGCCCCCCCCTCCCTCCCATATGCTTCTTTCTTCAAAATCAAAACAGAAAGAAAGAGAAACTCAAATGATTTTGAAGATGGGACTGGTGATGAACTCGTTAAGGCTTAAGCACAGGACTGGTTTCTATTGCTAAAGCGGAGACAGTGACTTGCAATACACAGACAACTTCAGACAACGCCAACTGCTAAGGTAACGGTAGCTTTCCTCATAATTTAGTTTAGCTTTGCATGTAGCTTCTAGCTAGCTAGCTACCTACACTTTACTGTTTAATTTCACTCACTGACAAGTCACAATTCTTACTACTTACTACTTAGTTTACTTGGATCCCAACCCCCTAATTTCGTAAACTCCATCAAGTCAAGAAGATTCTTAATCAATCAATCATACTATGTTGTTTTAACTTTTAACTTTAGCCGCTTCATACTACTAATCATTGTTCCATTCTATGTTAATGTTTTTCTTATACCACCAGTCAACATAATAGTAATAATAATAATAAGTTTTAAAAGTCGTTAATTTTTTCCTATGTCTGAGATTATGGATATCTCATGATTTCGTGAATTTGAGATTTATTTCTGCTCTTTATGTGTGATTATTATTGATAAAAAAAATTAAATATGCAAGAAAAATCAAACACATAAATTCACTACTAGTTAAATAAATCTTTCTTCCTCCACGTTAAACACAGTCATAACCAAAGAATTAAAAACAAAAGAAGTCGTTAATTTAATTGTATGTGTGTGATTATGTGACAAAGAACAGAATAGAAATGAATGGTGATTGAGAGGGGACAAAAATTAGCCATGAAAAGCAAAACGGGTGAGTATGGGGAAGTGATGGTCTTGTCAATGTGAGGGAACCACAAGCTTGTAACATAATAATACAAATTAGTCTCACCAAACTAATAACAATAATGGTAATAAGTTCACATTCGCAAGGCTGGCTGATTTGCTGAATCCTCGTCGTACAGCTGGGATTTCCTAGGTATCTCCACTCATTCAAGAGTGACTGTAGTAATTTTAATTTAGGATAACCACCATGCTTCTGTTTCTCTGTCACTTTCTAATTCATCATTTTATAATGCGTATAATCAATAAAAAAAATCTTATTTTTTTACTGCAATAAAAATTTGTATTTATTTTTACGTTGTATAATATGTTTAGAGTTTTTTTAACACAAAATATTTCTCAATTAAAAATCAGAAACTAATCTCTTGAAGCCAATAGGAGATCCAGAAATTGTAAGTTGTGGAGACAATATTTATTTACTATTTTATAAATTAGTATTTTAATTTTGCATTGAAAATAATATTTTATGTAATTAAAATTTAAATATAAATAAATAATTTTTAATTGTAAATTAATTACAATTTAAATTTATAATAAATAAATAAACTTAAATGTAAAAATAAAATTTGGAAGTATGATGAACAATTTAATTTGCAATGTGAAATTGTTTTTAGTTATTTATCGTTTCTTTTGAAAATTATTGAAATTTAATTTATAAATAAAGATATAAGGGAGTAAATTTGAGGATAGACAATTAAGAAGTTCAAGTATATAGATATGAAAAAAAAAGTAGTTTGCAATAGTTGGGAGAATTTTTTTTTGCTTAATTGTTGAGATAATGTGTAAAATGCACATTAAACAAATATTAAAAATGTTTAATATTGATGATAAAAGTGAACCTAAGAGTAGATTTGTGGGGACAATATCAATGTTATAAATTATCTTCTATTATATTTAAAATTAAGAGAACATTTTTTTCACCCTTCAATCAATAGTTAAAGACTGTTTTTTTCTCAAATTTTAAAGGTTAGCCAAGTGAATTTTGTTACTTTTCTTGGTAGATGTTCTTTGATATTGTATTAAATGTAAATTAAAAATTATTATAAAATTTAAAAAACTTATCATATATAATAATATTGGATTGAATGACTTAAACCATTGATATACTATAATTAAATTCATATTTTTATCTCTCTTTCCTTTTAGTTTTTATTTTCTATTACATAACATTATTTATGGCATTTTAGTTTTTTCTCTTCTTTTTTGATCATTCACTCATTATACACAAGCATATAAATATGTATTTTTTTTAATTTATGTTAACATAGTAAAAAAAGTATAAAAAAAAATATTTTTGAATAAAAAAAATTAGTAATAAAATTCGGCTTTGTGGCGTGATTGGACCGAAATGAAGCTCGTCGTTTATTGGCCAACAGGAAAATGAAAAAATCAAATAAAATGAGTTTCGTCATTTTTCCATCCCGAACAAACAAATCCAAACCCATGCATCGCATCTAGTCCTTTAAAAAAAAATAAAAAAAATTGTGTTACAGTTTTGAGCTTCACACAAGGAAACAACTAACCCCGCCCCTCTTCAACCACCAAATAAACTATCTTAATAGGAAAAAAATACATATTTTACAGTGAACTATTTCTTCAACGAATGATAGATTTTGATCAATTTATTAAAAAATATATGTGTCTAGAAAAAGGGGGACAGGGTCCTAGAACAGACAATATCAGAGACACAAAGGTCTAAGTTTCACCCTCTGGCATGTGAAAAGTTAAGGTTTCCAAAGTCAGGTATCCTATGCCCGATAACCCAAACCGTAACTAAATTGATATGATTTTATTCCACACAGCAAAGCATTATGCATAAATATGGATGAAATTGAAAGAATAGACAAATATATAATATTCCATGTAAAAGTATAAAACTGAAAATATAGTTTTCACTAACTAGAGCTCGAGTCCTGAAAGGAACACCTCGAACTCCAGGGCAATAAAGTATTGTTTTAGTCTTTTGGATCTTATTTTCAGTGAATTAAATACACTTCTCATTATATATATATATATATATATATATATATATATATATATATATATATATATATATATATATATATATATACTACTTTAAAAGTATTTTCTTCGTAGTTGACTAAAATAGTTTCTTTGTCACGTTAGAGGGCAATAATTCCAGAGCAATTATTATAATGCCAACTTGTGCATTAGGTTTTTGTTGTTGTTGATTCTAGCTTTATAATTGGTAGTTATGCTTAAACAATATAATTAATAAAACGTAGATAGCATTTCAAAGCTAGAGTCTCATTAATTTATAAAATGTATGCATATTTGACAAAACCAAAAATAATATCTATTCCAATTCTATTGGAGGATAACGCACCAAATCCCGATCCCCTCCCTTCATGTGGAAAAGAATCTTTTAAGTAATTGTTTGTAATAATTAACTTCTTTAAATAATGTAAATTACGGATACATTGTGTGATTTGTTTATGGTATATATAAATTACTAGTATGATGGATTTAGGAATATTTGGAGAGTGAATTCTCTAATTTGCTGGCTAAAGTTTGAACTCAGTCAATGAATGTAAAGTTAAAAGCAGCCCCTTAACCACAACATCATATCTTGATTTAAGGTTATTTTTTACTCGTTTAATTATGTAAAAGTTACGCTATTAATCTGATAGCAAGACATAATTAATAAAAGGAGCTATAAAGCACGGTCACATAATTTGGTATATTTTATATCCTTTACATGAACCTTTCCGTACAAAGCTTGCTGTGGTTATATATGTATTATGCAAAGAAAAGTAATACTGAACATGCTTTATGCAGCACCATTAACCTTAGTATAGTGTTTATGCTTTGTGTAATTTGTGACTTAAGATTTTAATGAGGTACACATTTCATGTGTTGTTTGCCTAATTAATGACAGAATAAACCAGCACCCGACACATTCCGAACATGCCTGAAATCAAATGCGTGGGTTTTCGCGCAACATAGATGATTAGATATCTTGAAATCATTAGAGAACGTGAATTAGCCTTAGGATTATAATAATTAAGGGTGATGATAAATCATCGACCTCTCTTCAAATTTGAGTTCTTAAATAGAAAGACAGCAGAAATATTTATATAATTATATAGTATCTCACAAATTGTTTGATACTGTACAAATTAAAACTTCAGTAACCTATCACGTCCTATAGAAAAGCAAATGAATGATGACAACCTGAGAGTTTTGTTTTTCTAAGAAACACACACATTTGGCTTCAAAACATGAGAGTTGGCTTCAACATGAATGCTCCCATGTGGTCCCTTAGAACTCCACCACAAGCTGAGGTTTGGTGATAAGTATGAAGTGAACCATTTGAGTTTAATTTTATCCATTTAGGGGGGGTTAACCATTGATTAGCATGCCTGTTGACGAATTAATTATGTATACTGATGTAAATTTTGAGGTTGGTGAGCACAAATTTCGACGATTCGGCTTTCTTAAGCATGAATTCAAAACTAGTAAGCTTCATAGATCGTGGGACCCTTTTGCTCAAACACGCTTGTTTCTTTGGTTCCATATATAATCTAGCATGGCTCCAAAAAAAAGTGCTCCAGGGCTGGATTCTGTTAATATTGGCATAAAGCCAATGATATTTCATCCATTGGAAAAAGAGAGAGGGTTCAGTAAACTGAAGTGCATGCATACAAACCCAACCTTGTTTTGCTAAGCTGCTATCTCTGATTCTCTCTAGGCACATGTATGCTACTCTCCACTAGAATATGGCACAAAGTGTGTAAGTGTTGTCTTGGGTTGTATGTCTTTTGGCTTTAAACAAATTAGGAAGAATATCTTTGGCTATTGAAGTCTTTAGGCAGGCACTAGGGACCTTGTCATTTTCAAATGGCATGAAAAAAAGAGAGCTATTTGATAAGGAATGTGTCTCAAAATGGCCATCATTAGAATGAGTCCAAGCTAGCTAGAAAACCATCACCGATCCAATGAGTTTGATGGAGGGAGAATTGCTCTTATCCTATTTGTTTAGCATGTCAAGTTGCTCTTTGGGAATAATTTCAGTCGCTATGTTTAGCAGGGGCCTAGCAGGGGCCATATACTGAGAATTCAAGTGTCCTTCCAGAACTTTATGTTATTTCCTTTCCCAACCTGCAGCCAAATAAGGTTGTCCAAATGATTCTAAACTTTACATGTCAATCCAAAAGTTTGAGGCATTTTTCCTTTGCTTGATAATTCTTATTATTTGAGTCACATTTGTACTTGGACCTAACCATGGAGACTCATAAATCAGAGAGGGCCTAATTGTCAACTTCCAAGCATCCTTCATAAGCATGGCAACAAGCATGCCATCCATATTTTTAATCTAAAAAAATTGAGCATGGCACTAGATTTAGTAGTAGAATTTGTTTTTATTTTTTTACTGTTAGTAGTTGAATTATTAACTGCGAGGATGGAAATTAGAAAATGGTTAAATGTTGAGATACAATGATTTGGCAAAAATGGAAGCCTACTTCTGTTGGACCCATACCTTTAATTTCAGCATGTTTTACTGACACACCTATCGGGTGAGGATGAGCTCAATGCAAATTCAGGTGCGAAAATAAATATCCACACTCAAAAAAAAGATAAATATACTCAACCATATCATGAAGCACGACAGAACATTGAAATTACAGTCCTTGTTTTTCTTTAATGTAAAGACCAAAAGACAATAACAACCAACAGATAAAATTCAGACATAAATACGTAGTGAAGCAAGTATGCCCTTCTCTCCCCTTACTAAAAAAACCAACTATGTATACTTTTTAATATTCCTAACTAAGGCAATGATCTCAATGCCCAACAAACACGATGGAAACCTAGCAAATTTTCTGAACCTATATTTGCTCTTATATCTTCTAAGTGTAACAAATAATGTGTTGGAGAATCTCTTAGAGTAAAAGTGTGAGGTAAAGTCTCGCATAGGATCGAAATGGAAAAATTGAAAGCATCATATAAGTGATAATAAAATTCATAAACTTGAATCTTAAGGTTTTTGGTTAAAGTGTGGTATCAGATTCACTAATATAATTTGTTCGACAACTCATTGATGTAAACCTTCTCAATGTTTACCTCCTCGAATTCACAACAATTGGTATTAGAGTCCATAGTTCAGTCCATTGGTATAAGTCTCCTTAGGGTTTATCCCCTCGGATTCACAACAATATCCGATGGTTTGACTTTGTGACTTGCTCGGACAAATAAGATGGATTGACAGTTGATCCAAAAACCTGAAGATCTCTCATTTTGAAAGTCTTCCTAATTGTGAGTGAAACGGCGGTGTAAATATCTAGAACATATGAACTATAATGATAACAGTAAAATACTAATAAAAATTACTTCCGCTTAAGAAAAAAACTAATGTGAAAGATACTCACACTAAAGACGGGATTATTGAAATAAAAGTACGAGGTCCCACATTAAATAAAAAAGTTAAGTAAAATGATAATAAGATTCATAAATCTATGACTTAAAATTATAGATTAAAATATGATATTATCACTTATGTGATTTACGCGTGATCCATAAATACAAGTATAAGATGAAATTCTACATCAAATAAAAATAAAAAAAGTTAAACAAAATGAGAATAAGATTCATAAACTTATGACTTAAAATTATAAATTAAAATATGATATCATCACTTATGTGTTTTAGTAGTTTTAGTAGTGATCTATTCATATAAATATCGCTCATATTTACCCTCGGATGCACAACATAATGCAATCAATGCCTCTTCATGATAATGCCCTATCGTGCATCAGCATATATGAATGCTCTCTCGCGCATAAGACTTGACAATTTGATGGACCACCTATACAATTCCTCACATTCTTCCAGCTTATGTAAAAGAAATCTTGTACTAATGTATACATATTTTATTCAGAAAACATTATATTAAACCATTAAAAAATTTAAGGAACAACTGTACATTTTGCTGCACCCGTGGAATTAACCACCATTCAAAATTGAAAAGGAGAAACACCACAACACATGCTGCAATTTCTTTTTGTTTTTGTTGAATACTGCAAATACCAGTACTTATAATTTTTATGGCAGCCTAGCTTATAACTTATTTCTTTCTTACATTGGTTAAATTACATTAATTTTTCCTCAGTGACCAAGGACCTGGTTAGGAACACATCAAAATGAGCGCATTTATTTCGCATATAATGCAACCAACTATGTACCGCTCTGATAACAGAAGTAATAAATGCTTTCTTCTGGTATTTTATTCAGTCCTGAAGAGACACTAGCTATATCCTACGTTATGCAGGCTGTACTTGCAGCTTCTGACTGTAACCCCAGATGGCTGACAAAACATCTGCTAAATTTGGATTTATAAATGATAAGTATTAATTGGTATTTTAAAACATTAGTTAAAAAATTAAAAATATATTTTTTTATTAGAATATATAGAATTATACTGCTCATGAATTTTTTAATTTTTTATGTTTATTTTTATAATTTCTATAATAAATAATTTATTTTTTTAATTTCTTAATCCATCAATCTTCTAAAAATACTATTAGCAGCACCCTTTATAAATTGATAAACGATAGAAATAATAAAGAGGGTTCATCGAAATTAGATGAACTTGTTCTTCTTGCGTTGAAATTACTAGATTCATTAGTTTTGTTCAGTAGAGTAAGGTATATAGGTTGGGATTTGTGCTGTTTAATCTGCATTCTGTGCAAACATGAACACAGTAAGAATTAGCTCATATAAATGTGGGTCCATAAGGCTTAACCTATTTATTCACCCGAATTTAACTGGTTTCATTTGCAGGATTGTCAACCCACTCGTTTAACCCGTTTATGTTTTTTCAAAAATAAACTTATTAAATGTTGAGAAAAGGAGTTATATACTGATAATATAAAAAGTTTTATATAATTGTTCAATTATAATTTATCATATATGATAAATTTATTAACTTTTAAAATATTTATCTTAAGATAGTTTAAACCATAATTTATAATTGAAATCAATTCATAGACATTAAATTGTTTATATGCACCAAAAATATTTTCTACCAGAATCTAATTCCTTTCAAGACATAAACATATCGAAATACACTTTGTATCTGTTAATAAAATCTTTTTCATTCGCATAACTAAAAATAGAACCCCTAATAACATACATCCTTAAAGAACTTATGTTGCGAAATCAAATTGTAATCTCATGGCATGGGCCTGTTACCCTTTGTGAAATCAAATCACGGGTCTTACTTTAAACAAACTTCTATAGATACAACTATAATACAGTACTATGTCGGAGCTTCTTTTGTCTTGATGGGAGTCTTCTTCACGCATCAAAGTAGAGGAAGACATACCTACAAAGACTGTAACGCTTAAAAGTCGGAAGTTGGTTGAGTAACAATATTAATGTATGAATGTGTCTGGCAAGGGTTGTCATGGAGTATATATAGGTGACACGGATATAATGTTAAGTGGTTCCTTCATCATAGAGAAGGGCAGGTACCCTTCATACTTATGACTTATAGAATTTGTGTGATTGATGGTGATAGCTAAGTAAATGACATTGATTTATGGTCAAGTAATCATTATTCTTTAAGATTAGTTGAACACATATGAGCAAATTGGCCTTACTAAATTTTTAGAACAGGTCCCTATATTTATTTCTTTCAAATAATATTTGGTTCATCAAATTTATGTGGTGTTTGATGTTAGACTTTTCACAAGTATCCTACTTTTCTTTGTAATTTGTTTCATTCTCCCTGCCATTGGGTCAGCTACGCGATCAGCAGGTAGTCTTTTTGCATCTGATTGATACCATTGGCAACGAAGATGTGAGATAAGGTAAGACTCCGTGTAGGCAAGTATATCCGAAACATTCACACACAACCGCTACTTTAGAATTAGTTAATTTTAATGGACCAAAAAAATTAGTTAAATTTAATGTTGGCAAAGCAGGTTTGACTTGCATCATCATCACCCACCCAAAAAAAAACCAATAGGGATGATAGGCTCGTTTTTTTCAAAATTGGGTTAAAAAGACATGCCTAGTCTATTTTGTGACTGATAGGCTGGTCAACCTCCTAAATAATGTTGAGTTGTTGACAAAGAAAATATAAACTGAAATAAGATAAAAGATTCGTTTGTTAAAAAATATTTTTTTAAATAAATATTTTTTTACTTTTTTGTTTAAAGAAACAAACCCCATCTACTAGAAAAAAAAACACTTTATTGAAAAACATTTTTTAGAAACATTTTTTTTAATTTTAAACAAACGAGATGTAATAAAAAAAAAGTAAATATTGAAAAATAATATAAAGCAATAAAAAATGAGTTAAGGTTGGAAACTTGAGATTGAAAATTTGGAAGAAAAAATCCAATGGAGAAAATTTCTATTCTCATGAGGGGGTGAATATCAAATTCCTTTGAAAATGAAAGTTATTGTGATATATTCCTACCATATTCTACATTTCTTTTTTAACTTTTACTTTTGAATTTTAATTAATTTTTATTTTTTCTAAAATTACTAAATACCACATATCTATAGAAATAATATTTTTAGATATAATATTCTCGAAAATTTGATTACCAAGAATGTAAAATTATAACACTAAACAAACTTCCCCTGTGGCTCAATTCATTCTATCCTCATACAGGTTGGTAAGATAATAATATAACCCACAACATATAAATAAAATAAATCGAGTTTAAATGACTCGGATCAAATCCATTATGTTAACTCTTCAACCAATTATTAAGAATAAAACGTGCTTAGACCAACAATGAACTGACATTCGTTGGAAGTTTGTACATTTTCTATGGAAGTTTGCTGTCATTGATACTACTTGACTACAATATTAAATGGAAAAAAATAGTGGAGCATATCCACATTGTGATGAATCCAACCCAAAACCTAGCAATCTCACACGGTACAAAATCAAACGCACGAAAATATACGAACCTAAAATATAAATCTGCATTTGGTAACTTTTTAAAAGCATTCATTTTAAGAATTGAGCATAAAAAAACAAATTTCCAGCTCAGCACTTTATAAAACCTAATAATCCAATTAGATGAATCACAACAAAGTTCTAATCATTCTGTAAGGCATTCTAGGAAGATATAATAATGATTCTTAAGACACTACTGGATAGTAAGGAATTAATACACATTCACATGCATGTATTGTAAATATTGTTTTTTAGTATAGAAGTGTTGATAAAATTCATTTAAAAGCTCAACATTCGCTAGACTTTCTTCCTGCTTAAGTCCGTATTATATTATATTGATTGTACAATCAATTTTCCCTTCCATTTCGTAATCCCCGATCCATCTAAGCCTGCAGTAAATGATGTCGTGTTCAATTGAGTGTAATTTTATGCTAAATATTTGGATCATCACAACCAAGAGTCCAATACGCTCCCAACAATAATTGGACAACAAATGTATGATACTCATCTTTTAATTTAATCCAAAATAAATATTGCACCATATAAAAATCAAAGTAAAACTATCAGTTGAAAAAGATTCCCAAGAAAAGAAAACTAATGTTTGTGTGATCCACAAATTCGTACAAGGCATCATTAAATACCAAATTAAATCCAGAAAATACCACAATCAACAGCCAGTAGTCTAGTAACTTCTGCCCCAGTATGTCCACTTTGTTGCGGGCTTTCCTGATGCAAAGCACTTGGTGCCTGTAAACCAACCACAACCAATAAGCAACACCAATATTAATTATGTTATTCGTTAAAGGGGGAAAACATTAGTAGATAGCAAGAAGCAAAGGCTGCATATAGATTTTAAAGCTCTGTTGCATAATAAAATAATATCACCTAAATATGCAAAAGGATTATACCTTCTGGGAGTTCTGGCTGATCAAAGGGGCTGCAAAGAGTCTTAGCTGCTCCCATCTCACCCTTTGTCCTGGCTTTGACATCAGCCTCCACCTCCTAAAGCATTATAGACCAAAAACTATTACACGTAATACAACTATGTAATGTCCCATGATAAAAAAATATACATTACACGATGGAGTTTCTAAAATATCAAATCAACACCTTGTTTTCAAGAGGAAATAATTGATAACAAAACCAATTCAGTTCTATTTGGATTTTATGGCATTTCTTAATGAAGTGCAAGCTAGAAGGAAATTATAAAATGTAGACACATTAAGGCTTGGCCCAGTCAAATGCATTGTATTTTATTAACCTGGCAATGACAAATTACAAAAGACCTTCTATACAAGGAGCCAACAGACTGAAGTTTTGAAATAGAAAGTATTAGAGTACCAACATATAACAAATAGTTTTGATATATTCTTACGTACAGCTATGTGACATAAAAAATGCATCCAGCTAAATAAATAACAATTGATCTCATTCAAAGAGTGACAATAGTATAATACTCAAACAAGTGCCTTAAAAATCAAAACATATCAAGACATCAGGAACATTATATTTGAACGAAAATACCTCCTCGTCACACCAAGGAGCAAAGATCATTTTTCTTTGGTTCAAAGCTTGCACAAATTCATCCCAAGTGTGTATGATCTGAATGCATTCATCTCGTTTTTGTTTTGCAACATCAAACAGGTTCTGTTGAATAGTATCAAGCAACTTTTTTATTTCCACAACCAAATCAGCACTAGCAATGTCTATCTTTGCTCCATTATCACGTCGAACAGCACGAACCTATGCAAAATCCAAAGAGATTTATTTGATGTTCACTGAAAAACTAACAGTGTGGAAGCAAAATGACAAATACGAGAATTGATGCAACACTAGGACAAAGTTAATGACCTGCTTATTTGCTAAATCCTTTGGCCCAATTTCAATTCTTAGAGGAACACCTTTCATTTCCCAATTAGAATACTTCCATCCAGGAGAATAATTATCTCTAGAATCTGACTCAGCGCGAATACCTGCTTCATTCAATGTATTCACAGTTGCAGAACAGGCATCAAAGATTCCTTGAGTATCGGCATCTTTGTAAGGCACAGGAATCACAATGACTTGTACTGATGCTACTTTAGGAGGTAGTACCAATCCCTTGTCATCACCATGAACCATCACCATGACACCGATCTGTTAAAAAAAACAGAAATATAAATGCAATATGATGTAGAGGAATCCTCCAATGAATGTATATTCAAGAAATCAAAGCTTACAGTTCGAGTACTATAGGCCCATGAATTCTGCCAGACCATTGCTCTCTCTCCCTTTTCATTTTCAAAGTTTATCTCAAACATTTTAGCAAAATTTTGGCCCAAACAATGAGAAGTTGCACCTTGTATACCACGACCAGTGTTTGGAATAAATGCCTAGCAAAATTGAACATCAAAATTTTATAAGCAGCTTACACCATTAAAATAGCATAACAGTGTTTATGCAATAATTTCAAACATATACCTCAACACTAGTAGTGTAGAGTCCACCAGCAAACTTCTCAAGCTCACTTTTCTTACCCTTTATGACAGGAACTGCCAAATACTCTTCGTATATACGCCTATATAATTCCAGAATCTCAAGAACCTGAAGCAGTAATAGTTTAGAATATTTTTAAAACAAATTTCCAAAAGATGGGACATCAGTCTGCTTGGGTGGAAGGAAAATACAAAGTAACATGCAGATAGTGTGTGCTTGAAGCGAAAGGGAAGATCATAACTAACTTAAGTACTACAGAACCCCAAGAAGAAAGGGAAGACAGTAACACATTTTATATTTTTCCTTTAAAAATAAGAATTGTTCATAAAGCACAAAATGAGAGAAGGGCCTTAACAATTCTTTATTAAGCATGCAAAGACAGAAGATGATGAAATCAAGGCAGCTTATACAACTGAACTGAGACAAAAAGACAAATTCCTAAAATAACTATTTGATGTAATACCTCTGCATCTGCTTCCTCCTTTGAAGCAAAAGCAGTGTGCCCTTCTTGCCAAAGAAACTCACGACTCCTGCAATCAAACTTCTATAAGCACCACACAATGGACTAGGACAAAGTTCCAGAATATAAACTATTTTACATGAAAGCAACAGTATCCAAAACCATATTAATAATTAGATATTTAAGGGAAACCTAGTGCATAAGGCTCCCACCTGGTATAGTCACAGGGGGCAGGGGTAGATATAGATAGCCTTACCCCTGCAAGCAGAGAGGCTGTTACTGAGACATGATGAATGCATGACCTCTCCGTCACAAGGCCAAGGCTCACCCTCTTTATATTAACAATAAGATGTTTAAAATGTAACAATTATTATTTCTTGAAAATTTAAGGTTAAAAAAAAAATACAAGCCAGCTTCTCTATGACCTATTGCCAAAATCATCACTGGAGGAACATCCAATCATAAATAAAACATACAGAATTTTAAGGCATAATGCAAGAGATATACATACAAAGGCTGAATATTCCATAATTCGAAGCCTCTTATATAAGTTTGAAATTGTTCATTGTATAAACACTAGCCAACTAATCCTTATATAACATGGCCAAAGGAAAACATGGTGAAAAAAAAAACTACTCACTACCTGATGAATGGAGTGGGGTTGCTGAACTCCCATCTGACAACATTGCACCACTGATTAAGTTTCAAAGGCAAGTCACGATGTCCCCTTATCCACTTAGAGTAGTAGGGATACATGACAGTTTCACTAGTAGGACGAATAGCAATAGGAATTTCTAATTCAGATTCCCCAGACTTTGTCACCCAAGCAACCTGATGGAAAAGTAAGACAATCAGACAAGTACTAATGTTAAAATATCCTTCTGGAAAGAAACTGCAAATCATAAAAAATAACCATTCCATCACATAAAACTGCCATTGGCTAAATGAAACAAACGTTGCTAAACTATTTTTTTCGTACATTACAATCCAGCATAGCATGTCCCTGATCAAGAAAGCCCTAGACCATTGAATAAATAATTGATTTGAGCATGCAATAATCTCCAAATCTTTACAACCATACCAGTCTATACATGATATTCCGGGAGAATATTCCTAAGTTAAAAAAAAAAAAAAAAACTTAAACTAACTTATTGAACAGTCAACATTACATGGCCTGACAGATTCACAAACTCTCACCTCAGGAGCAAAACCCTCAACGTGGTCCTTCTCCTTTTGCAGAACTCCAGGAGACACAAACAATGGGAAGTAGCAGTTCTTGATTTTCATTTTCTTTATTTCTGGATCGAAAAACTCCTGCACGTTGTTTTTGAAATTAAAGCAACTCTGACCTATGAAATTATTTAAAAGAAATAAATCTGCAATTCTGTATTAATGTTCTTGCAATCTAACACCCATACATTGAGTAAAACTTGAGTGTAAAACAAGTACACTATACACAAAAGCATCCACTCATTCATTTATCTAAAGCAAAACACAAATTAAGAAACTCACTTGCATGATCTCCCATATTGCCATTGACCAAGGCCTCAGAATATAGCAACCGGAAATATCATAGTATTCAATCATTTCGGCATTAACAACAACCTGCCAGATTAATCCAAACCCAAAGTCAACCAAAACACACACCGTACTCAAAATTGTCACATAGTGAAACAAGATCAGATCAGGACGAACGAGCAACTTTGACCGAACACAGATCAGGTAAAAAAGGCAAGCATAAACCACTAAACGGCTCATAATACCTCGGAATACCACTCTCCGAAGTTCTCCGCCTTCCGATGCGTGAGACCTAAGCCAGTCTCCTTCTTCACCTCCTTCTTCTTCCCACCTGCAAGGCTTCGTTCGGTCGCCGTTAGAAGAACGAACATGCACAAACACGAAACGCAAACGAACATGCACGAAAACGAGTAATGCGAATTACCGGATTGCTTAGCGGCAGGTTTTTTGGATTCAGTTTTTTTTGCTTCAGTTCCCGCCATCGTGAAGGACGAGCACCTGATCCTGCCATGGCCAAAAGTGAATTTTTACCGATTAGGAATTGAAGCAGAGAAGCATGTAGGTAGGGATTGAAATGCAAGGGGTGTGTGTGTGTGTGTGTGTGTGTGTTACCCGTTGCAAAGAAGTCGAAGGCGATTGAAACGCGCAAGAGCGATTGTGGCGTCACGGTTGACCCTAGGGTTTTTGCTTTCAGATAAAGTGCGCCGTTCGCCCTTTCTAATTTCTTACACAGTTTTTTTTTTACTCCACTGTGCAGCTTCCTTCGTTTTCTTTTTTGAGAAGAGCTTCCTTGGGTTACTCACTCAAATGTAAGTGTAACTTACTCTATTACTTTTTATTGAACGAGTGAGGTGGAGTAAATTTTTGCCTTCTATAATTTCTTCATTTTATTTTATTTTATTTTTGTTATTAAATAATTATATTACTTATTTCTCATTAAAAAAATCTCAACATCACACTGTTGAAATATATATATATATATAGCAGAATGAGGGGGGAAATCAATGCCAAAAATAATTTTAAACTTAATAGTTGAATGTTTCATGTTTCATATCTTAAAAATTATGTTTGGATTAACTTAGAATAACCCCCAAAAAAAAAAATTGCTGGCTGTTTGACATAAAATAATAACAAAGCCACTTTCCAATTGCATAATATATGAAATCAATGCAAGAAATTATTCAAAGTATCTATGGTAACAACTATGAATGTATAAATGCAGAAAATTATCCGATATTATTTCAATTTTATATTCTTAGAATTTAGATTTAATCATAGAAAAAATACCTATCAGTGGGATCTGATTGTATTTTACCTTACCTTTGATAATATTTTGCGTTATAATAATAATAATAATAATAATAATAATAATAATAATAATAATAATAATAATAATAATAATAATAGTAATGAAAAAAAAATCTCTAAAGATAATGTTTTTATGACTAGTTTCTTGTCATTCTTGAACACATTGGTCATTGGTGGCAGTTTTGTAAGGATGGTTTTTTGAAACCCGTTTTGTAAGGAATTAATAATTAGGCTCATTTTTTAGGGGAATAATAAGGCTCATTAAATAAGAATGAAACTTACATAATTTTGTAATTTTAAATAATTTTTGGTTAATAATAAAAATGTGTGAATATGTCAAAATTGTGTTGTTGGCATTTCTTTTAAACTAATACATGGGATTTCAGCGAGTCAATTCCTAGAAAATGTGTAATTAAACCATTTGTATTTACTTCTTTCAGGTCTTCAACAAAAGAAGAAAAGGCATCTTCAATAGATTTTTATTTTATCTTGATCCTAAGACTAAAAAAATATGAACCAATTGAACCATTGTATAAAAATTTCCTGATTTGATTTTCCGATTCTAAAGGAATATAATTAATTATAGCTTTTAAGTTTCAAACTCTGACCCAGAGCCATGTCTATAATTTTTTAGGCTTAAGCAAATTTTGTATTTAAAAAAATATTCATTAAAATTTAATAATTAAACAATTTATTTAAAAAATTATTCATTAAAATTTAATAATTAAACAATTTAAACATCTCGTTCAATAAGAATTTATTTAACCAATATCTTTGTAATATAATTTATCTCAAGTTAATTTTAAAAAAATTATTTTCTTTCAAAAATGACAACAATTACTAATATTATGTAAACATTACATAAGTGTAAAATAAATTAATTTTTAAAATATTTAATATTTCTAATAAAACATTAACTGATTTCTTTTGTTAATATTTCTTTGATTATACTTGTTTGACGAAAAAAATTTAAGACCACTAATATCAAATTAATGTTTATTAAAACTTTCAAGATTGATACAATATTTATTTTAATTTTTTAAAAAATTCTTAATCAATTATTATAAACTAAGAGCTTGGAGGAAGTAATAAGGCAATTCCCTCGCTCCGACCGCAAAATTTGATCCTCTTGCCTAAAGGTTCTTGTGAAAGTCATGGAACCGATTTAATGAGAAAAATGTCAGGACAAGGACCAATTATGTCGGACTCATGAAGATTTTTAAAAATCTATGAGGTCAAAGTAGTAAGTAGGTAGCACTCAAAGGAATTCGTTGTTTGTAGTGTTGAGGCACTCATTATATGGACACAAAGGCTAATACAGAACCAATCAATGGAGAGCAACTTTAAAAGGGTTGAAGGGGCAACAGAAATCTAAGAAGAGAAAAAATAGTACTCGAAGTGAATTGGCAAAGACAGCAGACTTGCGAAAAGGTAAAGGAAGATTAGAAAGAAAGAAAATTAAAACGTCGCTTTTAGTTTTGAAAAACAAGTTTCCAAAATATCAATACAGGACAATATATTGCTTTTGTTTTGAAAATAAAAATATATGTTTTTATAATAATTTTCAAATTAAAACCATCTATAAGCAATATTCTTAAAACACTCATTAGCAAAACTCTTCTTAATTAATGAGAGGAAGACATGAAAAAACATTTAAAGAAACTGATAAGAAGGATGTTATAGTTAATAATAATTGATCTTCAATTGAATCACAGGTGTCCATGGTCCATCCTTGATGTCACCTAATGAAATAAAACTTTTGTTTTTTATTGTATCACCTGCCTATCATTACACAACAAACAACCTCATACTTATTTTATAAATTTTCAATCAAAAAGCTATTTATAAACCAAATCAATTTTCTGAACAACATCTAAGGGACTAATTACATGTTTGATTTCATGATTCGGATGTAATTTTCCATATCCGATGTGATTTTCATAAACTAATGATTATGTAGGTGTTTGGATTGGATACCAGAAAATTAATTTTCCAGGAGAATGTTATTTAGATACTTTGAATTAAAATTGATTTTAAGTATGTAATTACTAAAATAGGTTTCACTTATTTGTATATTTCTTGTGTATTCTTATTTATTATTATATTGATATCTTAATTATTAATTTTAAATAAATACGTAGGTTTATAACAAGTTTTTATAATAAAATTAATAATTAAAATAGTAGCTTGTAGAATAAAATACATCTCTTAAAGATTATTATTGATATTGATATATAGATTATTATTATTATTTAAAAACTAGATTTTTAAAAATTACAATGAAATTAATAATGTTGGATTGTGAAAACTACTTTCCATAAGATTAGATTATGAAAATGAATTTGTGATATATTAAAATAAACTAAAACTAATTCCTATAAAAGTATTTTTACTACAAAAAAAAGTAAGATGATATAGACCAAAACAGTAGTTTAGGTGAACATTTATCCTTACGAGTTTTCCTCCCACAACTTTTTGAGTTTTATTCTAAGATCAAGTTCTTCGCAAGACTCCTCAAGTCCTCCGCAATGGGTCGTTCATACTCTTTCTATTATATGTATGAGTGCATTTTTACTCTACTCTTCCTTTGCATGAGACGCACGCAGTTTTGAATGGATAGGTAAAACAGGAAAAAAAAAATTGAAAACCAGTAAAGAAATTCCCTTAAAATTGATTTTGTCGGATCCATAAGCTATTTGGATTAACACCAAAAAATATACTCATATCTTAAGCAAAATCACGTAAATTGAATTACCTAAATATCTCGTTCAACAACATAACCCATATTTGACTGAGATGAACACATGTTCAATGGATAAAAATGGAAAACCAAACATGCACTATAACTTTCACGTCCCAAACGTCATTCTTTCATTTACAATGAATTTCCCAACATGCTACAAGTACCCATCTTATCAGTTTCCAAAATCAGTTCTCCACAAGCAGACTCACATTTCAATATAAAACTTGTAATTAAAACTAATTCTAACACGCATCTCAATCATGTTCAATAGTTAAAAGGCATCTCACTCATGTTCGATAGTTAAAATTAAAATCAAGTGCACAAAATGGAAAACAATCAGGCACTAGGAATGAGACTATGAGAGACTAAAGAAAGAGATTGAATAAAAACACTTGGCAACCAACAAGTGGTATAAATATAAATAACGAGAAATCCTTTTATTGCTCTACGGTAACATCTTAACCGTAAATTGTGAAAATTTTCTTTGTCACAGTCATTCCTTACCCCCGCCCCCACCGCCCCCCAAAAAAAATATAAAAAAAAAACTTTTTTTTGCACCTAAAAATCTTTTGGAAGTGAACAAAATGAATGGGAGGAGGCTATGAGGCAAAAGTCTATCTCATTGTGTTCCCCAAATCATGCAAGCAAACTTGACTTCACCAACTTAACAAAGAATAACGAACGAGTTGGAACATGCAGCGCCTAAGACCCTTTAGATGGTCTCCATCATCAACTTGGTTGTGGTGGCACCACTTTCAAACTTCGCATCCATTCACAGAAACTAGGATCATCGAAGTGAACAAAACTGGCTTTCAGCTTTGTTCGTTGTTCTGATGTCAACGACCTCAGTTGTGGAAATCTTGCCTCCTGCAAAAATTGCATCATTCAAATGAGACTATCCCTTCTGAGGTGAAGAAATCATTACCAAAGTAGAGATATAGCCTGTCCAAACAACATGTGAGTCTCACAATTAAGAATAAAGTGCTACTAGGGCTGTTTACCTGCTCATAAGGAGGATCCTTGTGAGCTGGAATGAGACGAGAGACAAAGTATCGAGCCTGGGAGCTACCCTCCTGTTTCAAATGTAAACTGTCTGTTATATTTTATCTTATAAGCAGAAGATGAAACTTGATGTGACGTTAATAGTAAAGAAAATTAACCTTAAATGCAAGGATTCGAGGTGCTGGAAATCGGTACTCAGTCAGCTCTTCAGCCAATGTCCTACATGCAGCTAGAGCAGCAGCACTTCTTCCTTCATCAGCTGCAAGTTCAGCACCCTAGGTTCCACCCATCAATATTAGAAAAGCTCAGAAACACATCTCAGGAGAATGCAAAATAACAAGAAAATGAAATTCTAAACAGGGAAAGAATCCGGAGACATGACAAAAAAAAAGGGTCTGCTCTAGTGCTGCTTTATTTATAGTCCTCAAATGCAAGTGAGCAAGTTCAGTACCCTAGGACACCCATCTCTAATTCTCCATGTCAGTAAAGACAGCAAAAAAGGGTCTCTCATCATCAAATTTGACACCACATAAGCAAAAATGTTTTGCCATGCCAACAAATGTATATCAACAAAATTTGTAGAAGGCTTAATTACAAATATATGAAAACTATGTGGTTGGCATTTGTTACCATTGAAATTGGGGAGACCAAAATTAAATTTTGGTAAAACTAAAGACCAAATGTGTAATTTAGACAAAATTTTAAATAAACATTTGTAAACAGACCTTAAATATAAAAGGTGTTTTCAACAACAACCCATCCTGGAATCCAATAACGAAAAATTACAGACCCCAGCCCTCAATTACCTCCATGGCTACAAGAAAGCTCCCCCACTATTTCAGTACAAATAACTCAAACCTTAAATATGAGGGAGCAATGCCCCTGAGCACAAAAAACTGTTATGCCCCATCTAAGTCAAGAGACTAAAAATAAAAAACACAGTTTATTTTTCCTTAGTATGGGTTTGCTAATTGTCACACCCCTTGGCTAGCCGTCTGACCACCAGCCACAGCTGCTTTTAGCACCGGCAGCAGCCACTGGCCTGGTAGCAGAAAAGGCTGGAGACAAACAAGACAGAAAAGGAGAAAGGAAGACAAAAAAATTAGGAAAAACAAGGGACAAAACATCGATGTGCTACTGCCCAGGGCTCATAGCAATTACACCACCCACTATTGCACATCATTAACAACTATGACCAGACTCAATTTGGTTTCTAAATTTCACAACACAATCCATTATCAAGAAATTTATCCTTTTGTTTTCATTGATTATACAAAGCAGGAAACTAATTGAAAACAACATGAACAAACTTTTGGCAGGAGAGCAAGTGCAGTAAAAATAAATTAATTGAGGTAAGTACCATCCCACCCCCACTACAAACATAAAAAAGATAGATTAGAGATTATAAGTAAATGGTCCACATCTCCAACTAAGCATATGTCATGCTAGAACAGGTAATAGGAGACATACCAACCAAATGAAGACATCAGTGCCATGGTCGAGTACAACAGCAGCATCAGACTGCATAGCAAGATCATACGCCGGTAGCTCCTCAAAAGTTCCCCCCTCCCTGTGCATTAGACAACGAGGAGCTACCATTCTGAGTGATAGATCAAAGGATGCATTCAGAAACAAGTTCCTCAGCACAGACCTCTCATCTTCATGGCCAATAATACTTCCCAATAGTGGTCCTCTCCTGAGATGGAAAAGGAGCTCTGGTAGGAGAGAAAGCTCCTTTGGGAAGCTATGAAGTTTTGATTTAGGTAATTGGGAGCCAAATTTTAGAGCAATGTCCTTGATTCTTTCATCTACTGTTGCTCGCATATCAATTGCATCAGAATGGTTTTTTGCTCGTAACAGGGTTCTTTTAGCAATGAGTACAGCGGCCACTTCATCCTGAACACTCTCAAGATACGCAGAAATACTATCTACCGTTGCCAGTCTAACAGTAATGACCCTCGACACATCAGCTTGATACACATTTGAATACTGAATTGCAAATTGGAAAAAGACAAAATCACTTTTGATATCTCCTTCGGTTTCCATGGAGAGAGAGAAACTTTGTGTTTCCTCAACACTTAGCATTTGAATATAAAGAGCAGTGTCATTTTTAAATGTTTCATGGGTATCTACACGTGAACCTTCCCCAGGACCAACAACTTGAGTAATGAGAATATCATCTGACGTGCGCAATTCTAACAAACCATGAGAGCCTGCTGATCTGGCAGATGCCCTTTGCAAATTAACACCAAAGGCTTCCCCAAAATCATCATGCAGAACCAAAACTCCACCTGATGTTTTTGCAAGAGGATGTAAGATAGGAACTCTTACAGGGCATGTTCCAGCACATAAAATATCAATTATAGTATTGTGTCGATGAGCCTCATGACCAAGATTCTCCATCCATTTAATTCCTGTCTTTTCCATGTAAGGATAATTAGGGTGACTAAAAGAATGAGGAACAGATCCAGGCCCATAAGTGTTCGGTCCGCCAGCACAGACAATAATTCTACTATTTCCCCCTGACCTTTTGACCAACCCCCGGGACAGATCAGCAGATGGGCCCTGAATTATAGCAAGAGCAACCTCAACAGCAGTTCCTAGGCACCGATCACGAGAAGCTTCTGGTACATTCAACTTATATGCCCTCAATGATGAAAATATGGAATGTGCAACAGCCAGCGAAGCATGCATTGGTGACAAGTATATACCAGTACCATAAATCAATGCTTTCAAAGATTCTTGACTTGGTGATTTGTCCCCAGGAAGCACGTCAGCAGATGCCATAGCCTCTTCAGAAAGATCATACACTGATACAGTACGACCATATAGTATAATTCCTAATCTCGTTGTTGGCGGGAGAGAATCAACAAAAGCATGCAAAGAACTCTGTAGATGGTGTAGGTGTGGTTCATCTAAACATTCATCTATAACAAGAACAATTGGGGCAGACATTCTAGAATCAGAAACTGGAACAAAACCAGGTCTCTTGTTCCCAGTTTGAACATAGTCAAACATAGGTGAAGATAATTCCGGAAATCTGTGAAGATCTTCCTTGCTATGCGCAATGTACTCCCCCTCACTTCCATTCAGTTTCCGACATATAACACACTGCCACTGGCCTGATCCAAGCAATATGTTGCAATATATATTTGCATAAGCACCACAGCTTTGGCAGCGATGAGGATCACGCTGTATTACCTGAGGGCCCACTGAAACCTCCCTCCCAGGAGAGACCAATGCCCCAAAACCCAAACTGGGTACATTAGCTTGTTTCTTCTGTTTCAATACCTACTTAGCAAATAGAAGGGAAAAGTCAATATATTTTTTTAAAAAAATTAAGCATAATGAATGGTAATTCAATGTAAAATTCCATGCCTTGATTATGAATGAAAGAAACCAGAATATACATATTATACCTTATGAGCTGAAAAAAGAACAAAGGATGACTCTCCCAAGGGAACATGGTCCTCTATACTATCAGAAACTTGGTGCTGTGACTCAAATGTTCCATTTGAAAATTGCAGCGGCGATGATGATGTTGGCAAAGAAGAGCCTGGAGAAAATGCAAGTGGCTGAGGCAATGCAGGTGATGTGCGAAAAGGAACAGCAGCTGGACGGACCGGCGAAGTAAAAACAGGTGGTCCAGGAGGGGTGCTCAAGTGAGGAACAGGACTGCCAGTGGTAACCCCATTGGCTGGTGATAAAACGTTTGGGGTTTTAACGGAACGGGAAGAGGCTTGATCTTGCTGTAAATGCAATTTTGGTGGAGGAAAACCGGGTGATGAGGCTACAAAACTTGGAGGGGGCGGAATTGGACTCTTCTCAGGGTTTGAACTCTCTCTCTCAGGGGTGAACCCAACATTAGGTTGTGTTGGGTTAGCCATTGAAAAACAAGGAGGCCACTAACAAGAAAACACTTAAGTCACAAACCCAATATCAAGAAGCAAACTTCACAAAATGTAATGTACTAAAGCCACAATTCAAGTGAAAAAAAATCAAGACTTCCAAGAAAACAAACAGACCCTAATCAAGATTCTTATTCCACTCACAGAAAAATTATAATTCCCCAACTAAATTCTTCCTAACCTGCTCGGATACTCAATCAAAGGGTATCACGAATGAACAAATTCAGGTGAATACCCAGCCACCATCCATCATCAGTTGGTCATAGATCCCCTCTGAAGAGAGACAATTAGATCCCAAATTCAAGAAACGAGTTAGGGTTTGGAATGGAGATCAAGATTTGGTATGAAGAAAGAAAGTGTGGAGATTTTGCGTACCTGATAGAGAGACGAGAAAAGGTTGAAGGAATGAATGAAGAAGAAGTAATGATGATGAACGGGGCAAGAATCGAAATTGTTGACTTTTGGGCACTCTAGTTGTTAATTCCGAGTCCCGCGAGTGGGATTAGGGAAAAATGCTGTTCTTGTTGTGTTATAGTGTCATGTCCCCTTCTTCGTAATTGGATTTTGGATTGGGGAGGTGGGGTTTGAGATTTTCACACGCGAGAAACAAGAAGAAAAAGAAAAAAAAAAAAAAAAAAACAACGGCGCGCCACGCAGTGAAAGTGAAACCTCGGTTTTTCATCTTACGTGTTCTTTTCCTTGCTGGCACGTTGCTACTCGCTACCTGCGACACAATGACTTACTCACGTGGCCTCCAATGTCCGCACACTTTAACTAAGTTGCTACCTCACCGCTACGAATCACGGAAACACGTGCGAAAAGAATTAAGGGTATGTTTGATTTAGAAAATATATCTAGAAGATTTTTTTTAATTAAAATATAATATAAAAGATGTAAATTTAAAAAAATATATAAAATATCTCATCAATATTATTTTTTCTTTTCTCTGCCAAATACATCATAAAAATTACTATCACAATAAAATTAAGATATATTACTACTAATTAACAAGATATAAGAAAATCTTTAACTTATACTCACTTTTTTCTATTATCTCTTTTTTATCTCATTCTTTTCCCATCTCTTTCTTTCATTTAAAATATTTTACGTCAAACACAATTTAAAATCTCATGTTTTAATGACATAAAATAAAATATAAGAATATCTATTAATAAAAAAATATGATCATGTTATGATATTCGTCCTAACTAGGTTAATATTTATCTCAAATACAAAGAACGTGAATAAACAATTTGTTTGTTTGAGTGCATCCTACTAAAGGATGAGTCCATGAAGACTGATACCTTATTAATAATTAATAATAAGCTTAAGGATGAGTCCATGAAAATTAAGAATGCTTAAAGTTTACCTAAGAATATTCAAATGTTCTATCCTTCTACAAGGAAGATAAAAATAGAAGATTGTACCAGCAATATTCAAATGTTTTATATATCCTTTTAAATGATGTTGAAGTGTCTACATGTAATTATTCATAACTATTTTATTTATCCAATTTATTTCTTTTTTCATATTACTTTTATACTCAATATAGTTTATATTTTTTATTTATAAATAAATAAATATATATATATATATATATATATATATATAATTTACTACCTTTGATTATTTTCATAAGAAACAAATGATAGTGTAAAATGTCCCATGCATCAATGAAAGAAGATTAAAGGCATAAGCTAGACCATCCAATCAAGCATACAAAGTCTTTGTGCTTAATCAAAATTTAGTACCAAACAACAAAGGTGGAAAGGAAGGTGATGATGCTTTGGAGAAAGTCCTTGAGTCATTTCAAGAATGTAGCATAAGGACAAATAAGGCCCAAAGAAAGGCTCAAATACGAAGAACATTAAGCCAAAGCCTAAAGGTTTAATCAAAGCACAGTAATAATGTGTGCTTAAGTTATGCTCCTTGGGGACCTTTCTTCTAGTTTGAGTCTTAGTGACCTCAACATCAGGGGAGTATCAAATAAAATAAGGAATTAATAACATTAGTTAATAGTTTAGTAATTGATGTATATGTGTCATTCTCTCATAACTTGGTCTACTAATAGTAGCACCACCTAAGATTAAAGGGTGGAAAACTTTGTACCAGAAACTCATTCAAAAAGCCTACACATATGTCCTCTTAGATAACCAAGCATCTAGAGGAGAAAACGTATAAAGTTCCAACAAGAAAAAAAAAAGTTTGTTGATTTTCTTTCTTTCGTTGTTTTCCATTACTTTGACTTTTATTGTTTTTTTTTTTTTTTGCTTTGCTTCTCATGTATCTACTGCATTATTATACTTGTTATCCATAGCCTTTCTTCAAATTATCATCTAACAATCTGTTGAGTTTTCTTGACCTTATAAACCTATCAAGTAAAGCAGCCCGCCCAAGGAATTGATTTGAGTCCAATATTACTTATTGAATCAAAGTAGGGCTATGATCGTTAACACAAGGCTCTCAACCTTTCATCGATAAAAAAAAGTTATAATATTTCACATTAGGAGATTGAAATTACACATTTCTTCTTTCAACATGATTTTTTTGTACATTTCTTACAATTTGATTAATGACATTAATGAAAATTTCCAAAATTAGCATTAAGTAAATAGAAAAATAAACATGATTACAACAACGACAACAAACTCATACTTTGGTTCACAATTTTTAGGCTAAATGCATTCTTATGGCATATGCTTTTGGCTATTCTCCATAGGATGTCAAATTTTCATTTTTTGAGAAAAGATATCATCAATCATAAACCCTAGTTCCTTAGCTAAGACTCAACAATGAGATTGGTTTTTCTTTGCCCTGCCTTGAGAAACAATCGATTCATCTTTCTTAGAAACCTCATCAGGTGGAAGAGCCCATTGTGGAGCACAATCTAGATCATACCAATAATCATAGAAAATCTCTTCACCTGCTTCAATGTTTTCCTTGGAAAATATGCCAACTCGATGTTCTCCTCCAACAAGCATCACCTATACAATCGATGCAATAGTCTAATAATTTTGACAAATCCATGATGAAATTCAGCACATCAAAGGGTAAGATTTGGACTGACCTTTGCATAGCAGTTGGGTTTTGATGAATGGTTTGCAAATTTTAACTTGTCTCCCAAGCGACAAGAATCAATAACCCACTATGAAAAAACCATATAGTAGGGTGATGAGAGATGTGCGTGAAAAGAACTTAAAATCCTTAATTTCAACTAATAGTATAACATACTTGCCAAGAAAAAAAATATAAGGGGAAATGTAAATTGATTTAGGCTAACAAAAATATAACAAAATAATTAATAATTTTGCAAATTGAGAGATGGCAAAATTAGAAACTAGTTGAATTGACATATATTCCATATATCTCAGAGGGTATTTTTACATAGTACACATGCTTATTCTAGGAAAGTCAACTTTACAATCAAACAAACAATTGATACTTTGATTCCAATTCAATAATTCCTAACAAAATCATAAAACATAAATAAACCAAATTAGGAACAGTAGCATCTACAAGTTGTGCGCATTAACTCTCCCCTTCAAGGTGGTGCACATACATCAACACATGCCCAACTTGGGCAATACTTAATAAAATGGACCACTAGGGATAACATGATCATCTCATTTTAATATCTTTATTTATTTATTAGAGTTTAGTCTAAATAAACACTCACGCCATGATTTATCTTAATGGGAACATCCATAAGTTAACAAGTATAGTTGTATGTTTCAATCGAGAAATCTAATGTATACTTTAGTAAAGAAATGATAAGTTTGTGCTTTAATTATGGTACTTCAACACTAAGGAGTACGTTAGTCATCATCAATAAAATAATAAGAAGGGTAATATTAGTATCAATCCTTATATAAAACATGGTGTGACCTACCATGACTTGCTTAAACTCACACTTCTTCATAGAATGGGTAAATCTCCCAAATCATTCTCTCAGCGACTAATTCAATCCATATAAAGTTGTATTCAATTTACATACTTTACCTCTTTTTGGTGCAAATCTTAGAGGATGATCTATATACACATCTCCCAACAAATCACAATGCATGAAGACATTTTTCACACCAACCCAAACTCACTATAAGAGATAATATGACTTTAATAGTATTCATTTTGGTCACAAGAATAAAGGCATCTCAGTAATCAATTCCATTCATTTAAGTATATCTCTTATCAAACAATATAGTCCTGTACCTTTTAATTGTTCAATCTAACTTGTACTTAATTGGAAAAAAAAACCATTTATATCCTATTTTATCGTTAGGTATCTTGACAATAGCATATTTCCACTTAGAATCCTCAAAGGCTTCCTAAAAATGACTAGGAATAGGCACAAATGATAACTGAGGACAAACAGACTCAACTCAAATAAAATTTTTGCTAATCTTACTAATGGAAATAGGGTTATTAGAAGTTAGATGCTTAAGTCCATGTGAGAAGCATTAAAATAAGGGTTAAAAAAAGATGTAATTGATTTGAGACACTTACCCGATCATTAAGGTTGAAAAGGAATGAAGTGTTTATGCGATCATATAATTTTCCACGTTTTTCTGCTTCTTTAGGAGTGATCAGTTCACCCGTGTATTCTCCTAGGCACACATTCTTGTTAATCGGGTTCTGAAATGTATTATCATTTCGTTAGGAGAATACACAATCACATTATCTAAAATAAATAGTTACAAGCATATCAACCTTTGCGAAAGCTCCCCATCCTATAACATCTGACTTTGCCAAAAGAATCTGACAAGTATAAGGAAAACAACGTAAGATACTCATTTGTTCACGAATGAAATACACATAATTTAAAGAGCAAAATAATAAGGGTGTGTTTGATTTCTATTTTCAAAAATTATTTTTACTTTTTAAAATAATGAAACTAAACAAGATTAATCAAACAATTGGTGGGAGGTGGTGCAATTAAAATAATTATTTTGAAATCATTTTTCAGAATTTAATAGATTTTAGGTGAGAAATTTATGTTGAATGATGTGGAATTGTTTTAGAAAAAAATATAAATGAAAAATGAAAAAAAAAGAATCAAATGAGTTTTTACTGACCCTCTCTTTTAGCCCTAGAAGAAGATTCATATTTCCACATTTTCCATCTCCACATCGAGGTGGCTCCCCTAATGAACCATCGCCACAACTGTATACAAAAAGTCATATTTAAAATATTGAAAAATATTTGTTAGTTTCATTCACGTAAAGCTGCAATGGTTAATATAAATATAGTGTTTTTAGCATATACTTCCTCGTCTTATATATTGGTCACTTCCAACCAAATCATCAAGATCAAGGAAGGGAAGTTAAGCCATTAAATATGTCTGAAAATAAAACAAGTTCCAATTATACCCTAACATAATTACACATCTAACTAATTTCATAATAACTAATTAAATGTTTAGCCTAAATTATCATCTCACATTCTCTCTCTTCCATGCCATTATTAATATTCACTCATTACTCTACTATCTCTATCAATGGATATGGACTAATAGTAACCTTCAATCTCAATATTTCTCTTCCCTAATAATGAAGTGTTGAGAATAGTATAAAGGACAGAATTCAAAAATCATTATTAATAAGTTAGTTGGTGACTTATAAATAGGACCAAATATTCTTTCTAGAATGTGACCAATATATAGGACCGGACGGAGTATTATTTAAACAAGTGAATATCTTCTTAAACCAATACATTGATCTAAATTGACAATTATAAAGGGTAAGATATACAAATATGGATGAGCATATGCTACTAAATTATTAGGACCAAAACATTTACCTCAAGTATAACTTTTTTTACACGGTGAAGTAAAATTTAGAAAATGTATTATAAGAAAAAAAAATAGGCTACATAAAATCAATTTCAACTATACAAAAAAATAAATACAAATAATGACATTACCTAACCCAACAATTTCGACAAACATCTGGGTCACATTCGCGGTTGGCTGCAAAACATGGGCATTGTCGACTTCTGCATTGACTCTTAGCACAACGACATCCTCTAAATCGGTTGTTGCAAAGCTTTGAACACCTGGAGTTACAAATAAAAATAAAAAAACTAATTTGTCACAGTTTATGTTGATAATACATTTTTTTGTCTCCCAACATGGATTTGGCAATATTTAGGAAAACTATAATTGACAATATATCCATATCACCCTCATTATACTTGAATCTTTAAGTTAGATACCCCACAAAAACTGTTAACAAAGTAATACAAATAGATAAACAAATGGCCATAAGAAATATAAAATATCCCATAAATTATTGTCTATCTCATTATAATAAAGACTTAGAGGCACATAATTAAATGAGAATTCACATACCCACAATATTTTTCACAGCAAGTTCCATGAAGAAGACAAGGACATTCCTTTCCACACATTCCCTGACACCCACAAGGAGTATATTGCTTATTATATTGATTTTGCCCATAAGCAATTTTTCTCCATCTAGGTGGAAGGCCAGCAGATTTTCGAGAATAATTAAACTTTCTTGGTTTGCCCTTTTTTCGTTGCGACCGTGATCTTGAAGCCATTTCTTGGTCCTATAGCAAAATATTGTCTCACTTTCAAAATCAACGTAGTTTGAAGCTTTCTAAATAGCAAACAATCAGAAAGCTATATTCAAGTGCCAAAAATTGAATGTTCAAAAATTATATTTTTCCTTTAATTGATTTAAAAGTTCATTAAGATAATTACTATACACGAATCCTTAACTAATAAAAGTCCAATTATGCATAGATCATACACATGCACATTAACTCAAAAGTGAAACACAATGCATGTTTGACAAAAAACAAAAAAAAAACTTCCATACTGGGAAACTCAAAATGTAAAATTTAAAAAGGCTCTAATCAATAATAATAAGAATTTAAATTTTATCAACTATTGAAATTGATATTTATCCTACTATTGAGCAAAAAATTTTATAAAATATTAATATTCTCTATTTAAATTTATTTTTTCAGTAAATTGCATCATAATTTATGTTGTATAGTATGTGTGGAAGAAAACTTTTCATCATTATCAAACCACTCCTCTTACCTTTCTAAACAAAATGATCAAGACAATGAAAGAAAACATAAACAAGATAAGAAAATAAATGTTTGTAATTCTCACTGTGAACTCTGCATTGATCTTTTCCTTTTTGTCCACGGTTGAACTTGGTATGGATCCATGGGTTATTGTCTCGTCACAAGCAGACATGTATTTAGTTACTTCTATGCAAGTCTTCAAACCATGAAGTAAGTTAAAGGCTATAAGGCAACTGCAAAGCGTGAGTAACACCACATGAGATTTTTTTTAAAAAAAAAAAATCACAATTGAAAGTTTAGCAAGTTTCAATTACAAGAATTTTAAAAGTTTAACAAGAATATATTTGATTTTTTAACCTCTATATCTTACATCCTTTCTTTCTATTTTTTAATTACAATTTAATGGTTTTAAAGAAAATATTAGTGATTAAAAACAGCATTGTATCAAAATATAATTTATTTATCATAAATAAAAATTTAATTTAGTAAGTTTGAAATCTTCAATTCTCATTATTTACTTCTCTCTTTATAATCACTATTTTTTTTTTATCAAAACACTAAAATGTTTGTAATATAAATAATAACAACCTAATTACTTAACATAATCCAAGTGTTTTTAAGTGGTAGAAGCTCCTTACCTATTTTTTCCAAACATTTCTACCCCCTTCAAATACAAATCTCTCTCTAGAGGTCTCCAATTTGACTCATTTGTCATCTCATAAGCTTGCACTTCCCTTGAAATGGACAATTGGTTAAATTCTATCTCATTTGTGAGATCTTTTTCTCCATCCATAACTCCTTTGCCTTGCTCATCGTGGCTATAGTTATAAAAAACTGTTGATTTCCCTGAAGAATGTTCGTTAAGACTTTTCAAAGATGCACCATATGTTGTGTGGTTTTCTTCATCATTAGCATCCAAATTGAGTTCCATGCAACGAAGGTCAATTTCAGTGATTATATCATTTGGGGTTCTCAACCTTTTAGAAGAATCTTGAGGCTCGTCATGAGGTAATGTCGGGTCCTCTTCCATTGGTGTAATTATTTTATCTCGAAAATACCTTTGAGATGTATTTTTTGACAAAATATTAACATCTTTTAACTGCAAGAAAATGAAATGGAGACCAATTCAACAATATAATAAACATAGATGAAGTGTAGCTTTTGTATATGTGTCCAATAATATAGTCATCTTAAATAAGATGAAAAACATTTATTATTGAATAATTTATGGCAACACAAGTTAACAAAACATTAATGACGAAGGTACTATCATTTTTCATAACATACTAAACCCTATAGGACAATACAAATGTTTCAAATAAAATACCAATAGAAAAAAAATGAGAACAAGTAAAAATTCTATTTCTTCCCTGGCTTAACATGAAAATACATAAAATACTTAAAATTTTAGATAAATTTAAGAAAAGAAGAATACCATAATGTAACACTGCTTGCTGCATGGTTTCTTGTCACCTTCAAGTTCAGACCAAATTGATTGTTTTTCACTCTGTGAAGTAAATCATCAATTTGACTTATTGAGGAGTTGAGAACATAGCTTAAATTGAAAAGAACACATATAACTATTACTTACATGATATATTAAAGGTTGATAAATGCCATGCACAGAACAATCAAAGATCTGTTTGAGGAAAATATAAAAACATAAATAGACATAAAATATTAAATATGATATTCAACATCAAGGCAATAGCAAGAATGCTAAAAGGATAATGTTTTAGTATGTACCAAACATCGGCGACAAAAAAAATTATCAAAAGGTTCTAAAATAACATTCAAGTTTTCTTCCAAACATATCCCAAGATGATTTTGACATCCTCTACAATGACAATCTTCAAAATTCTGACTTGGACTCCTCATATTTTTTTTGTTGAGTATTTCATACCTCTCCTGCATATTTTGATGGAAAAACATATCTCATACATAAAAATAGTTGTTCAAGAATATAATAATTTCCATAAATTATTTTAAATTACCTGAATTTGTGAATCAGTTGTCTTAACAATCTCTTTAACAATACTAAATATCTCCTCAGTAGATCCATATTCCGCAAGTGTGGTCCTAGTATTTTTGAGAGTTAAGATAATAATTTTAGAATAAATAAGCTTCAAACATTTGAATAATATAGAAAAATTATACCCAATTTGTTTAAAATTGATATTAAATTTAAATATCATTTGCGATGATGATAAATATCTTATTTCCTATTTCCTAAGAAGGGAAAACCATAAAAAGATCATTAAGACTTCTATCTTGCAAAACTTGCAAATAGGATCTCTAGCTTTTATTGTAATTTCATTTTTCTTCCTAAACAAATAAACATACTACATGCAAGTATAACATATCCATTTTAATTTACCATAGAATTTGGTCTTCAGCCTCAGTGAAGTCGTGTTTAACATCCTTGGGATTTACCATCTCTTCTTCACTATCACTACATATCATCATTTCACCTCTATTTTTATCATAATACATTTGGTATTTTCCAAGAACTGTTTGATCTTTGGCCATTCTTTCATTTCTGTTCAAAGTGAAAAAAATTGAAAAAATCATAAAACATGTAAACACAATATGCACATGGATTTACCAATAGTATTTAACATGAGAGTTTCTATTTAAAAAGAAAATACAATTCAAGAAACAAGTAATTTTCCTTAATGACAAAAAAAACATTACATATATGAGACATTTATCTGGACAAAAAAATAGTTTTTGAAACTTGAAAATAAGCATACCTGACCACATATACCCAAGATGTATATGGTGGTATTTTTTCCTTTTTTGGAATCCTAATGGTTTTTGTCAATGATAAGTCCGCATTGTTGATGCGGTCCTTCTCTATCATATCTTTAGGGAAACCATTAAACTTAGATAAAGGCTTGCCAATTCTTGAAGAAAGCATATTGACTTTTTCCTTAGTCTGCAAAGACTCCCTCCTTGATATTTCTAACTCGACCATTGAAAACAAAGACTTGAGATTATTCCAATGTCTTTCAACTTTTTCCTGTGAAAACACTATTGAAATTAATTGCAAGCTAACTAACAATGTGTACAAAAAAAAGTCTTTCACAATAAAGAATGAATTTTGTTTCCTCCCCCCTCAGGCTTTATATGTGAATGTATGTGGTCAATACAATATGTGTGCTTATAACTGGTTGATCTAATTAACTTGGACAATGATATTTTTTTTTACTGAATCAAATAGATTGAGTGACTTGTATTCCATATTAGTCGTTTTATGTGTTTCTTATATGCTATTAACAAGGGTTAGTGAGAATTAATAATGGCATTTTTTACAATAAATGTAACTTTCATGCACTAAACATATTATATATGTCATGGTGGGTGTCATTATTATATAATTTGAGGACTTTTAATTATCATTATCATTATAATATAATTTTAGTTTTATATGTAAAAAAGTAAATATTTTTTTAAAAATCATTATTTATTAAAAGTTAGATATTTAAATATTATAAATGGGATAAAATTACCCCACTTTGATATGGTTTTAGATTTGTCAATTTTCTCAACCTCACATTGGGCTGTAAGCAAAATGCAACATGTTTTATTTTTCACTATTTGTTTTCAATTTTGGGCATTGACTAATTTCCCATAGAAAAATTAAGAAGAACCAATGCCATAATTTCACAAAATCAATTTAACAATGCAAATGATAAAAAAAACAAAGAATCAGTTTCAAGAATTAAGCCACCTAATTGTAAACGGAAGACATGTTTATTCTCTTTTTACTTTTTTAAAATTGTTTTGTGAAACAAATTCACACTCCTCAATAACCAAATTAAGTCTTTTAAATTTAAAAATATTTTTTTAAAATAAGTGTTTTAAAAATGAAAAACAATTGAGAAGTGTTTTTATCATATTTTTCATATTTGTTGAGAGTGTATTATTTAGGTGTTCCAAAGACAAACTTTTAGAAAATATAAATGTTCTCGAGAGATAAATACTTTTAAGTATGCTCACAAATAAATTTTTAAAAAATATATTTTTGAAAATATCAAAGAAACAAGGCCTTACTTTAACCGATTTTCCTCTCTTGACATTGATTTGATCTGTCAACTGTTTAATCTTGATCTTCAAGGTTCTTCCAACAGTATCTTTTTCTGCTTCTCCATGTTGTTTCTGTCAATATTATATCATACAATAAAACCTTATGCATATTGTTCCAAAAATCCATATATTTTTACATAAAAATAAAATAAGATAACATCTTTCTCTGTGATATCATGTCTGGTTGCGCTAAAAATAGGTAACAAATGCAAAGTTTAATCCTTGCTTGAAGCAGAGTAACTATGTATTGTTTATTATGAAATTATCAACAACCAAACACAACAAAATTTCTGAACTCAAATGTCATTTGTATTATTAGCGCACACACATATGAACAAAGTTGTTTAGTTTTAGAATTTAGTATCCAATTAAATACAAGATGATACAATATCATTTAAGTTTAATTTTGAACTATCATCGTGATACGGTTCCAAAGAAATGAAACGAGAAAATTTTAAAAAAAAGAAGCATAGAACAAAATAAAACATCTAAAAGAAAGAAAATGAAGATAGCAAGAGACTAAAGGAGTAAATAAAAAGATACAAACTTGGTGTTTGGAGGTAGAGTTACTAGTTTTGTTCACCATGGATGTACCCAACGATTGTTCAAAGGAGAACAAGACGAGAAGATTAAATGGTAGAAATGATAAAGAAAAAGAACACGACTAAGAAAACAAGAATACTGTTCTTTAGAACTAAGTTGTCATATGACCAACAATGCGTAATATTTAGTGTCGTTTGATGCATGATTAAGTATTATTTTTTGTTCCACGCATTGTGTGGGGACCATCACAATCAACTCCAATGTTTTTTTTTTCTTCAAAATAATATTTAAAATTAGTGTTTATGTATGGTAAGTGTAAAAATAATACATTATTAGTCAACGAAATTGTTAATTTTGGATCTGTAATGCATCTTTTTCAAACATGTTGATTTTATTTTATTTTTAATTGACACTTTAATAGGAATTTTGTTGAATAAAAATTAATAAATTTAATATATTAAAATATAAAAGGTATTCATTATTTTCCTTATTAAAATTTTTATTTGAAGGGATTTTTTTCACAATTGAATAAGTATTAAAAGAAAGAATATTACTTTTTTTCCCTATGTTTAGCATCTACATTTTGAATTACCCTCAAAAGAGATTCAAAATTTAATACTCACATCATAATTTTTAATTTGAAATTAGTGTTTATGCATGGTAAGTATACAAATTTCACATTATCAGTCAAACAAAAAATATTGTTAAAATATTTTTTAAGACAATTATTATAATATGAACAATAGTATTTAAATGTAAGTATTTTTCAAATATATAATAAATTTGGAGTATTTTAAGATATGTTTTTATGAAAATAAAAGTATTTTTTTAAATATGTATTATTGTATATAGGTACTAAATTATTTAATAAACACTTTTCGTACAATAATATATTATATTACTACACGTATTAAATTTAATAAATTCATTATATTTCATAAATATAATGTTTAATATTATTAATAAATTTAACTATATACTATTTGAAATGAATATATTAAATTATGTATTAAATACCTTTCAATTAATAATATATTATATTTATTACATGCTTTAAGTTTAATAAACATATTATATTTCACATATATAATATTTAATAGTATTATTATATTTAAATATATATTATGTGCAATGAATATATTAAATTATGTAATAAATGCTTTTCATTTAATAATATATTATACTTATTACATGTATAAAATTTATTGAATATATTATATGTCATAAATATAATATTTAATTATATTACAAAAATTAATTATATAGTATGTGCAATGAATACATTAAATTATGTAATAAATTCCTTTCATTTAATAATGTATTATACTTATTACATGCATTAAATTTAATAAATACTGCCTTCCTTCCATTTTATATGATATTAGTATTTTAAAAGAAAGAAAATTTTCAAATTATTCGTCGTTTTATAAAATCAATAAAACATATTTTTTTTATCATGGAGTATCCTAGAGAGTGTTTTTTTTTCATAATTTTTTTTATATTCCCAATAATTCTATTTCAAGAATATAAAATAAGAATACCATTTTTGGATATTTTAAAAGAATTATGTTTGATTATATTTTAATACTTTTAGAAATAATTTAAATGAATATAAACAAAAAAGGAAGTTTCATGTTTATCATACAATAAATTTCAGATTCGATGAAAATATCATTTTTTCACCTCTCTTCGTGTAAATAGAAATGTTGACAAATATATATTTTTTGTTCTTTCAAAACTTATAACAAACGTTTCCTTAGTGGAATAGTTTTTATTCTTTCGTATTATTATAATTATCGTATTATTTTATATAAATAAAAAAATAATAAATAGATGAAATAAATAATAATTTTATAAAAATAATATTATGATTATTAATTTATTTTTAGTTTTTATAACTTATAGTTAAAAAAAGCTTCTTCACCATCCTTGTTCTGCTACTTTCTCTTTTCGGAATTGAAGTTTCGCAAAACTTGAAGCCATGGATGAAGATTCGGATCGTCCTATCAGGATTATGAACTTCGTCTCCGAAGACCAAGTAAACTAACTAACTCTCTCAGTCTCAAACTCGCACTTCATTCTCGAATCCACCCAATTGTGCATAATAAATTAGGGTTTCGTTACCATTTCATTGTTTTTTTTTTCTTTGCGTGATTGTTTTATTTATTGTTGGAGTAGTTGGTAGAAGCTAAAAAAACAAGAGGTGAACGTGTTGAAGACGGCACTGCCCAGAGGGATAGACCTCTCTACGAGGTTTGTTTTCTCATTTTCTTGTATCGCAAAATTTGCATTGTAATCCTCACGAATTGATTTTAAGGGAATTACTTACTGAAGAAGCTTTCGAGTGCAGATTCTAAAGGAGAATAAGGACAAAAAAGATGCGGAATTTAATGAAAGATTCAAGCACAGTGAGTATTCAACCATCATTTTGCCTTCACCTTAGTACTTAGGAGTACAGTGAAACTTCTTGTTTTTTTAGTTTTTTTGTTTTACAGTAATTGAATGTGATAGTGTTTGGCAATGGCAACTGCCAAGGCAGCTTGTAAGGTTTAACCTGTTAATTCTTTCATGTTTACTTGGTGTTTGCCCTTTTGAGATAGGCATAGTTTGTGCTAGTTGTTTGACTGACGTTCAGACAGCTATTTTCCTCACACTTTTCTACATGGTTGTCTTTTGTTGTTATTCTGCATTGAATTTTGACCCCTCTAATTATCACATTCACAGGACCACCTAAAGCTTTAGATGAAGATGAGACCGAGTTTCTTGATAATTATGAAACAGTGAGTTCTGGTTCTCTTTTGACAACATCTTGTTTCATGAAATTTTCATAGATGGATCCTGAAAGTGTAAAGCATAGGATTTTAGATGTGTCCTTTGCTTCAATGGTTGTACGGACTACTGGCAAGACAGCTATTTTAGATCATTTGGAAACAATTAGTTGACATTTAACATTATAGAGAACAAAATAAATGCTTGAACAAATTGTTGATGCGAAGTTTATTCAAGTGCTTGCTCTTCTTTCTAGTATTATTTTTATCCACCTTTCAGACAAGAAGGGAATATGAACGACAAGTGGCAGATGAGGAAGCCCTACAAATCCAAAGCTTTCAAGTTAAGTCATAACAGTTACTGTATGAGAAAATTGTTTTATTTAAATAAAAAATGCAAGTTCCTTGTACTTTTTAATTGATTTTCACTTGGAGTATGTTGGACTCGCCACTGCTGAAGTGTATTTATCATTATGTGTCCATTATTTGGTCAACGAATTTTCTAACTATATTGATCTTGTATGTTGATTTCAGGCAGCGGTGGAAGCACAGTCCAATGTCGTGCATGAAGTTAAGGAAAACCCCCCTTTACCTGTCGTCCAGGTTGGTTGGTGACTTTTATGTGTTGCTACCATTTTTTCAAGGGTTTGACTTAATAATGTTTACATTTCCACACAATAATGTTGCAGCTGATTTCTTGATTCCTACAATAAGATCTTTACATGATAGGCCAATGGGTCTATTTATGATGAATCAGATCTTTGAATGGTAGGCTACTCAGAAGGGGATGGCCTCTGTCATCTATTTGACATTCATACCAACATGTGTCTATATTTATTGTCCTTCCTGTAGTTCTGTTTTCTGAAATTTAAAGTTTATATGAGCTATTATTTTTGGTGGTTTTCAAAAATAATAGCTCATATAACTAGATTAGAACCTCTTATCCTCCCTAGACTGCTCAATGATATTACTTATTTGTTTAATTTCACTTGTGGTCCCTCTAATTTAGACTTTGTACAATTTTGGTTTCTTAAGTTTTTATTTGTGTGAGCAAATCAAGCCCCTCTATTTTTAAAATTAAATAAATTTAATTCTCCTCAACTTTCTTATAATGGATAATATGAAATAATCTTAATAGTTAGAAATTTATTGGAAATTTGATAAAATTAAAAAAAAAATTAGTAAAATGTGTGATTGGGGTTTGAAGAGGAGGTAAGTTTAGGATCTTTTATTTTTCCAACTGAATTTTGGTTGATGAGTTTTGAGCGAAAGTTTAATTTAATTAATTCAACTTCTGAAACATTTGTGTAAAAAAACTAATGAGTGTTTTAAAAAGAAAGAAAATGATATTGATGGAGGGACTTAATTGTAACAATTAAAAAAATATGATCGGTTGTATTTGCTCAAAAAGTTGTCAGTGGACTAAAACTACACAATTATAGTAGGACTTTGTTTATTTTTTGAGTAAATTATACTCGCATTTCCCGTGTTTTTTTCAAATTGCATTCGACATCCTTCTTTTTTTACCCTACAGAAAATCCCTTAATTCTTTAGTTCACATTATACCCACATCCCCTCTTTCCTAAACATCATTTAATAATTTAACAAAAATAAGTACATGCTAGTCACATGATTTTTAATGAAAATTTATATCTAAAATAGTTCATCTTCTTCCTCTTAACTTTATAAAGGCATGACATCATTTTCAACTTGAAAATATTTTAACATTCTTCGTTATTTTTCTTTTTTCTTTAATTGGATGTTAACCCAACTTTTTGTTGGACGTGAATCCACCTTATTGGTACGCATGTATTAATACCCTTTCTTTTTTTTTTTAGTTCAAAAAACTTTTTGTTGGACGTGAATCCAACGTTTGTTTGTTGTGTTTTTGTTGAACATGTTCCCAATAATGCTTATTGATTGAATATGCTCATTTGCTTCAAATTTTAGTGTTTTGCTTCTGCATTTGTGTTTTTAAGTGCTTTCTTTGAAATATTTATTTTTGATGACTAGGTGTTTGATATAATGTCTCAATGACTCAATCAAAAGCTGCATCTTCTTACATTTTAACAAAAATGAAGTATGAGTCAAATATCAAAGTAAAAACTGTTATTGTCTTTCTTAATTTGTTATTGAGTGTTTAACAAAGATGTTAGGATAATTTTCTCTGCTCGTATATTTCAATTGACGTTAAAAGAATGGGGTAAAAGTAATGTAAAAAAAAGAAGAGTGTCGAATACAAGTTGAGAAAAACAGGTATAACTATAATTTACTCTTATTTTTTTACTTTTACTGTTTTGGATCATCTGAAATCTTCAGAAGCCATAATATGTAATCCTTCATTTGGCAATCTTTGAAGGGGTGTTAACAATGCATGTAGTTTTAAATAAGACATCATGGGTGTTGCAGCTATTGCTAATTCATGCTTTTTTCACCACCCTGTTTTTCTCGTGCAGGAACAAAAGTCTGCTGGAAAGAAGAATCCAGCCTCTCGCCCATTAGGCTTGATTATAAAAGTCAAGCCTCAAGCTAAAAAAACCAAGGTGAATCAAGGAAATGCTGAGGAAATTTCAAAAGCAGGAAACACTCCTGTGAATGATAGGAGTAAGTCTTTGGAGCCAGTACAGGCATTGAATGGCGAAGCTGATAAGTCCCAAGTTGCCCTAACTGGCCTTGTTTCGTACAGTGACGAAAGTGACGATGACTTGTAATTTTATATATATATATATATATATATATATATATATATATAAGAGGTTTCGTGATTTTTTTTAATTTTTTGCATGTGGCCTTTATTTTCCTTTTTATATCCCTCATGCATATATTCAGGACGGCGGTAACCACCACGTCTAGGTAGCACCAAAAGCCATAAGGTATTGTAATCACCTCTGAATTACTTATCTGCTGCGTTCCTTTTTTCGTGGCATGGAAAATTGAACAATCATTAGAATATAGTATAAATTATATCTTTTGAAATAAAAAATTATAGCCTTATACATTCATAAAAGCTTAAAACCCGTGGACTTTTCTTAGAAAATTAAACATTCTAATAGAATGAATCTCCACACATGTGAGATTCGTCTAAAGAGTTTGCAAATGAGAGAAGAGAAGAAATAATGGTTTATCCTGATTCATAATGAGTTAAATTTAGGAAAAAACTTAGGATGATTGTTACTCTTGTCTATTGCAGTATTGTCTAACATTCAATATTAGTAACTTATAAGAGTGTGTTTGATATACACATTAAGCCATTAAGGTATAATACAAGTGAAATGCGAAAGTTACCATACAATAGATAATACAAATAAAACAATTTGAAATTTATTATAATAGTATTTTTAATATTAATTATCTTAAATAAAAAATGAAATGAATATTTTTTTATCGAGTATTTTAATAATAAAGAAGAAAAGAGAGGGGGGGGGGGGGGGGGGGGGGGGGTAGGATGTTTCTAAACCTATGGAATAAAATAGAAAGTGCCTTCATATCTTAGCGAAGCAAAGGCATTCATCTGGGTAGCAAATATGTCGAAAGAAACAATTTCAAAAGGATTTTATTTGTGATTGCAGAAAGGACGCGGTAAAATGTAGATAGATCCAAAACTTAATGAAACGATGATATTTAACTGCAGCAGATATACGAAATTGTTTTTTTTTAGGGTAATATACAAAATTATAGTTGAAGGCAAAGAACAAAAGAAAAACAACGTTATGCCTTACCGTAAAAAATAAAAATAAATTATGCCTAATGTAAAAGTAGAACCTAACAAGTTCTTATATAAAGAAGATTAAATTAGTCATTTAGTTCCTATAATTTCATGATTTTTATCTTTTAGTTCCTATAGTTTGAAAGTGCTCTTTTTAGTTTCTATAATTTACATTTTAATTCTTTTTTAATCCATATAGTTTAAAAGTGTTTTTTTAATCCCTATAATTAAAATGTAAACTATAAGATTAAAAAGATCACTTTCAAACTATAAGACTAAAAAAATAAAAGTCATGAAACTATAAAAATCAAATAAGTAATTTAACCTAAGTAAAAATATACTCGAAATTATTTTTAGTCATGAAATTCAAGAGATCAGACTTCTCCGTCCAGATTGACATATCTAAAATCTCCCATCCTAGGATTGGGAATGCCCCATAAGGTTGCCGATGGTAAACCCCATTATAGGCTAACTCACTCACGGGTCAAATAGTTTTGAGTTAAGCTAAATTAAGATACGAACATAACTGCCCGAATTTATTTAACTGTCATGTAGGCTATAAACTAACCAAGTAACCAAAGTAGGTTATAAATTATAAACATGTGAAATAAGCTTGTTTGCCACAAAAGCTTATATAATAAATTTCACCTGTCAAGCATACTCGTGATACGTACTTAAAAATGATTCATACAGTCCAAACTTGATTTTGGAAGAAGCTTCAGAATCTAAAACGAAGAAAGCTTTTAAAAACCAGTTACTTGTCATTAGGCTAATCTTGTTATTTTCAGTTTCTATTCTCTCTTTAATTTTTTTCCTGGTGAAACAGTTTCTATTCCAGGACTGTGTCTAGAATTTTTCAGACCTTAGACAAATTTTGTATTTGAAAAATAGTTAATTAAAATTTAATAATCAAGCAATTTAAACACATTTGGTAGGCCAGTTACCACATTGATAATACACTTCTTTTTCATGCATTACCTCCCACAAGATGTTATGTTTATGTACAATTTTGTCGTTTTCACTCCTTGGTCATCTATTGATTCTTGCTCATTTACACAACTAAGAAAGAAAGAGGAATGATTTTCTTCTATGAAAATGGGAGCAAGGATGAAGTATTTCCCTTTTATTGAACTTCACAAGAGTAGAGTGGAAAACTTTTCCTGGAAAAAAAAGAAAAGAAATACACTGAGATACTATAATGCTGTTGTATTTTTTTTTTCTTTTTGAGAATTATCATGCTGTTGTAGCACTTGTATGAAGTTGGACCAATGAAGCATAAAATCCATCCTTGATGTTAATGAGTGTCTCATGCCTCCCTTTCTCGACTATTACTCCATTTTTTACCACTGCAATCACATCTGCATTTTTTATTGTAGATAAACGATGAGCCACAACCACAGTGGTCCTGCTCACCATCACTTTGTCTAAGGCATCTTGAACAACTCTCTCTGACTCAGCATCTAGTGCACTTGTGGCCTCATCCAGTAGCAATATCTTTGGACTTTTAATTATTGCACGTGCAATGGCCACCCTTTGTTTCTGCCCACCAGATAGTTGGATTCCCCTTTCTCCCACTACTGTATCATAACCCTATAATAGGAAAAAGACAAAACTTGTTAAATGTTATTCACATGTGTCTATGTGAACAGTTCACTGAAGAAGACAGTACTTGAAATGAAACTATCGCAAATACATAATGCGGCTGAAAAAATGCATAGCAGTGGTTGACTGGTATTAGTTTTTACCTGTTGTAAACCACAAATAAACCCATGTGCATTGGCTAGTTTTGCTGCAGTTATGATTTCTGCTTCAGTTTCATTACCTTTCTTTCCATATGCAATATTGGCACGAATGGTGGCATTGAACAAGACTGGCTCTTGGCTTACAAGTCCCATCTGCTGCCTCAACCACTTGAGTTTTAAATTCTGAATTTCTATCCCATCAAGTGTAATTTGACCAGAATCAGGATCATAAAATCTCTGTAACAAGGCAATCACTGTGGATTTCCCACTCCCACTTTCACCAACAAGGGCCACCGTCTGGAACATCAAAATATGATTGGAAGTTGGAACCATTAACTGCAGTATGCATCTTCAAATGCTTGGTGAGGCAAAATTGAGTTTAAAATGACAACAAATAAATAAAACCTTTTAGCTTTACCTTGCCTGAATGGATAGTCAAGCTTAAGTCTCGAAAAATTTGTATATCTGGTCTAGATGGATACTTAAAACTTACATGTCGAATCTGTATTTCTCCTTTTACACTATCCACCGTGTCACCAAACTCATCACTTGGATCTATCTTCGATTTCCCATCAATTATACTGAATATGGAAGCAGTGGCTATCTTGGCTTTGTTAGAATCAGGAGCAAGGGAGCTTGATTGGGAAATTCCAATAGATGCCATAGTTAAAGCAAAGAAAACCTGCAGAACATTTTAGAAGAAAATGTAATGCTTCCTCACTTTAAACACAAGTTGAGAACTAATGTTGGACTAGTATGAAAGAGTTATTAGTACCCTAAAAACATCTGTGAATGATGCCTTGCCAGCTTCCACAAATCTGGCTCCAGCATAGAAATTGGTTGCATAGACACTGAAGAGCAAGAAAAATGAAACTCCAAATCCTGTTCCACTTATCAAGCCTTGTCGTATCCCCGCTTGCATGGGACCTTCGCATTTCTTCCTGTATAGTTCCATAACTTTCTCCTCAGCACAGAAAGAAGCTACTGTTCTTATGCTTCCAACTGCATCATTAGCAACTTGGCTTGCTTCCTCATACATCATCTGCATCAATTTATATCACAATACTCAGAATCTGTTGCAAAATCTAAATAATGCAGTTACCTAAGTAGCATTGTATAGCTATGAAGAAAAAGCTCACCTTTGCATCTGCATTGGATCCCTTCATGAATTTCATTTGAATGTAACCATTTATTCCAATGAGGGGAACCAAGACAAGAAGAATAAATGCCAATTGCCAGCTCGCAACGAAAGCAATAATCAAACCTGCCAATGCTGTTGCTATGTTTTGAACCAATAGACCTAAAGCATCACCAACAAGGGCACGCACGGATGCAGCATCTGCTGAGAGCCTTGCACCAATTGCACCACTCGAGTGTTCAGGCTCATCAAACCAACCAACCTCCATGTTGATCACCTTCTCAAAACAAATGAGCCTGATACGTCGGATTAACTTACTGCCAGCCATAGCGAAAAAGTAACTTCGGGCTGGAATTGCCAGTAAAGATCCAAATCCAAGGGTCACAAACATGAGTGCCCAAAACTTGGAATCCTTTTTCATCTCAGGAAATGGTTTAAAAAATGTTTTGATAACACTGGAGAGCAGCACGCCAAATATTGGAAATATGGTACCATTTGCTATGGCAGCTACACATCCAATCAGAAGCACCGGAATCTCTGGCTTGTTGAGGGAAGCAAGGCGCCGGAGTGGAACTTCTGGTGATTTTTCTTGAGGCTGTGAGTATTCAAGTTCAGGATCAGGGATGTTAACTCCTATAGGTAAACCAAATGAAACTGAAAAAGAGTGGCGGCTACTGTTCCCCATAGATGATCCTGATCTTCGAAGTGACTGCCTTTGACTCAACTTTGTAAAGGATTCTGAGGAAAGTTCCCTCTTGTTTTGATTGTCTCTTGTTTCTTCTGATTCCTTGTTTCCCTCTTGCAGATGTATAAGTTGAGAGTAAGCACCCTCAGGATCCTTGGTTAATTCTACGTGTGTTCCTGATTAATAAACACAAGTTATAGTGAGATATATAGAAACAAAAAGTGTGATAACTTTGAATTCCAGTCTCTATCTGCAGCCTGGTTATGTTCTAGGATCCGTCTTGATAACAAAGGATGCCTTATTTTTCTTATATAATTATAGTTAAGCTTCCCTCAAGTAGTTACTAAATTGTTTCATGGTGATAATAAAATATATTAAAAAATAGAGTTTCAGAAAGACAGAAAGTTGGGGTCAATGATTTTAGCATGAGAAAGTGTAAAATACACATATTATGATCAACGGTTGACATCTCAATGAAAGAACCCAAGACTTGGCTATACGTGTTTCGTACCTTTCTCAACCATTTTCCCTCTATGAATTACCGCGATCATATCGGCATTTCTCACTGTGCTCAGACGATGTGCAACAATAACAGTAGTTCTGTTGACCATGATCCTGTCTAGAGCTTCTTGTACTATTCTTTCTGACTCTGCATCAAGTGCACTTGTTGCTTCATCTAGAAGTAGAATTCTTGGATCTTTCAGTATTGCTCTTGCAATGGCAATGCGCTGCTTCTGTCCACCTGATAGTTGAGTTCCATGCTCACCAACCATTGTGTCCAATCCCTGAATGCAGAAGGTTAAAAGGTTGAGGTTACTTATCAAGTTGCAAGATCACAGATAAAAAATAACTTTGAAATAGTAGAAAATGACTAGACACCAGAACCTGTGGCAGTTTGTCAATGAATTTAGCAGCATTTGCAAGTTCTGCTGCAGCTCTTATCTCTTCAACCATCGCTCCCTCTTTTCCATAAGCAATATTATCCTTAATGCTAGATGCAAACAACACTGGCTCCTGGCTGACAAGGCCAATTTTTCCTCTGATCCATCTTAGCTGAAACTCTTTTACATTAGTTCCATCAATAAGAACTTCACCTGCCTGTGGATCATAGAATCTTTCAATTAAACTGATAACTGTTGACTTCCCACTTCCACTTTGTCCTACTAAAGCTGCAGTAGTGCCACTAGGTATATGAAGAGAGAATCCATTGAATATCAACTCCTCAGGTCTGGCTGGATAACTGAAATAAACATCCCTTAAATGAATTTCACCGTGAATATCCTCTAATATTTTTCCGTTTGGGTCATAAGCATCTATCTCTGGCTTTCTCTCAATTGTCTGAAACATTTTATAAGCTGCTGCTTGACCTGCAGCAAAAGCACTAATGGAAGGAGATGCCTGGCCAAGAGACCTAATACAGATATAGCCGTATGAGTTGAAGTATTATTCATTTATTATATCTCTTTCTGTGTGTGGTTGTGTTTTGTTTTTAATCTATTTCATTAGCTGATATAATATATAAACTTGAATCTACTTACATGGAAGCATTTAACACAGCAACAAACACATTGACCACTGCACCCGCACTATATCCTTTTTCCATTATCATCTTTGCACCAAACCATACAGACAAAGCATATCCACAGAACATAACTAACATAACTACGCCAAGACCCATTCCACCAACGAAACCTTCATGAACTCCTGATTGATAAGCATCTGCAAGAAATTTCTTGTAACTAGACACTGCTTGCTTTTCTCCCGTAAAGGATGCAACCTGGAAAAATACACAATGAAAGAAAATATCATAGCACTGCCAGGGAGAAGCATCATGACATACATACTGACAAGTTACAGAATTTCATAGAAAAACTTGAGACTTAACTACGTACAGTTCTTATTGAACCTATTGTCTCTTCAACTACATGTGAAGCTTTTGCATATGCGCTTTGACCTCGAGTTGCCATCATTCCTATGATAAAGGCCATAGTAGCCCCTGCAGCAGCAACAAGTGGAACAACGGATAACATGACAACAGTTAGAAGCCATCCTTTGATAAATGCTATCACAAAGCCCCCAAAGAATGTTGCTACTAGCTGCAGAAATCTCCCAACCTATTTAAGCAAGAAAGAGTTGAGTAAATGGACACTGTAACAACAAAATTTGTAATAAAATATTTAGTGCAATTGTGGCCACATATAGTAGTAGTACTAGTACCTTCTCACCCATGGCATCTTGTATGAGAAGAGTGTCACCTGACATCCTCCCTATCACTTCTCCGGTGTTAGTTTCCTTATCAAAGAAAGCAATATCCTGTCTTAGTATAGTTTTCAAATACAAGCCCCTTATTCTTGCAGCCTGTCTTTCTCCTGTGACCGTCCAGCAAGTCACTTCTGAAAAGTGAAAATTGTTTTTCCAGATCAATGTCTATTTCGTGTGTCAAAAAAATTCTTGCAAGATATTTATGTAACGAAAAGCTGAAATTATCTTAATTGCAGAATATACTTACGGAGGAAAGCAGCTAAACCGGTGCCTATTCCTAAGTATACAAATTTCAGACAGACCTGCAATTTTGACAAGTAACCACCAAGTCATGACATCTGAACAATAAAGTTATTTCATATGTATGTCTTTAAATTGCAATAATTGATGTTATTTCGGGACTCTTTTACTTCTCATAAATTTCATGAAACAAAGCCAAGTTTATTTACCTTTACTAAGCTCATTTAAAATAGTAAGAAGTGTTGTACAATGTACATCACACTACTTAATTCTCTGATTATTATTATACCTTGGAAACTTGTTTGACAACGTCGGAGCCAAATTGGTTATTGCCAAAGCTATCAATCAGTTCCCCGAACAGCAATGTCATGAGAGGCATCCCAAGACCATTTCCAATGGCCCCAATGGTGCCAACAACCATCAAAATGATGTCAGTGGAGTCAGCAAATAAGAACAGCTTATGATAAGGAACTGTTTCAACCTTTTCTTTTTGTTGTCTCTTTTCTCTCTTTTCCACCTTTGTGCTGCTCTCTTGTTCTGTCCTCTCATCATGTTTAAGCTCTTCATCTTGCAGGCCATTCTCATGCCTCATCATATCAGACATCATCAGTGTCTTCTATACTCTTCACCTATGGAACAAAGTTGTGATACACTTACACGAGATTAACAACAATTCAGAAAGTTTAGCCACCCCAAAAGGGTCCTATATTAGACCTCCAAGGGCAACAATAAACTCAGAAATTAGTAATAAAAAGATGCAGAAACACAGTGAGGTTTGAGACTTCGAGCTAAAGCTCAGTGAAAAGATTTTCCTTGATCAAATTCTCTTGCGGTATAAGTCCTTTTAAAGCTTGACAAATCAAGCTCCGGGACCCATCACCAAGTTGATATTTAATAATAGAATTAGCGAACTTTTATTTAATGTGAAACTATAAACACTTAGAAACGTAGAGCAACTAAAAGCAAATAGAAAAATTGCAACGAGTGTTTTCCGAAAGTGCCCTGAAGCTATAGATGATTCGTTCACGACCATCACTGTGAAAAATTGCAATGGGCTTATCCCATAGAATATTAAAACACGTCAATTTTTTTAAAGAAAAAAACGTGGTGTGTTCATAATATCATATTAAACTCTAGTCAACTACATTACTCGTTGAAGGTACGTACTGATTTTTCGTAGAAACAGGAACATGCGCTAGATTGAATAATCCAGGCAAAGAAAAGAATATCATTTTCTGACCAACCACCACATGTAATAAAGAAAACAAAGGAATACAAAAGAAAAAGAAACGACTTATCAGTTATCACCGGATAAAACTCAGGTTAAGCATTGTTTAATGATAGTTAGTTGAGCCATTCTCTTCATTTCATATCAAACCTCAGTAATAAATATCATTCTTAAAATAATAACAAGGAGAATAATTTAAATAGAATACACTCACTGTATATTTTTTTTATACCATTATCTAATATTAATAAACTGTTATATATGTATAATAATTGGTTATTGAAATAATTACCAAAAAATTATATGTAAGATTATTTTTAATTAATTGATGATATAGAATATCAGTATATATGAAAATTAAACTGTAATTAATCTTAATTCCGAAGGAAGAAAATGATACCCTGAAAGGTTAGAGACTTGAAAAAAGATAATCTGTTAGTGACAGAATTTAAATACCAGCAACATTGCATGTCATGACATCAACACGATTGTTAACATGAGCAACAACAAACCTGTGTGTACTAGAAGCCAGAAAAAAGTGGTTGAGAGATATTTATTCATTCAGTCAACCTAGGAGAATGCAAAATGGAAACAATAGACAAATATAAAAAAGATAATTGTCTTTTCTCATTGAAAAAGATTGAAAATGGTACCCCTAATATGAAATGCTGAAAGTAAATAACTATGCTATTGTTCCTGCAGTTCTGTATTATACCGTGGGTATATACTGATTAGAAGCTAGCCCATATAAAATACATGCACACAAGAAATTATATTGATACAAAAATATGCACAAAGTATATGAATATGATATCACTGTGCTCATAGTCATGGCTTGTTGTGCAAGCATCTACTTTCCATGGACGCTGCTAATTTTCAGGATAGTTTGTTTGTCTTTTTATATACTTTTGTTCGATTTTAGAAAAATATTGAGAAAGTTATTAAATTAATTTGTATTATTCTTTTCTATTCAGTTGCGTACATACTCAAATGTCATGAAATTTTCTTTTCAAATTAGAGAAAATCAGTTCAGTTTCAAAATGACCTAACTCTCTATAACCTTTTTACATTTTTCTTCTTCAAAATATTGTTTTGTTAGAAGTGAAGTCTAAGACGGTGAGGGAATAGTTAACATTAAAAAGTTAATAATAACAAATAATTAACGTCGTCACTTGAGTTGGCGGTCTTGATAAAAATAAAGTTTTCATTCGTGGATATATATCTCTTCCTGATGAAATTAATTGCTATGCTATTCTAGTATCAATTCATTTGTGCTGCCGAAGAAAAAAAGAATAAAACATTTAATCCAATCCGTGAATTTTATGATCTTTAACTTCAAGTTTGACCAATCATAATTTCTCCTTCATCAAGAAATAACAGATATCGTGACATTTAAAATTGTTGTCTTTTACCAAATACTACTACTAATAATAAATGTTTCATGTTTTTTTCTATATCAATATAATATTTCTTCTTTTTTTATGATAAACAAATTTTATATGAAGAGTATTTGTTAAGAAAATTTACATACAAATGGGTTCTGAAAAAACATTAATAATTATTAAATATATGAAAATTAGTTATTATATAATAGTGTAAAAAAATTATACTACCAGTATTGGTTAGATGTAAAGTTAAAAAGAAGAAGAAAGTATATATGGCGAAATTCAAGGTAAATGCAATACTTATTTTGAATAAACCTCAAATTTTGTTCTTGAATTATTGTTCTCTCTCGTAAGTGTTGTCTAAAATAAAAATTATTTAAGTAATTTATAAAATATTAAATATTAATTCAGCACTTTACCCCAAAATTGATGTATTTGGTAAAATTTAAGGACTAATTTAAAGGTTTTCTTTTTTATATTTAAGAAGTGGAAATATGTGGGAGAAAATGTGGAAATGCACAAGATAACTTCTGAAAACATAAAACTAAAGTAGGAATTTTTTTTTGTTTCTATAAAGAGATTTATATTTATGCATTAATGATATAAAATAATTTTATATCATCATTTAATCACAAATCATCATTTTTGAATTAATTTAAGATAATTATTTTAAAAATCAACGAATTTATCATATACCATAAGTTATGATTGAATGGCGGTATAAAATTTATTACATTTTTAATGCATAGTCTTTAATCTCTTCTAAAAATGAATTAAAGATTTAAAAATCATTTCAATATATATTTTTTTCAAACAAATTTTGTTTCCAAATTTAAGTTTGAAAACCAAAGATTAAAAGCTTACGATCATTCCAAGTGGATCCTATAAAAGATTGAACAATATAAAAGAGAAAAATTACGGATAACAATCTTCTTTTTGTTTAATTGAAGAGAAATTTAAAAGAGAGAAAAGATCAATTGACTTTTAGAAATAACAATTTAAAACATTATGTTCTTTCATTTTTTTTTTCAATTTAAATTTCATTCTCAACAATGGTATTCAATAATTTGAAACCACGTGAATCAGTTTACCCTCCAAAAAGCACGTAAATCATGTGTACATACTCATAAATTCATTCTTTCAATGTGTGAAGATTGGAGAGACCATTACTTTTCATTGGAAGTAATTTTGTTGGAAGAGGACATACTAACAAAAAGACGTGGATCGTAAAATTCACATTCGTTTGCGCCTCCCCAGCAGGGTTCTACTCCAATTATTGCCAAGGTTAGATGAAAAAATGATAGAGAGATAACGAAAATAGCACAGTGCCTATTGTTTCACTTTCATGATTGACTCAAAATACAAGAACTATTATGTAGATTATAAGATTATCTATTTTTTTTAAGATATTCAATTATTTTCAATCACATTTAAATCATGGACTTCATATTCAATCACATTCAAGTTACCAACTTGGATAATTATATAAAGTTGACTAAATAACAATGACCATAAACACATTAAACTGGTAATAAACATTAAACATTACCCACGTAAAACATGTAAAATAACATTTTTATTTTTAATCTCCTTCAATTCGATGTTACAGAAAAGCGACATCTCATTCACTTGATTATTTCGCTTTTTTCTTTTTCTGAAAGACACTTGATTATTTCGTTATTGCTCTTTCTTTTGAGCCAAAAAAGGAGCTTTTTGATGAACTGTGCATATCACAAAAGGTTTGTCCCCGAATATTGGAATATTATGTTCCACTGTGCAATTACTTTATGATAAATTTATTAAAAAAATTACTACTATTTAATAAATATAAATTACGTGAAATTTTTGTCCCACTTTTTAAATATATATTTTATTGTGTAAATATGAGTCTTATTATATCATTATATTCATCATTTATTCAATAAAACAAAAAAATATAATTAAAGTTAATTGATAATTTATTCCTTACATAATTTATTATTTTATTCCTTGTACAAAAAAAAATCTTATATTTTGATTTCTACAAGAGAATGAAATGTTTATAAATCAGTTTTTATCATTTGTCAAAATTATAATAGTATAAATATATAATTTACTGACTAAAAATAATAGTATTAAATTTTATTCAGTTGGTGAGGTTAAATTAAAAAATTTAATGTCAAGGGATCAGTTCAATTTGATTGAACAGGAGTGTTCGAATTATTATAAAGTTCTTAAGACTGTTTTTGATTCCTATATATTAAAAAAAAATCCCTACACTTAATATATTTTAATTTTTGTTTTAGGCTATTCATACACGGAAAAAAAAAATGTACTTCGTTCGGGTTTCAATATAAGGAAAAATCTACCTTTCGGCCCCCAACATGAAATTCAATTGAGTAAAGCTTAGCTAACGCTAGTATATCCTAAATGCATTTGAAAAATAATATAAAGATATAATCTAATTAGTTTTCTACTAAAGTGACTTGGTGATTCCTATATGATGTGAAATCTAATTAGTTTTCTACTAAAGTGACTTGGTGATTCCTATATGATATGATTGATTCCTATAATTTGTTGAACATCAAATGAGACAATAAACATTCAAAACAAAATTTAATATATTAGAGATTTAATATAATAATTTTTTATTATTAAAAAGCCAAAATAAAAATTAATCATTTACCAAAAAAAAATCTGAAATAATTTAAGCCTATAATCTTTAATATCACAGTGTATTTTACTAACACTTCCCATTCCCATAAGCTAAATGTGAAAGCAAATGCAATGCATAGATAGAATTTCCAAATTCCAGCAAACTTGGCAGAATTTAGAATTTATTTCAAATGATAAGATGACAGATTAAAAGCAACAGGAAACAGCAATTTGAGGTTGTTCATAAAAGAGGGCAAAGTAGAATCTTTCATTCTTCCGCTTATTACATGATCAGTTCCTGGTTGTGATGAAGGAAAGGAAGGCGATGTGCCTCCTCCACGCGCCACGTCATCAAACGAAGCCCTTTATTCGGAAGGCCACTGGTATGATGCTGGATCATATCCTGTTTTTCAAATGCTTGCTTCTTGTATGAGCTTCACCACGCCAACAATTGTTGCATTTCTAAGTGACTCACACGAAGCTGTGATTGTCACTGGTGTAACATCCCAATTTTTCGTAAATAAATTTAAAAAGTTTTTTAGTAAAAAATAAATAAATAAATATAGAGCAAATAATAGGCTGAGTACCCTAGGTATAAATAGTTATGTTAAGTCAGCTGCCTCTTTTTGGCCTCATTTTTGTTTTTCCTATTCTCCTCTCAAAACCCTTTCTTTTTTCCGCAGCCCACCAAACCAGTTTTAGAAAAACGACGATCTCGAACCTGTTCACCGTTGGATCGTCGTGAAATTTGAGTATCATTTTCGCAACACAACTCCGAGCATTCTCACCGTTGGGAATTTTGATATCATGTCTGAACTGAGAGAAACACCCTTCGCATTGTAACCTTTTTCTTTCCCGCAGAAACCCAGAGCTGTCTTGGTAAAACTACGATCCCGGTTTCGTTAACCGTTGGATTATTGTGAAATTTGGATATGTTGTTCGAAATTCAATTCCGCACGCTTCTACCGTTGGGATTTGCGAGATAGTATTCGTGGAGGGAGAAAAAGGAATCGTATGAAGACAATACAAGTGGAGGTTTCAATCTCTTCTCCGTCTCTCTGACGTTTGGGAATTCTATCGGAGCTGTCAGATGAATAATTGAAAGAATTTCTGGGAACCGCTAGAGATGTTGCTATCGCTGGCTGAAGGCACGTGAGCCCGCTTAGAGGTAAGGGATGGGTTATTCACAATTGGGGATTAGTGAAAACATGTGTAGGGATCCTTAGAGGATTAAATTGGGGTTTTATTTTGGGATGTTTGTTAAATTACAATTTTTCCTTTATGATTATAACTAAAATATTGATGTCCTAATGAAGATTTCTTGATAAATTGTGCTCTTGATATTTGTATGTTTCGACCTATGATTTTGATATAATTGTGTAATATTATTTGAGGGGTTTTAGTCCTCATGTTGTGATGGTCTTTTATATAAATTGTGATATTGAGGATATGAAATGATGATTCAAATTGTGAGTATGTGATGAATTGTAGAATAACATGTTGCTTTGAGATTATAATATTGTTATTGAGATTGAGTATAAGTGTAAAGTTGAACATGTGCTAATTTGGGAGATACGTGTAAACATGTGATGGTGAATTGTCACACTATGAGAAGTGAAATTGTGAATGAGTTTTAGTTGTGGATAAGTGTGTAGTTAACACTTGATGTGAAATTACTTGTGTTGTAAGCTATGAATTGTACAATAACCCGACCAGTGTTATCTTGAGAAAAGCGTTGATGCGCAGTGTTAAAGAGAAAATGTAGGTTTCCTATTTAGGAACCAGTGTTAAATCGTAGCGCAATTGTGTTGAACGTGTTTAAGACACGAGTGTAAGGTCGTGAGTATTGTATAATTCATGAGCAGTGTCTGCATGTAAAAAAAAAAATTTATTTTAGGGGTTGGACCTGAATCAGGAGGGAGAAGCCCTGACAGACTCTTCGGAGTGTAGGCCTTGGGGGTCACCGGGTTTGAGTGCTCCTTTAAGCCTATGCTGATCTCATATGGTTGGAGCATTCTCGCAAAACATCGTGACCCTGACTGGTCTCCCTATGATCTTACTTAGTGAGAGTGACCTCACAAATCCATTGTGTGGTGTGTCTTGTTATGTACTCTTAAGCGCCCCAGGATGGTTTTTCACTGACATGGTACCACATTGCATATAGGCTTGAGTCTTAGCATAACTGTCACATACGCTTGCTAATTGTTTATTATGAAATTGATGTGTTATTATGTCTTGATTGGAGTGTGTGATTCCTGTGTATAATGATTGATGATTGAAAGGTGTGATTGATGAATGACAAAGTGATAAAATAATGTGAGATATGCTAAGTAAATTGTATTTGGCTACTATATGTTGTGTTGTTTCTCTCTAGTAGTTAGCAATGTGATAACTCACTCCCGGTTTGCTGTTTGTGTTTGGATCCTGTGATGATCTTGAACTTTGTGTTCGGGGAAGCAGATGAATAGGTGGATGACTATGAAGAACCTCATGCTAGAGGACACGGGAACACCACGCTCTGATAGGATGTGACATTAGGATATAGGTTCTATATTAATTGTATGAGACTTATATGATTTTCTTTGAGTCGAGATGACTTTATTATTTATTTGGACAAGTTTGAATATGATGTAGAAGGAAGTGAATGTGAGCCTTTTACCCATTTGAAAAGCTTGTATTTAAAAATGTTTTAAAAATACTTTTAATTAATATTTGAATTTTTATTCCTTTATTAATATATATGTGAGGGGTAGAGGGTGTCACAACTGGGAAGAAACAATTCGGCAGAGGAGGGTTCAAGAGATCACGACTTGCAAAGAAAACTAACTTCAATTCAGTATTGGGCTCGAATTGATCAATGGCCTTTGTTCGGCTTGTCCAACATGTTGCGGCTAGAATCTCAAAGGCTGAGCAAATGAATCCAATGTTGCTTATTCAAATTCTTGCTTCACACGGTTGATTTGATCCATGGGCATGTCTATTTTAGCACGCTCTAGTTTATAGTTTGGCATTTGAGGTGACAATAATGCAGTTTCTTGGGGTGTGATTGTTTGAGGAGATGGAAACAAGTCTCTGTGTCACACTGGCTCAATGCTAGGTTTCTTAAGGTAGAGTTTCAAATAAAAAGATAAGATATATTTAATATATAATAAAAATTGAATTTTTATCATTAAGGTTAAATAAAAAGTAAAAGATTATATTTTATTAAATAAAATTTATTTGAATGAATATTATTTTTGTTTCAACTTTCAAGAAAAGTTATTTATTATTGTTGATGATAATTTTTATTGTAAATAAAGAAGATAATTAGTGAAAAAGACACATATAAAGAGAGAGTATGAGAAAAGAAAAATTGTAAAACAAAGGTATTTTATTCGAAAAAAATATCTTTATAAAAATGTTATCATTTTTTGTAATTATTGAGTAAGGTATTCTTGTTATAATTTTATAATTATTTTGATGATGATGAAATACTTTTTGAGATGATTTTTTAGACATAGACAAGATGTATCAAGTCACTGGATTAGTTGTTATTTTTTTTATGTAATCTTTATTCTATTCTCATAGTCTTTTATGTCTTTTATGGATATAAATAATTTTGTTTCAAAGAGTGCTGATTACCCAAGACTCTCAGACCCCTTGATTGTTCCCCCATTGGATTTAGAAACTCTGCGGCACCAAGACCATCGCAGATGCAGTGGCAGAATATGAGGCCTATCACAGAACCCCCGCAACCAAATTCTGTCACCTGAGAGGAAAATCAATATTCCATATTTAATTGACTCACATGTACACTCGATGATAACAATACTAATTGCATTAACAATTCTCTTAACAACTTCTCTCATGCTCCTTCTTGGTCTCCCTTATTCCCTATTAGTTAGAGGAGGATTAGAAACTATATGATCTACTCTTTTCATTGTGTTTATTGGTTTTCTTTCAATGTAATTATTTTTTTCTCAATCAGGGTTTACATCAATGTTTCTTCATATTCAATTATTTTATATTTTATCATTTTTTCTAATGGGGCTACAATATATAGTACTAAATTACTAATGAAAAAAATGTATTAAAATAGTTAAGTATGATTATTTTTAAACATTTGATTGGTCGGTTATGCTTGTAAGCACTATGTTTATGGAATGGAAAATTTTTAAACTTCAGCTATTTATGTTCATGAAATTTGTAACATGATACCTGAATTTGCACGAGGGGGTGGATGCATTGGCTCTCGGGAATAGCATCAGGAAGAAGATGATCATATGGAATAGAGTGAACATCATCAAAGAAATTGACAGAGCGAAGGGTGCAATCAGAAGATGCCTCAACTGGTTTGGATTCTTTGAGTCTTCCGGCAAGAGGGTAATATGGAACCAGTGCTTTGGACAAGGCCTCTCTTATGACCCTTGTTGCTTCAGGGCCGTGTTTGAACACGTGCAAGGTTCTCGCATTGCATCTTAAAACGGGTAATCTATCGATGGCTGATAGGTCTAGTACTGTGGTCAAGGGAGTCTCCTCTGCTGGCTTAACTAGGCCTCGTTTTGTTCTTATCACTGACATTGCCATAATGACACTGAATCACAAGAAAAAGGGCTTGGTATAAGAAATTATGAATCTGTATATCTCATGCATATATATGATGATGGATTGTGATTTGTGAATAGGATTTATTTATAAATATGATTCTTTTCATATTTTATCTTTTGATCTCCTTGGCGCCTGGCTTTAAGTTTAAACTTTGTTTGGTGTAGAAAAAAATGTTCCGCTAACTGTCATAATTTATCGTTTTATATTTTGAAGAGTGGCAATATTTATGTATTGAAATCTTCGGGTTGCTTTTATTTTTTAATTATGTATCTCTCTCGAAAGGCACGCAGCGGAAGACAAAAATAACGAGAGAGAAGGAAGAATTTGACACATTCACGCAGACACTTGGAGGAAGGACTTGAACCTCAATTGCTTAATTTCATTCACTTAAATTCACACAGCAAACTGTTACGGTCGTGGCCTTTTATAAACAATACAAAACAATGAAAATATAGCAAAGTAATACAATTAAATATTATAACTTAATATGTAAGAATAAAATTACGTTGCTTTCATCCGGCGCTGCAGCCATGCAACTCTCCCGAGGTAGTGAAATGATTTTTGCTAGTTACCATTTAATCAATAGTTGTAAGTTGTAACTTTTTTTTTTTAAACAAATGTAATTAATTTGTAACTTTAAAAGGTGTAATGTTTGAATATTCAGTGTCCGCAATGACCCGTTGCAAACTCCTTCCCTTGTTTAGGCGGTGAAAAATGCTTAAGGATGAAAACAAAAATAATAGCTTGATTTAATTAATTTAACCGAAAAATAATAATATAACAAAACTTTTGGTATGGCAAGACACACGTTTCATTTATAAAGAGAATCTGGGTTTAATTCTTTACGAAAAAAATATCATTAATAATGGATGAAAGAAATTTAAATATGTCAAATAAATCTCAAACTAAATATTAATTTTATAATTAATTAAAAGAATTAAAACACTCAGAGATACTTCAAGATCTCAGCATAGAGTTAAATATTCTAAATATTACCAGCAACGTAAAAGTTTCATCAGATATCCAAAAAATTCCTTTAAAAATCGATTCATAAGAGATTATCTATCAAATTATACAAACACTTATCATGTTCGTTAACTATCACAATAATTTTAATGTTAAACTTTAGTATGGTGATTGTAAAAAAAATCAGGAGATTGAAAAATCCTAACTGATCATTATTTTGGATATATGAGAAATTTTAATCTTATAAGTGCGTTGAAAAAGAAAAAAAAATGAAAAGAAGTAAAAATGTAATAAGTTGATAGATGGAGTTTTTTAAATTTTTTTATTTACTCTTTTTTCTATCTTTCCCTTGAGTTTGGTTTTTGGTGGATCTTACGAGGAAAATATTCATTTGATATATACCACTCATTTTTATACTTCTTTATACTCTCGATCTGGTGTGGAAAAACTTGTTGAATTAACACATTTTTAGTTATAAAAAATATTAATTACAAATGTATTTGTTGTTACCTTTTTATTTTTGCGGTGAATTAACACATTTTTAGTTACTTTTTTCTTATGCCGGAGCAGCTGGACAAATTTTTTAAAGGAAAACATTCGACGAAAAAACTTGGCCCAGAAACCAAAATCAAAGAAGGCCGAATGACAAAAATATAAAGACAATCCCAGTTGAAACTGGTTCTTTTCGTCTTTTTTCCGGGGCTTTATGATATTGCTGATTGGGCCATATTATGGCTTCATTTAAAAAAAGAAGAAGAGTATTTTGTAGTTCTTCAATCTTTGTACCCCTCATAAATAAATAAAAAAAACGATAAATAAAAAATGCAGGGGTAAAATAAAACATGTCCCTTCTAAATCCATATAAGCCATGGTCATGCACTCACAGGCAGCAGAGTTTGATTCTTAATTACATATCTAAAATATCACCGCTCCAACTTCCACCCCTTAGATCAAATAAAAAAAACAATAAAAGGAGCATTATCCCTAAATTAAGGATAATTTTTTTAACTAAAACTTACGTTGAAAATGCATTAAAAATTACTGTAAGAATATATTAATGATAATCTTAAATGAAAATTTCTCATTTTTTTCCTTTTTAATCAAGTATTTTTAGGATACTGAATAGCACTAGTCTTATATTAAAACATGTGTTTCTTTTTGGTTGGAAGGTGCAAGTATACTTTGGTTGGAAAGTGCAAGTATTAATTTGTAGGTATTTATACGAGTCAATATGATCCATTTAGTCTGATCTACAATAATAATATACATAGAATAGATCGAACTAGATTAACTTGTCAAATTAAGGGTGTTGTTATACCATGCAAATTGCTGTACATCCAACATAATTATAACAAAGATGCATGAATTATTCAAATATTTAAATTCTAAGAGCTACAAGGATAACTAACATTTTTCAAACAAGATTATGTGAATTAAATCTCTTCAATTAACAAAACTAATAACCAATATTTATCAATAAAAAAATTATTTCTTAATTTCAATAAAAAGTTTTCATTTATTGATAAAAAAACTAACAATAAATAATTTGTGAGTTGACTTACAAACTCATAAAATCCGATTAACTTACAAGTTAAATCAATCAACCGAAGTATCTAATCTTATTTAAGTTCAATTAGATATTTTATTTTTAAAATAAGTTGAATTAGATTTTCACCATCAGATTCATTTATCAAATTAGTTTTTAGAGATAATCTACCCTAGTAAACTCAATTGTCACATAGACACACACTTAACCCCCTTAGATAAAATACAATAATCAACGTTTATTTGAAAAAAAAAGCCTTAAAAATGAAAATAGTACTAAAGTTTGGAAATGGAATACAGTAATAAATTAATTTAGTTGTTAACTTTTATAGAATGAGTAAATGACTTGTTAGTATTAATCCCGAAAGGAATATAAAAAAGGACAGTCTGGTCTCATGCTTGAAATAAGCCAACCACCAGGCGACGTGGCATGGGCCCCCGTCCAAGTGATGACTGTGTTTGGTGGCTGAACGATACAATTATGAAAACTCATCCCTTCTTCTTTATGTTGTCTTAACTTCTTTTGTTTTCTGCTATGGAAGACGAGCCATTTCTTCTCACTACTACCACTTCCCAACCCATCACCGATTTTCTTCTTCCTTCTTCCAAGTCCTTCAACGACGTCACCACCACCACACGCGCGCGTGACGTCGCCGCCCAGGAGATTCAATCCGAACAACAACAACCTCCCAAGAAGAAAAAACTGAGTCGCTGCAAGACAGCACCTGCGATGGTGACCATGCGAGACCTCAAACCTAAGACACCCCAACTCCCCAAACCTCAAACCAGTTCCATTATACGACAAGGCATTTGGTTACTCGCCATGTACCTCTCCATAGGAGTCGCCATATACTCCTTCAACAGGGACCGTTTTTCCGGCATCGAAACACACCCCGTCGTCGACGCCCTTTACTTTTGCATAGTCACCATGTGCACCATAGGTTACGGAGACATAGCGCCGTTAACCCCATTCACCAAAATCTTTGCTTGCGCTTTTGTCTTGGTGGGGTTTGGGTTCATAGACATACTCCTCAGCGGGCTTGTTAACTTCGTTCTGGATTTGCAAGAGAACATGATCCTCACGGGGCTACAAATGGGTGCGAGTGATCAAAGGGAAGGTTTTTCTGCTAGGAATTACATCGTTGACGTGGCGAAGGGGAGGATGAGGATCAGGTTGAAGGTTGGTTTGGCGCTTGGGGTTGTGGTGCTGTGTATTGGGATTGGGGGTTTGGTTTTGTACTTTGTTGAAGGGTTGGATTGGGTTGATTCTATTTACTTGTCGGTTATGTCTGTCACAACGGTTGGGTATGGGGACCGAGCTTTTAAGACTCTTCCTGGTCGGTTATTTGCAGCTATTTGGTTGCTATTTTCTACTCTCATGGTGGCTCGGGCTTTTCTCTATTTGGCTGAGGCTAGAATCGATAGAAGGCATCGGAGAATGGCTAAGAAGGTTTTGCATAGGGAAATTACAGTTGAGGATTTGCTTGCTGCTGATATCAACAACACTGGTTTCATCAGGTATCAATAGCATCATCACTTTAGCTCCAATGTTTTATTGCTTTTGTTATGTTTTAAATTGCGGTTGTGGTTGAGATTGCAGTTTCATCACCATCTTTAACATTGTAAGAAATTACATATAAATGCGGCCAACAATTGGAGTTACTATGCACTTACAAAAAAGTCTAAAAACTTTGATATTGCAACTGAAATTGCCATTATGGATCAATTTTTAAAACCTTGTTACCAATTTTAAAAAAAAGAAGCAGCAGTCAGCAACCAAAATTGCGGCCACAATATCAAGATTTTTTTACTCACTGTCGCCGCTTCACAACCACAATTGTGTGTCTGCATCTGGGGCCTGATTGTTGAGTATTAGGCGAAGTAACCAATTGGGGCCTGATTGCAATTCTGGGTATCTAATCAGTAGGAAAATAGCTCCTAATACCTTGGATTCCATAATTAGGATATTCTAATAAAATACCATGCCCCTCAATTACAATAGCTTACATCATGTGTTGGTTATGGAGTGCATATGTTATGATTCCTGAAATCTGGAGGTGCATTAAAATATTGTTAATTAAAAAATAGTGGTAATGTGCGGACACAATTATAAGTTGTTTGATTCAGCATTATAGATTGGAGGGGATTTATTTATTTTTTCTATACTTGTTTACTTTGGTGGACTGTCATCTCTTGTGGAAAATGTCACTTTCTACATAAAGATAATATTAACCGTGTCTGGATGTTTCATGCACCATGCGGAGTGTACAGGTAGGGGCAGAGAGTGCGAGTCATCAATGAATTATTTGATTATTTTAAAGGATAATTTTGTTAGATACTGTTCTTACTAGCAATTTCCATCTGCCATTACTCTTCATCCCTACTTGCTTTTGTTTTCAGCAAGTCAGAGTATGTAATCTTCAAGCTGAAAGAGATGGGTAAAATACAGGAAAAAGATGTTTTGCAAATTTGTGATCAATTCAGGAAGCTAGACCCCTCTAACTGTGGGAAGATAACACTACCTAATCTATTGGGGGGGAGTTTATGACAGAGTAGGATACATAATTGTTTCAGTACAGAAGCTTGCAAGTGGCAAAGCATTTTTTTTTTTTTTGCAAAAGGAAGAACCAGGGAAGATAATCCTCCCCTGCAAAAATTGTTGATAAATACTATTTTTTTTTCTTAGGGGTGATAGTAATTGAATTATTTGGAGCAATATTTTGTACAGAAATTACATCGATTATAGAGGAGGATAGAGGCATTATTTCATTTTGTCTCGCCGTTCAACTGGTTACATACATGGGAAAAATTCGGTATTGTGCTGCAGTAATTAAAACATTTTAACCTACTATTTGTTTATGTATTGATTTATAGTTAAAAGAATTTGGCTCACAATAACTTGGAATTTTTAATTATATAAAACATAATATATTGAAATAGTCTCTTATAATGTGGTTGGTTGGTTGATTCCAGTATAAGTTTTTTTTTTTTTTGAGAGGAACCGTATAAGTTATTAAGTTTAATCTTTACAATTGAAGTTTATATAAATTTAAAATAAATGATAAACACTTTAAAATTAATCAGTTTGAATTATATGAAATTTAAAAGGAGAAATTCACGTGGATCATAGTGGAAAACGTGAAATTCTAGAATTATTTGTTTCTAAGTTGACGTGTAAATTAAACATCATGAACTCTACAAGTTAGTATGCCCGGGGACACAAGAAAAAGATCGTCATGAGAAAACAGCTGAGACGAAGCTTGCTTTGGTGCTGGCCACCCATTTTATCACCACGTGAATAGTCATGTTACGTGTATTTATGTGCAGTCTCTTTCGACTTAACCTTGAGGAACTTTTAACCTCTATAATGAGCTCAAATATATCTCTTTTTTATTTTTTAATTGATTTTGGCATAATGATAATTACTATCAGATTTCTTTTTGTGTTAAAATTTAAATTCTTATTTGCGTTTCGTCATCATTGGCTCCCGTTAATCGGAACTCATGTTTCTATTCAAACATAATTGGTCAATTAGTTATACCGAAAGATGAGTAGTAAATAGAATCAAGCTATTGGTTTTTCATCCACTAGAGTTGACTTGCACAAAAAATTTAGGTTCAATTTTTATTGTCTCGTAGTTATACACTAAAAGAAAAGAGGAAATTTTCAAAAAAAATTATGCGTTTCACATTTTTATGTACTATTTTAATTTAAATATTTTTTAATAATTTTTTTTTAATTTTATTTTTCATAATCAAACTCAACTTAAAAAATATATATATAAATATAATAAAATTTATGATATTATAAAAATAGTAATAAAAAAAATAAAATTGGTGAGATGATTAAAATGTATCACTGCACCCTGCTCCTGAGGTACTAGCTTGCATAGCCCAAGGTTGAAGAGTGAAGGCCCACTCTAATCAGTTGTACACATTGGGAATTTGTAAATTCACCAAACGACAAACTGGTTTTGGCTTTTTGTTGTGTCAGTGAATAAAAGTGAACGTGCATGCACGTGAAAAACAACAACTAAATAGGTCAAATGATTTATTTTCTTATTTGACATTTGTGCAATTGTGTGTTTTGCAGTGCTCGTTCAATTTTTTGGTGCTAATGCCTCTGCAGTACTTTGCAAAGACAAAATGTTTGGTATAATTTATATATTTTAGGTTTGCTGGACCCAAAATCAGTTCAATGTTTTATCTAAAACATACTGGCCTGGGGATGATAAAATTTGATCTAAATCCAGTTTTTACGTAAAACTTCATCTATATTTATTAGGATATTTCAGGAAATTAGAAAGCAGTTGAATTTTTTTTAGGAACACAATAAGAATTGAAGTCTGTATTTATTATGTAATTAGTTGTAACTATGCAAACAAGCTTAAATTAAGTAGTTGTAATGATGCTTTAATCTTACGTGTGTGTATATATATATATATATATATATATCTTTGTCTCCTGGAAAATTAACAGACACACAAGGTTTTCCCATCTTAAATAACTGTTTTTAATGACCTATTTAATTTGACCGTCGTTCTATCATTTTCATGGCTGAAAAACAGGAAAGACAATACTAGTACTAGTTATTCTGAGTGGTGGAGATGTGGTCGTCCTCGTGGAACAAGACGAGGAACTGAACATGGCAATATATTAAGCAATCAAAGCAAATGCAGCATGCACAAGCCTTGACATCGGAAGCAGTAGCAGCGATTAGCGAATGTCGTGGTTTCAAATGTTGACTAAGTGGGCTCAATGGTGAGTAGTTGACAAACGCTGCCAAGTCTCTTGAATAATACCAAGAAAAGTATTCTTTCATACAATATTTGAAGTGCTTAAATTACAATTTGATTTTAGTGTCACAACTGATTAATGAATCTAACCAAAAATTGTCATATAAAGGATGGATACTGCAGCAACTATGAAAACTAATGGTGAGACATCCATCATATAGATCGTAGAATTGGTCCAAATTTTATTTTAGTCTTTTATATATCATTTAACTTCTAGGGTGATGATGAAGCTGATTAAATGGGAGAAATAAAAAGAGCAATATTATATTCATGTTTAATGACTTTTATATATTTCTAAAAGAATAATAAATAAATAAAAGAGTGAATAAATAAATTTATAATTTAATTATTCCACCGTACTTCATCATGTCCCTCAATTCATTTATACCGCTCCATATTCCTTTCTCAACTTGGATCTTTGAAAGAATTGAGTAAGAAACAGGACGATTGCTCTCCAGTTTGGGGATCCTCTCTGCAGCATACTCTCCAATTTCTAAATTTGAATGCAGGTCACAAGCTGCAAGCAACGCACCCCACAACACCACGCAGGCTCAAATGGCATATTCCTGATTGATTTTAAAGCTTCATCAAATCGCCCTGCTCTTCCATAGAGGTCCACCATGCAAGTATAGTGCTCCATCTCTGCTTGGATTCCATACTTGGTCAACATAGAAGTAAAGTGCTTTTCACCTTCTTCAACAAGACCAGCATGCACACACGCTGACAACACATTTACAAAAGTAACTTCATCTGGTATAACACCTGCTTTTTTCATCCTATCAAACTCCTCCAGCACTCGGGTAGCTAGCCCGTGCCTTGCACAGCCACCAAATATTGAATTCCATGACACCAAATTCTTATTCGGAATGGACTCAAAAACACAAAATGCTGCATCCATATCCCCACATTTTGCATACATATCCACAAGCGAGGTTAATGAGATGACATCCTCTGGTATGCCAGACTTGATAAAATACAGGTGCACCTGCATTCCCATCAAAAGAGAGGAATAACCAGCACATGCATCTAACACACTTGAAAATGTGAAATGATTGGGACGAGTTCCCGAATTAAACATCAGAAGAAAAAGCTTCAGCGCATCCGTAAATCTCTTATTTTGCACATACCCACTAATCATTGCCGTCCAAGACACCACATTCCTCTCACTCATTTTGTTAAAAACAGACCTTGCTTTGTTTATCCTCTTGTTCCTGATATAACCATTCACCAAAGTAGTCCAGGAAATTATGTTTCTCTCAGGCATCATATCAAAGGTTGTTTGAGCATCATCCATACTTCCCACTTCCATATAACCAGAAACCAAAGCATTCCAAGACGTGACATCTTTCGCCAATATATCATCAAACGCTCGCTTAAAAGCCTCCTCGTCTCTTAAGCTGGCATAAGCTCTGATCAACGAAGACCCAACAAACACACTCAAGTTAAGTGCCAAATGCAGCGCTCGAGTGTGAAGCTGGGGGGGACCAAAACATCCAACTCAGTGCTTATAACCGCTCTGAGTACCGTGGAGACGGTATAGTCATCGGGGGCCACACCAGCTCTTCCATCTGCAAGAAACAATGATACAACCCATCAGAGTTTGTGATTCTGTGAAAACCAGAGAGCATGATATTCCAGGAAACCGTGTCTTTGAAGGACATTTGATCGAACAGGTGCTGGGCATATTCAATTTGATGGTGTTTAACGTAACCGGTCATCATCATGTTCCAGGATACGAGGTTGCGGGACGAGGGGTTTTCGTCAAACAGTTTGCGAGCATTGTTTATGTTGTTGTCTTGTATGCAAGCGTTGATCATGAAATTAAGCTTTGCTGATGTAACCGTACACATGTTGCGGGGGCGGGAACATGGCGTCCGCAACAACAATCTATTCACGCAACGCATCTCTTGTTTTATTGACAATGAAAATGAATGAATTCCCGTTGCTTTATATGTGTTTGGATAGAGAATTTCAGAATGCCAAAAGAGTTTGTTTTATGGTATCTAGAGCTTGGACTCTGATCTGGGCTTTTTTCTTTTTCAGTTTTTGGCTCTAAGAATTGAAGGCAAACTGAACTGGTTTTCATGGATTCGCAAGCTGGAGGAAACAAATCAAATATGCAGTTTGGTGTTGAGAAACTTGTAGGATCGAACTACAACTGCTGGTGATTGTGCATGGAAGCTTTTCTCCCGGGGCAAGATTTATGGGATCTCATGGTGGGAAATGATACTGAAATGCCACCAGATACACCGAATAGGACGGAGGCTCAACGAAAGTGGAAGGTAAAATGCGGGAAAGCGTTGTTTGCTCTGAGAACGACTGTTAGCAAGGAATTAATTGATCACATAGAGATCTTGACACACCAAAGGTATGGGAGACGCTTGAAAAACTCTTCTCCAAGAGAAAAACAAGCTATTATTTCTCTTTCAAGCACGAAAGTAGAATACGTGGCAACCACTCTTGCAGCACAGGAAATCATTTGGATAAAGAGCTTAGTTTTACAAAAAGTGGATTACACAATGGAGCTCTTTTGTGATAATGAAAAAATGCTATTAAATTATCATCAAATCCAGTATTTCACAGATGCACCAAACATATAGAAGTGCATCACCACTTTGTTAGAGAAAAGGTGTTGAATAAGGAGATTGATTTGAAGAAGATTCATACAAAGAAGCATCTGGCTGATATTTTTACAAAGGCATTGGTGAAACCATTGTTTGAGAAGTTCTAAGAACAACTTGAAATTATGAAAAAGGAGCATGCATTAAAGGGGGTGTGACAAATAATGCATGCCACAATAGCGAAGGTTAAGCATTTGATGTGTCTATGGTTCAATCTTTAATTTTGTTAGTATCCCTTGATTTATGCAATTCAAATTGTTGTTGCAAACATACTAGGAGAATCATTTGTCATTTAAATTTAGCCAAAGTCTAGGAGTTTGCTTCCTTATTTTTAGCACTACCAGTCATGTATAAAACCATGTTTCTTCTGTATTTCTTAGTTCAATTCACCATAAAATCACATATTGGGTTCTAGTAGCCTATTTTCCATATTTCAAATATTCATTCATTTGTTTTAAGGTTCGCTGGTAATCTTCTCTCTTTGTCAGTGATTTGGTTCAACTCTTTCTACTAGTGATTTGGATTCCATGGAGGAGAGTGTGCAAATGATTGTCGACTGGTTTGGGCTGCAACAGAGATGATTGTTAGTGGGTTGGGATTTCGATGAGTAAGGTTCACCGGAGTAAAACAACAACGAATGAGGGATTGGAAGGGATAGAAAATAAAATACACAGATAGGTATCAATGAGTTCCAGACACACTCTTCTGTTCACAAATGAGAAATTTTAGAAATTTCATGTTTTTTAAAGCGTGTTTGGACGCAGGAATTTAAAATTCTAAGAATTTCAAATACTTTAATTGAAATTTTTTTATTTTTAAAATTTTATGTTTAGATAAAAAAAATTAAAATTGTAAGGGTGAAAAAAAATAAATGCAAAGAGAAGATAAAATATGATTAATGTGCTTTCAAAGAGAAGAATATTGATGCGGCATGGGAAGTCATAGGGAAACTGAGACATGAAGGGTGTACACCACTATACCTGACCACAACATTTAGTCAATGACGCAAGGTATGATCCAGGCCCTCCGTGCCGACAAACACTTTCACCGTGTGATAGGAAGCGACGGATGCTCCCTGCGGGTGCAGTTCTACGTGTCCCCCTACATCCACATTCGATCGACGCTCCACAAGCTCAGACGGTATTTTTTGAAGAAGAGGATCATGGGCATAAGGGAAGAGTTACGAGTGAACGAGATTTTCGGAACTTTTCAGGTGAAAAAGAGGATGCAGGTTATATATAAAAAATACACAAACTTTTTGAAAGGTTCGAGAATTTTAATTTCTTACATTTTAGAAAAGGAAATTAAAATTCCACGTCTTTCGATGTTTAAAATTTTGTTTTAAAATTTCAAAATTTTAAATTCTTTATATAAAAGACATCTAAACAATAAATTTTAGATTAAACGAAGTGTGAAATTTCAAATTCCCAATTTTAACAAAGATTAAAATTCTAAAGAATTCTTAAATTGTTACTTTAAGTATCCAAACGGAACATTTCGTTGAACAATAATTGAGATACCCTGTATAATTACTTTACCCGCTTGAAACGCCATATCTTCAAAATGCCAAAGAATTTGAAATGCAACCAATTATACTTGTACTGTTCTAAGAAAATACACTTGACAGTTGGGTACTACGGACTATACAATTCTGCATCAGCCACACAGTACATAATAGAACGAACGACCATAACACTAGCCTAAGACAACATAATTCAGAGTTTGGGAACGGGGACAACTGATATTATTATCCATAGAACCTTAAATTTTATGCTTAACTCTGTTCAAATTTCGGTATGCTTCATCTGTTTCAACCTGTTAGAATGTCACCCATTTGTGAGGACTTGAAATATATATTAAGGAAAAAGATATTTGAACACACAAGAGGTGTCTATAGCTTGAGATAGATAGAAAAATAACATACAAATACTAGTTTGATGAGCATACAATGCAAGAAAATTAAAATCAGGAAAATTATTCTTTGTCTTTGAAATATTTCATGTATGAGAATAATGATTTTTAGTCCCTTTATGTTAAAAATTTTGATTTGATCATTTATCTTTTCAATTTGATCCTTCAAAACAATGATCATTTTTAATTTTGGGATACGATTTTAAATCTTTTTTTATTGTTTCATATGTAAAACTTGTCACATTGAATTTATTTACATAAAAACTATAAAACCCAAATTTTTTGGACATGATGCAAACTCTTGTGAAAAATGAGTTTGATTGATGAACAATTAAATAAGAATTTAATATTATTTTTTTTATTGCTCATGGATTCAATTTCAAGGCACTTTCACCATACTTATGCTCCTTTTTTGTTTGTTGGGTTCTAAATTTTACCTCTTAAATCAATCCAAAAACGATTTAAAATTAAAAACATTCATTGTTTTGGAATGACTAAATTAAATCAAATTTAAAAGATAAATGATCAAATTATTTTTTTTTAAAAAAATAAAGGATTAAATTGAATTTAAATGAAAATATAAAGTATTAAAAGTGTTTTTTAAACTAAAAAAAAAATTATAAAGACTAATACTAAAAAAGCAATATATTACGTGAACAAATACAAATTTAAATCTGAATAATTTGTAAATATCTCATTGGTTAGTCCCTTCTCTATGAACTGAAACATGCATGTTGAGGTTCACTGGTTCCACTCCTCACGGCCCGCGAAGGACTCCCTGTTAAGCAATCCTTGAGCACATCAGAATCCTTTTTGGATTGTGTCGAGATGCAAAATTTCAGAAGTTGGAAGGACCCACCATGTGTTTCTCACCTTACTCATGTGAATGTAATCCTCAACACTACATGGGATCTGGCATGATCCTTTGTTGGTTTGCTCGCAATGAGGCAAATAGACCATACTCGCTCCATTTTAGCTTGGCATATATACCAGCTTCTCTTTTTGTATGTATGGTTATATATCACTATCCAAAGTTAATGATATTTTCTATGAATAAGGTAATGATATTGATTATGACCATAACCATGAAAATTGAATTAGGAGTTCTTTTCGTGGGACATGTACATTATTACATGGATAAATAGCAATTACCTGTTCTCTCCTTATATTATCCTGACTAGGAATATTTCTATAGTTGCGGCTCCTTCACGTCACGGGCAATCACACCAAAAACTCGAGCAAGACGGATCATGTTCGGTAGTTTAATTTCTTTGGTGAAATTGCAGTAAAATTTGGATTTTGATGGTGCTAGTTGCACTTCTTCTGAAAGAATAACCGTTGCTTTCAGCGTCACATGATTATTAGATCAATTGTCATTATATTCATTCATCCATTTGACTTTTTGCGCCTCAAATTTTACCTTAACCTGTTTTCCATCACAACCAAATTAGGTTTTCATCTATTTCCATAAACACAAAAGATTTTCATACATATATTTTTAAGAGAAAACAGTATATGTAATGATAATGCCACTGTCACTATCATGTATGATAATCACTTTTATAATAGTTACTTAAAAAAGTTATATCTATTGTGATTTTTGATTAATTAATATTGTAAAAAAAATTACATTGCAATACATATAAAAGTTAAATTATTAGTTTTTTTAATTTGAATTTCAGCGCCTCCTACGAGAAGAAAAGCATAGTGGAAGAGTGGAGACATCTTGTATCTTTCAGTACCACTTGGTGAAAGGTACTAGGACACATACCCAGAAGGTTCTTTTTCACTTAGCAATGGTATTAGTATTAGTGTACTACCAATAATATGAAGTAGTACAGAGGAGCGTTGAACTGAAATTTGTTAGTACATGCTTGTACTACAAACCATTCATTCCTCCTTGTGGTACAATTATTATTATTATATATAGAGAGGGACTGAATGAAACCTATGCTCAAGAGTGATCTGAAAGCCCAGTTTTGAGAGGGTAATATTTGAGAATTGAGGGAACCTTGTTAGAACTTAGAAGGGACATTTTCTGGGCAAAGGTGGTTAATAATGTTGATAAGGATTGAGGTAAGTTAATCCATCCAAAGGGTGAGGGAGTTAACAGGAAGAGACAGGACAAAGGCTGGGAACAGGCAGGGCACGAATGGAGCTATCAACAGAAAATGGTAAAGTGAGAATGAAAGGAGAGAGAGAGAGAGAGATCTGTTGTGGCTACGCTCATGCACTGCCTCTTCCCTGGCTCTGTCTCTTTCCTATTCCAACTCCATTTCCCTCTCTATTTATTTATTTATTTGTTATTTATGGAATGTGCTTCTCTAATCTGTTATCCAAATGTGTTAAAGGGTTCAAATGAACATTTTATCTGCTACGCAATTAGATTTGCTCTAGGTGTTACTGCTCTATTTGACGCAATGTTTTTTTAAATCTTACAACAGCCCTATTAGATTGGCTCTGATTGCTTCAGCTCTGCTTGACCATGCACAATTGTCTCCGCAGTTGTGTCACTATTTTATGTCTGTTTAATTTAAGGTTAATAATTGCTTCTGTCATGTGAAACTCATTCCACAAGCACGATTCTAGTCACAATATAACTTTTATGATGGACAGGATACAGATTTTGCCACACTTCAATATGCGGTTCAGAAGCCTTCTGACAACGGTGTGTGAAGCAAGAATTATCAACCAAGGTTCCTGCAAGCTATGTGACATTTTAGATTCCAATGCACATAAAATTTATGTATATAAAGATGGACACTGAAATCAAATCAGGCATTTCATTTAGTCCTTTGTACTGTATACTAGTAGTATGTTGCTGGCCATCATTTGTTGAAAACTTAAAATGTTAGAAATAGTAAAAGGGTGACAAATTGTAATAATGTATTTATCAAACATTTAATCAGCTCGTTTGAATTCACGATTTGATGTGGTATGAGATGAACTAATTAATTTTTTTTTCTAATTTTGTCTCAATTTAAAGCTGGCCTGGTGACTCCTTCTAACGATTGCCTTATCCTTGTTGTTTGAATTCCTAATCATCACCGAGTGGCCATGTGATTGCAACTTAAAATGGATATGATTCTCTAGCAGAACCTTTGTGCTTTGGCATAATTCAAGCATCAAAAGACAGTAGCTAACAGCAAGGGACTTTAATCAATTGAATCCAACAATGAAATGGAAAAAAAAAAAAAAAGAAAATCACCAAGAATCAACCTGGTTGCCCCATAAAAATAATGAAGAACCAAAACAACAGCTACAAAACGAAACCTGCCCCCACAGTCCACAGAAAGCCCAAGGTGTTGGTGTGAAACTTCTCAACCAAACAGAAAAAAGAACAAGAGAGGGAAAAAAGAGAAGCATATAAATGAATTACCATGAGCCAAGTTGCTCCAATTGAATGACCAAGCTGGAATGAACATAATACAGCAAACAGCTTGATTAACAGAAACATGAGACCAAGCAAGTTCATAATAGATATCTCTTGCTTCCATTCTAAAAATATTATGTTCCACCAAATAAAAGAAAGTTACATGCTTGTATCATTGTCGGACAAGCATATGGAATCTTTACACTCAACAAGGACAAAAGGCACAACTTCTCCAAGTGTATGGTCCAATTTTCCAGATTCTATAACGAGTAAATCCTCCAGAAGGATCACATAATGTTCTTGAACATCTCCAGCACTTTTTTCTCCTCCAACCATGGCTGCAACCACTTCCCATCGTTCAGGGTGTTGCTCATCCACCACTGCCAAAGCTAGCTCAAACAATTTGTTCTCCTCCCAACTCCATCCACTCAAACTCTTAGCAAAATCTTCCATGGATCCCTTCAGGGTACTTTGAGGAAATTGAGGATTTCCTGGTAATTCATTCACATTAGGTGATTTCATGGTATATGTACTCTAGACAAAATCTAACACCCCCTTATGATGTTTATGGAGAGTTAGATGTTTGCAATGTTGTGCCAAATAGTTATCATTCGTGTATTTAAAAGGGCCTTTCTGTACCCAAACAAAAAAGTCTTTGCATTATACAAATATTGTCGATCTACGTTTTCGGCAGATTTATGATGTATACTTGTGATAATGAAAAGTGGATCCTATGGCACCGAAACAGGAAACATATGATAAACAATGGATTAAATAAAGTAACTCGTTATCCATTTCTTGCCCAAGTTGGGATCTCTATTTTTTTATAGGGTCCCAAATCTAGCAATTAATTGTACCAAAATATCTACCCAATCGATGTCATGTGGAGCTAGAGCATGTCATTTTGAAACGTACATGCATTTTATTTTTATATTTTATGGGTGCAACATGGAAGATGAACGGCAGGGAATAATCGCAAGCTATCTATCAATCATTTATTAATTTATTTTTTTCATGCAAATTTCAATAGTCTACCTTGCAAGAAAAGGAATTACGATTGAATAATGCTTTGTCTTTATGAAAGATTCGACGCGATTGGATGCCTCGCCAAATATAATTGGGTCACTTTCAAGTGTTGTTGTGAGTAGAAGGACTGAGATCTGGAAGGCAAAAATTTAGAATCAAATTTGTTGTATTCAATTTTCAATAATAAAGTTATATTGAAGTTTAGTGATTGTAACTATTAGATGAAAAAGCTTAACTAAGAAATATTTAGAAAAAAAAAATTTAACTAAGAAATAACCCTCCAAACATAATTTTACTAGTATTGATATAATCCTTCTAAATAATAAATTTTCTTTTTGATCCTAAAGCTAATTCTACTTTTCTTTTTATTTAATGGTTAAAAGGGATATTTTCTTTTGAATACTATTATTTACAGTGCTGAACCCTACTATAGGTCCTGTGGCCTATTCCATTATTATATTTTTAGAGATATGTGTAAATTTAATCTAACCATTTATTTTAATTTTTTGCTTTTTTTCAGATTTTTTTAGGTTATATATGTGCTCACAGTTTAATTACTTTTTTAGTCATTATAATTTTTAAATTTATCTATTTTAGTCTCTATAATTAATAAATAATTTTTTAGTCCCTAAAATTTATATTTTAATTTCTAACAGATTCCTATAAAGACTAAAAGAAATAAATTTAAAAATTATATAAACTAAATGAGTAATTAAATCTATTATTATCAACATCTTGTAGACTGAAATCCGGAAATGTATTTGAAATTTCCCTATTGCAGTGGTGACAATTAATTAATTCTAATCATAATAAACCAAACCGTTTTAACGTCTTCTATTAGTCCAAATTTTAGCCTTTGAAGTAACTTTTTTAAGGAGGGAAATTGATTTCTCATTTACTGCTGCAGGAAGTTTAACTGTTGAAGTTTGAGTAATGTACGCAGACACATTAATATCAAACCAACGTTATTGATACAATAAGTTAAAGACTTCTTTTATCGATTTATGTGCAAGTAATATCAAGGACAGGCTTTTGCCATAATATTGAAATACAAGTAAACATGCTAATCATAACTTAATCATACACACATCACTCGGTGATATGTTATCTCGACTTCTTCCTCTGCCTTGCACCAGAAGCAAAATATGAAACTTTTAATCTTTTCAGAAGTAAATTACACCAATAAGACATTATTAATAATCAGGAAAAGCTGAATTGAATCCACTGGTTTTACTGAGACGAACTAAAAGTTGCCATTGCATCCATTTCTTCTTGCAATAGAAGAGCATCAATGAAGACATCAAGATTTTCACCTTGCATCACATCATCTACCGAGTGATAAGTGATACCAACTCTATGATCAGTTACACGGCCCTGAGGAAAATTGTATGTTCTGATGCGTTCAGATCTATCCCCACTACCAATCTGTACAGTTTGACAAATACCAAGTCAATGCAGAAAGAAAAAAGGTATGGCAATTCAAAGGAGTTTACTAAGAAATCTCTTCTACCTGCTCTAATCGAAGCTTTGATCGGCTACTCCGAAGTCTGAGCCTTTCCATTTCATATAGTTTTGCACACAGTACCTTGAGAGCTTTGGCCTTGTTCTAAGCAGAAATGAGAAGGCAGAGATAGAATGTAAAAAGAAAAATGTAGAACAGAGGAAATAAAACAGTGAATTTATCGCAGATCATAATCAACCAAGCCTCCCTCATCAAATACCTAAGAGTGGCCCTTACAATAAATATATTAATCACTGAAACAAAAAACGTTTAAAGGAAAGAAACCTAATATGGGGGGGGAAGAACTTTCATAATGATTTCTTCTGCTTCTTCTACAAGTTCACAAATCCACGTACTCAGACAGAAAGTTTTCAGACCAAAATGCGACTCTACCACAGGCATGCTTTTCTAAATGAACACATTAACAACAAACACAAAGCGTACTCCAAATTTAAGCTGCCTGCCTCAACTGAGAAAACAAATGTAGCATGCAATTCAATTAATTGGAAATATGCTGATGGCTTCATCCATCTCAGATGAAAAGCACAACTACGACAAGAAATTACCAAGTTTTTACACACCAAAACATATTGCCTCAAAAATTAATTTCTTAAGTATAGGTAATAAAATTTATTCAGGAACAGTTAAATTACACGTCAATAAGAGGAATTGTAGCACAATTATTAACTTCAGCTCACAGAGAGCATTTTCGAGTTAATTGAATCACTTTATAAATACAAAAAAAAGGAGAGTGTGTACTAAATAAAACAAAAATGCACATTTCCAAAAAAAATATATTAAATGTGAATCATGCCAAAATTTTGGATCACTAACCATATGTTGAGAACGCTCATCTTGTATAGTAATCATAATCCCTGTTGGAATGTGGGTTACTCTAACAGCACTGTTGGTTGTATTTGCATGCTGACCACCTGAACCACCAGATCTATAGGTATCGATTCTTAAGTCTTCATTCTTCAATTGAACATCCACCTGCATATGGGCACATGCATAATATTTATGAGACACCAGCAAGAGAAAAAGTAGGAACACATCTGTCTGTTAGACTTCCTTTATAATTATTTTAGAGTAACCAACAGTTGAACACACTTTTTTATATTCTTAAAAACAACAAGCATTCAAGATTCTGATCACAGGCCATTGATTCATAAGGGGTGATTGCTAATTACCTCATCAGCCTGAGGAAGGATTGCAACAGAAACAGCACTGGTATGAATCCGTCCTGACTTTTCTGTCACAGGAACTCGCTGTTAAAAAAGAATGTTAGTGATTACCAAAAGTAGATTTAGTTGTAGACATATATATCTGAGAGGTGGTGACTAAAACCTGGACCCTATGAATTCCACTCTCAAATTTTAGTTTCCTGAAAACACCGTCTCCTGCAATTGCAGCACTAGCCTCCTGAGAAAGAATAGTCCAAAGTACATCAGTTGCAAGATGAAATTCAATTCTTGCTAACAGAAGGTTCCAATGCATGGTGGACCGCAATCAATATTTCAAAACACTTAAAGTGGTAAAGCACTGAAAATCAGGTCATATTTAGTGCGCATTAATATATGAAATATGTACCTTGTATCCTTTATGATCAGATTGAGCTATATCTACTACTTCAAACTTCCAGCCTTTCTCGAGAGCATACTTCTCATACCTACATCATGTCAGACAAGATCCCTTTTAGAAAACTAACAAGAGTTCCTGACTCTGATCAAATTACAGTGACATAAATGTAACCTTACATTCTAAAGATATCCATTGCAAACAAGGAAGCCTCCTCCCCACCAGTGCCTGGTCAAAAATGGTATAACAAAATGAAAATGGGGATGAAAGAAAAGCGTAGAGACAAAAGCAAGCAGGTATAATAGTAAAGTGATGGACAAGACCTAAGACAATTTAGCAAACATTCATTGAAGCATTTTGTTTGATGAACATTAGTAATAGATATCCATTATCATCAGTAACATTTTACCTGCTCGCACCTCTAAAATGCAATCCCTTTCATCAGCATCATCCTTAGGAAGTAATGACTTCAGCAGCAAATTTTGCAGTTTTCTTTCTTCTTCCACTGCCTGACCCATTTCCTCAGTAGCCATATTAAGCATGTCTTTATCCTCAGAACATTCAGCCATTAGTGACTTCAAGCCATCAATTTCCTGCAGATAGTAAAAAGGTAACATTAGATAATATAATCCCACACCCCCCCCCCCCCAAAAAAAAAAAAAAAAAATACTAACTTATCCTCCCCCTTTTCCTTATTTCTTTAAACCAGAAAAGCATGGTAAATAAAACACTCGAGTAATGCAAATAGATAGATAGTATGCTGCCTAAAGGCTATGTGGTAAAATATTATCACAGAAGGAACAACGAAACAAAAGCCTGTAACACCACTTGCAATTTTAGGAAAGTTGTTTTCTAAGGTAAACTTGCACCAACTCATTACCTTCTGTTTGGCCCTCAATTCCTTAATAAGGTCCACAGAGCCACTTAGCTTCCGCAGCTCCTTGTTAGCTCTTGCATACTCTGATGGTGATGCTTCTGGCTGTCTTCAATCAGCAACAGAAATTAATCATAAGATAATCAACTCAATCACAATTAAATTATAAGATTAAGCTTAGGTTTATTTTGGTCCTATTAAGGCTAATGCATGATTATGATCCCTAAACAAATTTCTGCTCAGATTTAATCCTTTAATTGTTATATAATCAAATCCTTCTAATGGTTTTTCTCTACCTTAAAACCATCAATCAAACCATCAAAAAAATTTCTTCCTCTTCAAAAGACTAGATTGTAGTAAAAAAAATAAAAAATAAAGGAGACTAATTTTAAGAAAAATATTATTGGATGACTACAATTGCAGTTGCACATTAACCATAATATAGGACCAAAATGCAATGAATTCTCAAACAAATAAGAAGTTCCATTAAAACCAATGAACAAAACATTTAAGAGAATGAGAGAGAAATTTTGAAGAAAAAAAAAATAGAAACTACATTACCTGATTTAGAAAATTGTTAAGACAAGAAGTCCTGTACTCAATAGCGGAGAGTCTTTGCTCCATTATGTTTAAGAGCTCCGGAGACAGTTGAGCTGGCACTTCTGTTAACAACAATAGTTACACTACTTAAAGTGGCATTCAGAGCAAAACAACGTCGTATCAAACCAATAATAACGTTTGCGCTGAACAATCCATATTAATCAACGAATATAACGTTGAAATTAAAATAATTAAATGAATGATGAAATATGAATATACAAACAGATTGAACGAAGAATTACCGGCAGAGTAAGAACGGAGGAAGAATGGAGCTCGATGCCGGAAATTCGGGAGTGGGAATTCGAAGTTTGAATTGAATTGATTTCGCAACCGAGAAAGATAACGGCAAATAATAAAGTTACCGTGAAATCTCATCGTTAATGCTTTTTCTATCTGTCTCGCTGAGATGAAGTGAAGAGTTCCGCAGCTCCTCTTCTCTGTTTTGCTTTCACGTTTCAGCAGAGACAGTGAGGTCGTGAAACTGAAAACTGTGGTGATTCGTGATCGTCAGTAGTCGACCCGCTACAAAAGCCCATTGGGCCCAGCTTCCTGCTCTTCCTTCCACCGGGCATGGCCTTTGGGCCCCTTTGAAGGGTTATGCCTTAGTTCTTGTTTACTAATGGATAAAATTGTCTAATTTCATCATTTTATTTCATTCACAATAAAAAAAGACGGGGCAATTATTATTTCATTCATCATATTTTCCTTTTTTTATTCCAGGAGGTATAATTTATCAAAAAATAAAATAAAAAACCAGGAGGTATAAGAGGATTCGAAATTTAAGTAATATTACTATGTAGTAAATATAAATAAAAAGTATAGGAAAGTCTTATTAAGAGTGTACCATTTTTTTAGTAAATTATAATGACTACTCCTATGGTTTATTTGTATTATACTGGGGGCACTTTCCGCTTTTTTTGACCCTACAAAAAATCTCATAAGAAAATGTATTGTATTTTGATTTTAAAAGATTATCATGTATAAAAAATTCTTGTGAATTTTGAAAGACAATATAATGAATTTTGAGATTCTTTTAAAAAAATTATTATTATGATTTTATAGTTTTTATTTTAATGGATTTATAAGATTTGAAATGATATAATAAATTTTTAAATTTTTAAATATTTTAATGTAATTTTTCCTTATAAAAATTATTCATTATTATAATTATAATTAGAGTTTGATTTTAATTTTAAACTATTATATATTGAATCAAACTCAATATGTATTTCTTTTTTAAAATATACTGAATATCAATATTACAGTGATATTTATTATCAATCTTAATTAAAATTATAAACTCAACAGCAACAAAGTTTTACAATTACTTAAAACCAACCTGTTTTATTTGCATTAAAAATTTATTATTTAAAATAAAATATTATAGTTTTTTACACCACTAAAATATATTATTTTTAAATTAAAATTATATTTTCTATATTCGAATTACAATCTTGTATATATTTCAACTCTATTCAAATTAACAAAAATTAGGAAGAAGATTATAGAAAAAAAGAACTAATATTAAATTTAATTTTATTGTACTTGATATTCTAATTTTTATTTATTAGTTGTAAAATTTTTATTTGTTGTTATTAAGAATGATATGTTAGATTTGAGCTTACCTAAGAGTTTCTCCCAGATAATTACTTTCTATTTCAATATTTTAAATAATTAAATCAATATTAGTTACACTTTTAATTCGATGAAAATGAACTAATATATTATCGTTTGAAGAATTATTTATTTAGGAATAACCAATTAATTAAGTAGTGTTGAGAAGCAATTATGATTAGCATTAAAGCCAAGTCTATAATAATAATAATAATAAATTTTCTTGGGCAGGCACCAAAATTGTGTGATGATAGGAAATGAAAGAATATGTTAGTTAATCGAAATAAATTATCTAATTTTTATTAAAAATATTATCCGGAGACCTCCAAAGATAAATGCAAAGAATAACAAATTGTCACACGGACTATGACCCTCAACATGACAAACGCTAACACTCAATTAATAATGTGAGCATTGATAGATATTTGGTTTAATTTCAAGCTTTCAAGAAGTTAAGTGCATGAGGAACATGGAGAGCCTTCAACCAGTCAGTTCCACCGTTGGAACCAGCCTGGAGGAATTGGGCAGGGGTGAACTGAGCAGCTTCTTGCTGGCTAATGAGACCGCGGTAACCCTTCCACTTGATCCTTCCGTTAACGTTGGCACCAGGTCCATCGTTGTTGTATTCAGCATAGTACAGGGTGTCTTCGAAGTGTTCACCGGCCCATGGGCACCATCCTTCCGGGTGAAGGAAGTCACCCACGGTGGATTCCATCACAATTGTCCTTGAGAATTGCTTCCATGGCCTTCCAAGGTATGACTTCACCTGGAATCTTGTAGGGAAGAGTTCGGCTTCTGGGATGATGTTGCAACCCTGGATCACGATTCCTGTATCCATGTTCTTCATGGATGTTCCGTCGGCGGTGATCGTGTTGAACTGGTTGTCCAAGGGCTTCCTCACGATGATCACTGAGTGCTGGATCACGGTGGGGGAGGTGCCAAAGATGAAGTCCACTGTGCCAGAGATCACGCAGTTGCGGTAGAATTGCCTGTTGGTCTGGACGTACAAGGTGTCTTGGTACCCCAAAATGTGGCAACCAACCAGAGCTGATCTGTCTCCTTGGTTCCTGAATGCAACGGCTTGGTGGCCCTCAGCACCGGCTGTGTTCTGGAATGTCATTGCCTTGGCAATGAAGCCTTCGGCAGTGTTGGCTGCAGCATGCATGCAAAATAAATCAATTCATTCATTCATATATATGAGATAAGGGTACGTGGAATGAATTAAATAAATTACCGAAAGTGGCAGTTTGCATGGTCTTGACACCTTCGACGTAGTTCTTGCGACCGGTGATGATGGTCTTAGCAGGGCCATCACCGTACATGAGAATGTTGACTGCAGTCTTGGGAACGGTGATGTACTCGTCATAGACACCGGCCTTAACGTAGATAATGTACCTACCCTGGTTATTCTTAGGGTATGAAGCAATAGCCTGAGCAACGGTATTGAACTGACCAGAGCCATCCTTGGCAACCACAACATTGGGCTTGATACGTGCTCTCCATCCACGAGCCAAGAGCTTGCGATCACCAGCAGAGAACCAAGTGGGGAACCCATCCTCGCTGAGAAGACGACGAGATGCGGGTTTAAGATTAAACTTTAAGCCGAACTGCTCGAGGATGTGGGACAAAGAACTCACAATGTCAAGGGTGATGCCAGTGAGTTTCTGAACATTGTCCAAGGTCTGGGTCTGCAACTGCTCCTTGATCTTCTTCTCACCGTCTTTGGCATCGTCAAAACCCTCCGTGCAGGCCTGTTGGTAAGAGATGACAGCGCTGAGCCAGTTCTTGAAATCAGCCTGTTGGTTATGCACGGCCTGGACGTTGTTGTTGTGAACCATGTCAGTGCTGAGCTGGAGGCTCTCGATGGCTGATTGCAAGAGGTCCTTGCAGTCGTCAAGGGCCATCTTGGTTCCGTTATCGCTGCCACCGTACTCTGTGGTGAGCCTGTCGCTCATGTTGAAGGCCCTGGTCACGCTGTCCATGGTGGCTTTCACAGCGGTGGCGATGTAGGCCTTGGGGTCAGCGCTGTCCATGCCCTTCACGGAGCTCAGGGTGTCATGGCAGAGCTTTTTCTCATCGGTGTTTTGGCATATGACCCCTACGTATTTTTGGTGGGATTCAACTGCAGGATCCTCGCCCTTCTTGTTCACGGCGACCACCACGCCGATTGCCACACCCACCACCAGGATGAGAGAAACAGCCGAGATAATGATCTTTCCTGACATATTTGCTATTTTTTTTTTTTTTTTGGCCTTAGAAGTTAGGCTTATTATTATTCCTCCCCTTTGGGTGCTTGTAGCTTGGGGGGGATGCTTTGGAGATGCCGGTGAAGTGTCCATGGCCTCAGCTGGCTTTATATAGTGCTTCTTCGAGGTTTCTCCACCAATCAATTCATCAAAGTCTTTATTTTTGCCAATTCTTAGGTGTCTTTGCCTTCTCAACTTTAGTAATGCGTTGGAACGGTATTTCTATTTTAATCACTGCTTCTGTGGTGCCTATGAAAATACTAGTTGAAGGAGAACATTTCTTCGATCATCCTCAACTCTCGTGCTATATATTTTCTAGGTAAACCATTCAGAGGATTCTGGCGTGGCTTCGTAACCGTTGGATCACTTAATTAGCTTGTGGTTACTGGATCATAATCGATAATATCTTATTTGTATTATTATGTTATGCTATATATGCAATACAATGTTGGATTATTATGGATACTTCTCTTCATGTTTGCTCTTGCTATATCTGCCTTTTATTCTGAGAACGGTTTACCTTGATACTATATTTGCTAGCAAAATAATTTATACGTGCATGTGTTCTTTTTTTTTTTTTATATCATTTATACGTGTGTTTAATTTACACTTTGTGCCATTCGGTTTTTTTTTTTTTTTTGTAAGCACAGTTACAGTTTGATATACTATATATACACGAGAAAATTTAAACACAATTGTATCATATTTTAGTTGTTTAGGAGGGTTTTATCATTTTTTTACAGCATGGTTTTAATGTTAAATTATGACTAGTAATGCAAAATGAAAAAAAAAAGTGTAATCATTATGACCAGTAACACTTGTGGGAATGGTAAATTTTGTGAGGTTTCAATGTTTCATATATCATCGGAATACTGATGTAGTAAATATGAGAAAGTAACCTAACAAATTGAATGAGAAAATTGTATTCAAGCTTCCTTATCACAGATTTGACCATTCTAATTTAAGTGGGAAGATGTTTTAAGAGATAATTATGTATGTATTGAAATATCTTGTAGTAAAATTAACTTAATTTAATTTCTTGCTTATTTATTCTGAAGGTATTTTAGATAGAGTAGTAATATTTAGACACCTCAATTTTAAAATTCTTATTGACACTCGTAATTTATTTTCTCACCCTTCTTGTTAAATCAATTTTCTATTACATTTATCACTTTTCTCTATTATATATATTTTCTTTCTATCGGTGTATATTAGCATATGGATGTAGAAGAAACATTTTCCTTTACAATAACAAGTTGGTTAGAATTTTTTTTAGTCTGGGTACTGTGACAGCCTCTACCCCATACATATATGTACTACTAATAAAAGAAATAAGAAATCAAACTTAATTAAAAAAAAATTAAAACACATTTAAATACAAGTCTTTCAAGAGGATAGAAGGTTCACATTCACCTTTCTAACATCATAATAAAACTTGTTCAAATAATTAATAAATTATTTCGACTCAAAACAAGGTTATCCAAGACTTCAAACAATTAATATAGCAACTTATACCCTAATGTCACATATTGTGTCTCGACGTCATTCAGCACAAGGTTCCTTAAGATAACTCACCTAGTCATCTGCTCCCCCGAACACAAAGTTCAAGATCATCACAGGATCTAAACACAAACAACAGAGAGAGTGAGTTGTCACATTCCTAACTAATAGAGAAAAAATAAGACAACATATAGGTATAAATATTATATAACAAAATACAATTCACTTGAGCATAATTCACGTTATTTTATCACACGTCTCATTCATTTTTACAACATTTGCATACTCAATAGTCAAAACACAATATCAAATCAATCAATATAGAACAATACACAAGCGTTATGCAGCAGATACACTAAGACTCAATGCTATATGCAATGTGGTACCATGTCAGTGAAAAATCTCGTCGGGCGCCTAGAAGTACATGACAAGACAAACCACACACTAGCAAGTCAAGTCACTCTCACTAGGTAATATCATAGGGAGACCAGTCAGGGTCACAGTATTTTGCGAGAATGCTTCAACCATATGGGATCAACATAGGCTTAAAGGAGCACTCAAACCGGGTGACCCCCAAGGCCTACACTCCGAAGAGTCTGGCAGGGTCTCTCCCTCCTGATTCAGGTTCAATCCAGAAAACATTTTAGCACACAAACTCTATCTATAAACTGTACAAAACACACGACTCCTCAATTATTCTCAAATATTTTTAACTCGTCGCCCTTTAAGGATCTTAGCATTAACTCATCGCCCTTAAAGAATATTAGCATTAATTCGTCGCCCTTAAAGAGTCTTATAGTCGTGTGATTGTGCAATTCACAGTTTACAACTCAATGCACACAACATCTCAATCACGTGCATACTCAGTTTATCACATACACTCGATCTCAATTACAATGGTATAATCTCAAAATAGCATGTTATCACACCTCATGAATCATATTGACTTTACCTATGAACTATGCAATACACACAACTACTCAATTATTTTCAAAATCATTTTAACTCGTCGCGCTTGTGATTAAACTCGTCGGATTCCCACAATGGATCCCATCACAATACTCGTTGCGTAAAATTCATCGCCCTTAAAGGGTCTTGCAGTTGTGTGATTGTATCATTCATAGCTCACAACACAATACACATCTCAATATACATGTATTTCACCATTCATCACATGTTCAATTCACCACATACTCACAATTTGAATCATCATTTCATATCCTCAATATAACAATTTATACAAAAAATTATCACAACCTGAGGACTAAAACTCCTCAATTAATATTACACAAGTATTTCAAAATCATAGGTCAAAATATACAAATATCAAGAGCATAATTTATCAAGCAATTCTCATCAGAACATTAATATTTTATTTATAATCATAAAGGAAAAATTTTAATTTAATAAATATCCCAAAATAAAACCTCAATTTAATCCTCTAAAGATCCCTACACATGTTCTCACTAACCCCCAATTGTGAATAACTCATACCTTGCCTCTAAGCAGACTCACGTGTCTTCCGAAAGCGATAGAGACATCTCTAACAAGTTCCTGAGATTCCTCTGGTTGCTCTGATAGGGTTCCCAAACGTTAGAGAGAATGAGAAGGGATTGAAGCCTCCATTTGCACTATCTTCATGCGATTCCTTTGTATCCCTCCACGAATATTATCTCACAAATCCCATGGTGAAAGTCTGCGCAATTGAATTTCAAACAACATATCCAAATTTTACTACAATTCAATGGTTAAAGAATCTGAAATCGTAGTTTTACCGAGACGGTTTTGGGTTTCTGTGAAAAAATAAAATGCTACAATGCGAAGGGTATTCCTCTAATCTCAGACATGATTTTGAAATTCCCAACGGTTAGAATGCTCAAAATTGGGTTGCGAACCTGGTGCTTAAATTTTACGGCAATCTAACGGTGAATGAGTCTGAGATCATCATTTTTCTGAGGTCTGCAAAAAAAGATAGGTTGAGAAGGGAAAAAGAAATTGAGAATTGGAAGAGGTGGCTGAGGAGTCACGACCTAGCATTTTTCTATTTATAGTTAGGGGTGTTCACGATCTATTATTTATTCTATTTATTTATTTTTATTATTTTATAAAAAAAGAAACTATTTTATTCTCTGTCCCATGAATAATAAAATATCATTTTTATTTTCTCTCAAACCATTATTTTAATTAATAAATTTATTTTCCCCTATTTATTTAATTATAAAACCTCATCATTTTTTTCTAAAACTCTATTTATTTACAAATAACAATCTTTTTTAAATTAGTTTAGGAAAATTGAGATGCTACGAATACCATCTTTATTAATATACTTTAATATAATTTTTTAATATTGTTGTCCAATAATATAAAATAATAAAGTAAAATTAGTTGCATATTAATTATCTTATGAATTTTTATCAATAAGGTCAAATTAATAATACATTATTCAATTAATAACTCGAAATTTGTCACAGAGAAAAGGATAAGAACAATGATCAACATGTTACTAAAATTATTTGAGAACCAAGCTGTACATATATACATGCCAATATTGATATTGCATCAAAATAAAAGACCAAAAAGGTAATGAAATATGTGTTTTTTTCCTAACCACGAGATATCTATAGCTTTTTATTTACCATTCAACTAATCTCCTTTACATCAAATCAGTTCATTTTAAAGTAAAATAGAATTTCCGAATAAGACTCAGCTTTTGAATTGGGAATAAACTCCAAATCTTGATTAAGGAACTTAATTATAGAATGCCAACAACTCTCTGGATAATAAAATATGTACTTATGACCCTTTAATAATTGCTATATAATGTTCTGATCTTTTCATCTCCTCATGCAGTATAGGGTAAAAGGAAAAAAAAGGAAATATAAGGTAACGGATTCAGGAACTTGACTTTCACAGATTCTTGAATTTTCACGCAGAATGACTTTTGTGTTGTACTGAAAGGAACATACAATGAGACTAGAGCACGCCTTAGTATACTGTAACCATTTTGCACTAACATATGCTTAATTAAACATGATTATTCAAAGTTTTTTTTAACAAGATTCAAAGTTAATTTATACTACGTACTTTGTCACTAAATTTACTGTAGACTGAATTTACATGTTAATTTCTTTTTAGAACAACAATGTCAAATAACTACATAACTTTTTTATTTTATCGATGTTGCACAAATTCAATTCATATCTCTCGCACACAAAATTGTTACAAATAGGGTCCTGTTAATTGATGCCTTAACAATATTAGTTAAAAAATTAAAAAAAATTAAAAAAAAATATGAACAATATAATTTTATATATTTTATACATTTTAAAAAAATATTTCTACTTTTATCTTTTAAAACACTGGTTAACATTTATAAAAAAATTAAAAAATTTATAAAAAAAATAATTATTTTTCATTCAATCCGTTAAATTATTATTGTATTACTCGGAAAAGTTTTTGGGTAGCGGGAACAAAACGATTATTACGAGATGTGCTCGAAGTTACTCTGATTGCCTCTGCACTCTGCAATCAAATTCAAAACTTGAGGCTAAATGTTGCTCTGTCACTCCCAACTCTTCACAAATGGATGCCGATGAAGCCAAAATCTTGCTCGGTTTCCCTCCCAATTCTCGTCCAACTCCATCCCAGGTCTTTTCATTTTCTCATTCCTAATGTCTAGGGTTTTTAATTCTTTCTATCGCGATTGCCAAATCAAAATTCACTCCCTTAACAAACTCAATTTCAGTTTTTGAGCCTCACCCATTTTTTATTATTACCACTTAGCTTTATTTCCTCAATTCCTACTGGGTTTTCTTTAAGTTGATTACTTAACATTAATAATATTAAAAAAAAAGTTTTTATTCTAAAGTACTGAACTTAGACGATGAACTGGTACTTTGTGTTGGAATACACACTGTTCGTCACTCAATTGTAAGAGATGCAATTCACTCTCTCTCATATTCACTCGTGTATCTGTTAGGAAGAAGATGCTCTGCCATGTAAACTTGCCATAGGGGTAGTTGTTATTCTAGAAGTAGTTGCCGTAGGGGTAGTTGTTATTCTAGAGGTAGTTATTGTGGTGGTTATTGTAGCGATTATCGTAGTGGGAGTGCGGTTATTATAGTGAGATTACGATTATTGTAGAACATTCAGGCTTAAGTTTGTTACCGCTAACAATATCACTCACTGTTTTAAGCACAGAATTGCACACCTATAGAATGAAAATAATTCACTTTATTAAGATGTATGTATGTCCTTTTATACAAGCAAAACAAAGCAACAACCCTTTACACTTGGGCTAGACACTTATAAAACAGAATTAAACTCTCACACTTTGTCGTTTTCTGCTTGTGCCTATTCTGATTTTTACTTTTTGTTTAGGTAAAATCAGCTTACAAAAAGAAGGTGTGGGAATCTCACCCTGATCTATTTCCTTCTCATGAAAAGCCTCTCGCTGAGTCTAAGTTTAAACTGGTGAGCTGTTCATTTAATTTTTTTTTATTTCCTCGACTGTATCATCACAAGAATTCGGATGATAGGAGCAATTTTACAACTCTAGTCTAGTTGTGAATGGTGATGATATTGGTAGCTGACTAGACATCACATGGTGTTAGACTATTACAGTAAAACTGTGTCGTGAATGAAGATGATGGCCATTTAATCTGTTTTAGATTGCCATATTATATGATTTTTGGTGGAGAAAAAATGTTAGATTGCCACCCCCTTGTACTCAATAAATTTCGTTTTACACAGGTGGGAGAGGAGGAGCTTCAAGTTCAGGTAAATTTGTATTCCGTATCTTCCTTGTGTCATTTAAAACCAACCCTTCTGTTTTCCTTTTCCTTAACTAAACTTGGCATAATTCTTGTTCAGTTGATCAATATTCACACGTTGTGAGAACTGGATTCCCAAGGGCTCATGGAGGAAGAAAAAATCATGCTATGATTAAAGTCCCATTCCTTCTAATCATTCTGGGAACACTTGCGCTTGGAGGATTTAATGCTTCTAGGTGGCTAACAGTCAATCTTGTGGCTGATTCTTTTCATTTTTCGTATATTACGAATAAATAAGTATTTGTTCGTTCACATAATGAGTTAACGACATCCTTTCTACTACTGTCTCGCAGGGCTTACAAAAAGCAAAAGGATGAATACCCTTCACACAATCCATTTCTTCCTTGATTTATCCTCGAGCTATCCAGTAAATTGATATTTGTTTCCTTAAAGTGATATCTTTGTTGTAATTTGTGAAGAATGTTATACCATATATAGAAAGATAAGTGATATGGTGAAGAATGTTATGTCATGCATAGAAAGGTAAGTGAAATGGAACCAATAAAAGTCATGTGATTATCATAGACTGTAAACTTATTCCATCTCGATTTCAATACAAGCTAATTCTTTGAAGGGATGCCATGCAGCTTGCAGCTTGCAGCTTGAATAGATAGATAGATACTTTTATACCATATATCTAGTTTGTTTCTTTTCTCCTATCGTTGAATAGATAGATAGATACTTTTATACCATATATCTAGTCGCACTTTTTTTTTTTTGTTCACAGAATCTAATAACACTTAATAAACATTTTTTTCCTTTGTTTTCAAACATTTACAATATCACAATTTTAATACTTTCTCAGTTCCATATTATATTATGACATTTGAGGTTTTCACACATGTATTAAAAAATATATTAATATCTTGAATTTTTTTAAAAATATTATGTAATTTTTAATACATTTTAAATCTCTTTAATTAATTACCTAGTAATAACTACTCCCACATTAAGGGTATTTCATGAAAAAAAATATTTAATGTTTTATCGATTTTGTAAAATTATAACTAATTTGGAATAATTTTTTTGCTAAAATATCATACGAAGGAAAGAGAGAGTGCTGAGTTAAATTTATAGAATTGGTGTCTTCTTTTCGCATAAATAAATTCAAAATTTGCCTTATTTCATTTAATTATTTTGCTTGTTCTTTTATATTAGGTTATGTTCTGAGCGATGAAATTGGCGTTGTGGACTTTGGGAACACGACAGTTGTCAATGTACCTCCACACCGAAATCTTGGCCGCCGGGTAAGTTGCGGTTGCATGACCACCCATCACCTCACCATTGCCTTTATTTTCTTGGAGAACCACGCAAACTGACTACCAGTTTACGATTACTGTCATCTCACCTCCTCCTTATAGAATCCAATCGGGTTACAACTTACGGGTTTTTTAAAATGTAAATATTCTTTATTTAAATTTGTATAAAATTAATACATGTGTATATATCGATATAGAAATTTTCTAATTTTAAAAAATAAAAAATAACTAATAATTTCGTCAATGCTGAGAAATATTCTAAAGAAAATTACTCTAATTTAATGTAAAAAACTAAATATATGTATATGAGAATTTACTTTTTATTTTTAAAAAAACATCCGTTAGTTTTAATTTTTTAAGATATTTGTTACAAAATTACGTGATTAGATGAAAATACATATGTTATTTATTATACATCTAATACATAGATAAATCTTAAATGATAAATATTTATAGTTGCACACCTTAAAATTGGAATATATTTTTTCCATTAAAGCATTGGTATAAAATATCTATAAGCTTTGTTGATGAATAATATTTGTCACAAAATCTTTAATAATTTTTTTTCTCTTAATCATATATTTTTTAATTTATAAAACTTGAACTCAAGAGAATCAAATTCAATATCACTGACCAATGAGTGTTAGTCCAAAATCATGGTATTAGTATGAGAAATTGAATCTTCTTGAACCATTAATTAAATTTTTTCCCAAAAAAATTATAAGAATATTAACTTGGAGTTAATTTTATAGAAGAATGCATTTAATGACTTTCAAATAGTCAATGAGAGCATTAATTAAATTATTTAAGATGATTTGAATAATTAATCTCTCTTTAAGAATTAGCTGGATTATATTATTTTGATTGGTTAGGTAAAAAAATTGCAAAAAGTATGTTCATTTAGTAAAATAATTCAAAACAAAAGAGAACCTCACCCATGAACGCATGAGTCATTGTAACCCTACGAGTAACCTTATGAAAATCAAGATTTGCATATTGGAAGGCACACATCCAAATAGAATCCTCAACATCAGGGTTTGCATGTTGATGTCCCAAAACTACATTGCCTCTCTTATGAAAAAACTAAATATAATAGTTATAATGACATGCAAAAAAGTATTAATAGAAATCATATACCACCAAGTAACAAAAAACCAACATGAACATGCCTAAATCGAGAATCATAATGAAAATTGTTGAAGAAATAAGAAGATGAAAGAAAAAATGACAAGGTTTTGAAGTTTTACCTCTATCAAAGCTTGAAGTGAAAATGATACGATTTTTGTTATGGAGCTTAAAGTTTGAAGTTACCCACAAAAATAATATAAGTATATATATATATATATAGGCCGACCTATCAGATTTATAAGGCTTCTTAATAAGATTAAATCTGATCTATTTAATTTAATAGGTTTTTAAAAAAATCCGAGCCTAATCTTCTTATTAAATAGGTCAGTTCAGACCAGACGACTTTATATAGGTCAAGTCGTAGACCCCTGTAGACTGGCCTAACCTATTCCCACCCCTATTCACAAGTACATTTCTATCGAGATCAATTTGTATACACAAATTTTCAAACAAAGCAATATAAGTAATATTTTTCAAAAACCAAATTATATACTTATTTTAAAAGTGACCATCTTCATACTACAAAACAAAAGAAATGAAATATTAACATAACACTGTATATCTGATTCAACTCCTATTTGGAAGAGATTTAAAACTCCGATTGAGAGAAGTGAAAATTTGGGGAGTGGGTAAAGTTGCTTTTCCTCCAAATAACTTTTTTCACACCATATATTTTGCCACCACCTTGCATCAACACGTATTTTCCTACTCCCAAAAGCATGCTTGATTGAAATTGAAAAACATGTAATTTTTGCAGGTTAAAATTTTATACCAAGTTCAACCACAAACTTGTTTTTGAAATATTTTTTAAAAATATAAATCACTTCTCTTCAAACTCAATTTTAAACAATATCAAGCTTGCAAAGGTTCACCCAAACACACAATCATCCAAACAATATAAATTTTTCTATGTAAAGTATAATGTCCCAAAAGGAAATCAATTTTTTCATTCTCAATTCTTTCAAAATCAATTCTACACAAATCTAAGACAAACTCTATGTCTGTCTACCCCAACAAAAAAAAAGTATAATTCGACCCAACTGGTTGCATACTTACAATCAGTACAAGTTTAAAAGCTGTCTGTGTCTTAGGGTTTTTCCCAAAAAGCACCTCATTTTGATCTTACTTGCCAAAAGAGAGGCTGCTACTTTCCCACCACTGACCAAATGCAAGCACCTCATTTATCAGATTCATGAAAAGCATAAGACAACAGACTCCGCAAAACCGTGAGCAACAGAGATTGCAGAGAGAATACAGCTTGACACCGTTCATGATTTAGCTATGTCAACTGAGCTACTTAATATACTCTCCTTAAGCCTAATGGTAATTGGCTGCCACCCACTATGATGATGTATAATCCATTTCTTGACTGTGATCATCATCTCTAGAATTTTAAGCACATCCCCTAATACAACCTCTCGAAGACATGATTTCTTTAGAGTCACAGATGCTTCAAATCTAGTTAAAAAGAAAAGGTCAATACATCAGTAATAAGGCTTCAAGAAGTCGGGGCGTTTAGTTTGAGAAAACACTTTTATTTAATTACAAAATCTTTTCAATCCGTGAAAGCAACAATTCTTTTGTTTTCTCTGTTTCCGTCCACAAATCTTCAAAAACAGTAAACAGATCGAAAACATACAACATTTTCTCAAATTAAACAAACTAACCCTTAAGAACCACCAAACTAACAAAGACATATGTATACCTGCAACGAGATGTCAACATCAACGATCTCCCAGATGATGAAGTGAGGAACTGCTTGACTCTATCCCATGTTTCTTGCGGAAAATCACAAGGATGACCACCCATATGGTTGACACAGTTCCAGAGCGTGTCATTTCTAGCAAGATACAAATGCATGGGCCCACAGACTCGTTTGGCTAGCCTACCTTGCTGTATGGCAGCATCCAAGACCATCCTGACATCAATTGTCTGATACTTGGGGTCCCCATAACGAATGCAATCAGTTATATTTGCTTCAGAGGGCAGAATCATTTCAACCTTGAGCAAGTTTAGGGTTCTCATAATAACATCAATTAGATTCTCCACATTGTACTCAGAATTATCTTGATGAGTAGTAGCATTCATAACACGAGGAATTTCATTTAGCTTTTTTTGGTGTGAATCACGACGAGGAATTAAAATTTGATTAATCTCCTTAGAACTAGTCGGGGTTGGGATTAGGTTTACGGGTTCGTTACATTTACTAGTAAAGAATTCATGAGGTGCTCCGATAAAGAACTTTCTTAGCGGTTGTGGTGGTGGCGGTAGTGGTTCTGCATCATTGTTCTTGGTCTCGATTGGGGTTATTGTGGTAATTTTTCTAATGTATTTAGGTTTGGGTTTGAATTGAAAAGGTTGAAGGAGAGGGGCGGGAGTGGGGGGTTTACAGGAGTTGGAGGTGGAGTCGGAGAGGGGCGGGCCGCCGGCGGAGAGGGTTGTCCAGAGCCAGACGACTTTGGCGGCGGCGGCGAGGGAGGGAGAAACGTGCGGCGGGTGGGCGAGGAGAATGTTGTACTTTCGCAAACTGAGTTGGTGAAGGGCGTTGGAGAAGTTGGTGTCGCCGGATATGAGCAAGTAGTTAGCGGGGGCGGGATTGTCTACGGCCCATAGCAGCATGTCCACAAGAATCTTCATGTCGCTAGCATCATTCGCACCTGAAAGAAACAGAAAAAGAAATGAATAGTGGTATTTTGGAGAGAGAGTGTGAAAATGTGTATGTTACCGGTGGGGATGTGGTTGAGGGAAACGCCGGTGCTGGAGAGGGCGTGTTGGACGGGGGGAGGGATGCGGTTGGTGTCACCATAGGCGGAGATGGAGAGGGGGCCGGCGTAGTTGATGCCGACGAGGGCGGAGGTTATGTTCTGAGCGATGGAATTGGCGTTGTGGCCTTTGGGAACACGACAGTTGTCAATGTCCCACCACACCGAAATCTTGGCCGCCGAGTAAGTTGTGGCTGCATGGCCACCCATCACCTCACCATTGCCTTTATTTTCTTGGAGAACCAAGCAGACTCACTACCACTTTACGAACCTCTTCCTTATGGAATCCAATCGGTTACAACTTACAGTATATGTCCATATAGAAATTTTCTAATTTTAAAAAATAAAAAATAACTAATAATTTCGTCAATGCTGAGAAATATTCTAAAGAAAATTACTCTAATTTAATGTAAAAAACTATATATATGTATATGAGAATTTACTTTTTATTTTTTTAAAAAAATACATCCGTTAGTTTTCATTTTTTAAGATATTTGTTACAAAATTACGTGATTAGATGAAAATACATATGTTATTTATTATACATCTAATACATAGATAAATCTTAAATGATAAATATTTATAGTTGCACACCTTAAAATTGGAATATATTTTTTTTATTAAAGCATTGGTATAAAATATCTATAAACTTTGTTGATGAATAATATTTGTCACAAAATCTTTAATAATTTTTTTTCTTTTAATCATATATTTTTTAATTTATAAAACTTGAATGCAAGAGAATCAAACTCAATATCACTGACCAATGAGTGTTAGTCCAAAATCATGGTATTAGTATGAGAAATTGAATCTTCTTGAACCATTAGTTAAATTTTTTTCCCAAAAAAATAATAAGAATATTAACTTGGAGTTAATTTTATAGAAGAATGCATTTAATGACTTTCAAATAGTCAACGAGAGCATTAATTAAATTATTTAAGATGATTTGAATAATTAATCTCTCTTTAAGAATTAGCTGGATTATATTATTTTGATTGGTTAGGTAAAAAAATTGCAAAAAGCATGTTCATTTAGTAATTTTAAGAATCACAATTTTTCTTTTCTTTTCTTTTTTTTAATGAGTTTTTATAAAGCATTAGTTAGCACTCGACATTTGGATCCTTGCTTAGTTTTTCCTTTCTTTTTTTCTTTCTTTTATTAATTAATTCAAACTTATAGCAGCTTGCAAGACAAACTCATGCTTGTGCTAGTTGAGAATGTCCAGGATAAAAATACATCAGCATTTCCTAAAAGTTCTTTTAAAAATAAATATTGCATTAATGATTTTAAATTGAGATCGAGCAAACATAACAATAAAAAGTCAAACGCTGTTTGACTGTTTGATCAGTAAGGGTCTCTTCCCAAGAATAAAAGAAAACAAAAACCACATGGATTTTAATCTTTGGGGTGTGCCATGCTTTTCTGATTTTGGCGTCTTTTTCCTATTTTTCTTTTTAAACTTTCCTTACTACAAATTGGTTAAATGAAAGAATACGTCAAGAAATTATTTCCTCCTATATGAATTACAAGGAATAATCATTCTCCCAATTTAATGACCACATTAATTTTAAGAATAACCAATCTCCCTAAAATTGGATGAAATGGAAAAAAGTTTTCATTTTAACATGCAGGCAGGGCACGGGGAAAATGAGGAGGCACAGCAGCAGTTGTTGAACCATATCATTTTCAAATTGTAACTAAACTTCAATTAACAGTAGTCAATCTGCGTTTCCATTTTGGCTACACTACACTAGTAAATGGCAACTAAAAAATGAATCGATTTACTACTGGATATACTTTAAACATGAAACTAATCAACTCTACCAAAAGAATATGCATGTTTCCTCCGCTCTGTTTTTTTTTTCTCCTTGCTTTATCCCTCTTCTTTTGGAAGGAGGCGTTTGTGTGTTCCTTTTGGGAAGAAAGGTCAAGACAGATACTTTGATTTGGTTCCTGCAAGCTCTTTGTCTCTAAAAGCTAGGCTGCTGCTAAGCTGGCTTTCTTCCAATATGAGATGTTCTTTATAGACTCTAAGCTAGATTGCCACTAAGCTGGCTTTCTTCCAACTCCAAAATGAGATATCCGCGAAGAGATTAAAGGTGCTTCTTCATCTAAATGAGTTTCAGAAACTGAATCATTCCATGAAGTCTCCTCTTTGTTGTCCATGGCATCATCTGCTTTTTTCTCCGTCTGCAGCTCCTATATTTATTGAAAAAGGCAAAAGAACAAAAGTTGAACCAATAAATATGCCTCCTTAAAACTAATGCGTAATGAAATCAAACTTGATCTGAATTATATAAATCCCTTCATGATAAAAAGTACGAAGCAACTTTTTCTCACGCAAAATGTCTGTTATCAACTTTTGTAAAGCTTAATATCAAATTGATGTTAAAAAAGAACAAATACTGCTTTATTTTTTAGGAAAAAATTAACACGTGTACAATGTTTGGATAAAATACTGCAAATACTTTTTTATGATACTTCGAATGATAATCGAGTTTCACAATGTTTTTTTATGTTCTATAAGTATAAACTCTTTTACATATTTACATAATTACTATTCAATAAAATTTTACATGAGATAAGTATTCAAAATTATTTATAGGACACGAAGGATAGGTTGGAGATAAAATTAAAATGTAGAAATTAAATAAAACGGATAATAGTTATCGTTCTATAAAAAAAATGAAGGTATATTAAATAAAATAAATAAATATCATTTCATGGAGCATGGAATCACCAATTCCACTTCCCTGGGAAGAAATGGTCATGGAATGGAATCACCATTCTACGCTTTTTGCTGCTAACAAAGATGGGAATGCTTATTCGTGAAATAAAGTATAAAATGGAATCACAATTCAACGAATCTAACTCTAGAATAGGCCAACGACAAACAATGCAAGAATACTGATCAAACTACAAAACAGCAAAAATTACTTAAAAGGCTGACCTTTGCGGATTCATCTCGGATACTTTGAAGCTGAGATGTGCAAACATCCCTGACCTTAAGGTAGTTGTAAATAACAACACCGCCTAAAGCTGCCCATTCAAAAATATTCAAATTAAGAGACATTTAGAATAAGTCCATGAGAATGGAATTGAAATGCTATAATGTCTTTTCAACGAAGAAACATATACCAATAGCATAGCCAATAATATTAAGCCCTGTAATCTTTGATTCAGGAAATATGATGGTTGAAAGAGTGATAAGTAACCAGTCTTTCAAAACTCCAGCCACGCGAATAGTTACTGCCCCAGTTCTGCCAATCACTAGGAAGGTGGAAAGATTCAACGCGAAAGCACAAAGAGCATTCGAGAAAAATACCCAGAAGTTAAACTGCATATGTGGATCTTCCATCTCAGGCTTCTCAAGGATATACCATGGGATAAAAAGAAATGCAAAGCTGCATACAGTAGTGTGTAAATGGTCAATATTAAAGCAGATAAAACAAAAATGTAAACTTGAACTTTAATGAACTGCGACTTTTTCAATACACAGATATCCCAAAAATGTGCCACCCACAGCCCCATTCCCCTACTTGAGTCGAAGTGAGGGCAGTATACACCAAAAAGACCCAAGCAGAAAGCAGCAGAGCAATCATTTACAGGTGAATCACAATGCTAAACACAGGCCTTCCATTGATTCATAAGATTAAGCACCAAATTAATCAAAGAGAGCCAAAAAAAAGTATTCTGTACCATGTGTATTCTGTTACAGGTGCAGCTAAAACATTTTATCCACGATCCTTTGTCTCGCCTATTATACCATGTGTATTCTGTTACCCAGGGCCTAACATGCATGATGAAAAATATGCAGACATAGTAAAATCTTTTAGAAGGGCATGCCTGATGTATACATGTGACATTTTGACTATAAGCTTTTCTGAACACAAAATAAGCTAATTCAAACAATAGCAAAAAGTCAATCATATACAGTGAGGGATGCAAAACCCACAGTACTCAGTGGCATTATAAACATACAGGTCAAAATCAACATCAGCATCCCAGAGAGATGAACAAAGGTTTCAAGTGCTTTTTACCCTCCCACCAGTATAATCAGAACTATATGGGTTTTCAAATACTAAAGAACAGATCTACCTGCAGGGTGCTATGTAATACAAGCTAGTAATAGGGTTTAGTGTCAGGCCCTTCTTTTGAAGAAGAACTTGAGTTAAAACCAGTCTCAAAGCTTCAGCAACTATTCCTGTGACCTGATAAACTGTACCGAGCACATTAAAATGAATTTCCCCATAGGAGGAAATGACAACTCCAACACTGACCAGCACCATGTTCCAGAATACATCACACCTTAATTTCTCAGTTCCACAAGTAACAGCCACAAGAAATGTTGCCACTGGCACTGTAAATTAAAGGAAAGGGACAACCATTCATTAAGGAAGTCCTTTTGCAAAAAAAAATGTCAGATGGAAAGATGATACACAAAAGTTAACTTACTCAGGGCTTTAAGCATCTGGATGAAGGCCACAGAAATGTACAAATAAGCAGTATTCCCAAACCTAAATAGACAATAGAGTAATTTAACGAATATATACAATACAGTCATGTAATGAGACTGAGAAGCAGTTTGATAGTTTTTAAAGTAACAAATAGAACTTTTATTTAAAGGCTATGTAATAGAGTAATCTTTATTAATACAACTTTACCTCAATATTTGATTTTATATAAATCAACTATGATACCAATATGAAAGACATCCATTGCATTAAAACCAAATCTAAATGATATATAGAATCAATGCTTTTAAAACAATTTGTTAAGCTCAGAAAATGTTGTGAAATCATGAGTTGTGTCAGCTAATCTCCTACTAAATGCATGATATTGTCAGGTTGTCTACATAATGAATAACATATATATCATAGCATCATACATCTCTCATAAAAGGATAGTTAAATCTTCAGTGGCATTATAAACATACAGGTCAAAATCAACATCAGCATCCCATAGAGTTGAAAAAAGGCTTCCAGTAAGGGTAGGAGGAAATATATGATCACCCAAACCCTGATCAGGCAATTGAGAGAGACGGGGACAGAGACAGAAACAGTCAATCATCAACTGTGCTAAAATGACAGGGAAATTTAGAACTGACACCAGTTTAATTTTACAATCATAGAAATTGAATATGGGTGAGTATTTAAGGCATAGTCACATGCATTACAATTTAGTGAACTAACTAATGGCTTTGCTCAAATTACAACTTTACATCAATGAACTCAGTTGCTTACCACAGACTAGCTGCAAAGAAGGCACTTATAGGGACCACACAAGTTGCATATCTGCAAATAAGACACTTTGTGTGAAGCCAGAAATATTGAATGAAATGCGAAACAGGATGTCTATGTAGAATTCTTACATATGGAGGGTCATTTTAATCGGCGACACAACCTGCATCAATTGAAAATGGGGAAAAGATATCATCTGATTAATTAAGTGATATTTTCAAGAAAAATCTAATGTATATTATTAAAGAGAATAGCAGTAAGAAGTGAACAGAATAATAAATTGATTAGAGAAGGCAAAGAAAAAGATAAAGAAAAAGCTAGTCTAAAACTAATGACATTAGGAACTCCAACAAACTCGTACCTTCAAAACACGGATAAGGAAAAAGGCCACCCCACCAGAAAAAGCCATATGGATCATAGTGAGTGTTATCGGAAATGGAAAATTAAAATACAATGTGGAGAGGACCCACTGCAATAAACCAAAGCCAATAAAAGGAAAGAGATTGAGCAAAATATATTACAGTTTAAGGCTAATCACAAAACAGATACTATAGAATTTGTTGGCATATCTGTGCCTTGCCTTGTTGTACAGAATAACCCCTGATGAAAGTGAAATGTAAACTAGAAGGTAGATGTAGGTCAGCAGATGCTGCCTGGTCATTAGTGCCATAGTGACTGCCATATCTAACCTGCAAAACTCAATGCAATCCAGCATACGAAAGATTTTTAGACATAAGCATAATATAGCTAGTTATCTCTGTTCATTATTATTGTTGAGCAATTAACTTCATTGGCACAGTCATTGCTCTTCAAAGACCCAGATTAGTATAACAGGAAATGAAATAAAAGTAATGGATTGAAATGAGAAAGAAAGGACACTATAAAGAAAAATTCTCTCGTTGTCATGCACACTTGAAACGATTAACAAGTATTCCCAAGAATAATCAACTCAGATCTCAATTAGAGCTTTCCCTTTCAAATTAAATATGAAAATTACTTATAGGCAGCTCACTATCAATAAACACAATTTCTTAGTTAAAAATGAAATTGATTAAGAAAGAACAAAACAAGCACTAAAGTGCTTTACTAAAATCAGAAAAAATACACTCCGCATAGATTCTTAATATTAATATATATTTGGAGCTAACGTGTGCTTGAGAGCAAAGCATCCAAGTGGTTGTTGCACCGACCAACATTCACACGACCTATATACACATTGTAGAAATAGAACGAGAGTACTGTTGGATTCGTTGTGTGCGTGGAAAGTTAAGAATCTTCCGACGCAGTTTTGATTCAACGGTGTAATACTGAATTCACACGACACAGAGTCATTGTTAAAAAATTTAAGAATAACTCGGAGAATACTAAATTCCCTGAGATTCATAGTTGGGAATGTCAAGAAGAAATCGAAAAAAAATCGTAAAACGAAACATTAATTAGAGAGAGAGGGAGAGAGAGATTTTACCGGCTAGGCTATGCTGATCTGAAAATAAGAATGGCGTATGCAAGCCAGAGAGACATTGGAACACATGAAATCAGAATCAGAGCAAAGCGACCGAAATTGCAACACAGGGAGCTAGAAGCGATAAATCCGAGATTTTGTCCTTCACTTTAAAAGGAAAGACTTCCATAAAAAATGTTTCAAGGTTTAAATACTTGTTTAATAATTTTATTTTAATTCCTACAATTATTTATGTATTTTTAATTTAAAATCACTATAAAATTTGAGTTATGTCTTTGTAAAATGTTTTTTTTTTCATCCCTCTCAAATATTAAATTATTTTTTTTCTATCGTTTATTTTACCGTATTCTTCTCTTTTATGTTAAAATTTATACTTTGCTTTCCTGACAAATTAGAGTGCATGACACTTTACTATATTTTTGAATCTTTCATTAACATTTTGTTAACTTTTCATTAATAAAATTATTATTAAAATATCCTTTACACTCTCTAGTTTAATATTCTTTATTTCCTCGTGTTAAAATGTACACTCTTTCCCGGTGCATATTACATTTAACTTTATGTATAAATATATAAATTAACAGATTTTTTATATAGTATTAATTATCATATTAATATAATATTTTTTATACATTATTAAATATAATATAATTATTTAAATTGATAAACTTGAGGATAATATATGTATATATATATATATATAATTTTTTCAATAAATCGATATATATATATATATATATATTAAAAATATATCATTAAAAAAGTAAAATTTACATAATTTATTATATATTTTAATTAAAAAATGTATTCTTGAAGTTTATAAAGAATACTTATTGATGAAAGTAAATTAAATAGAGTAAATTATACATTTTAATATAAGAAGGAGAGTATCAATGTTATACTCGTATCTCTTAAAAAAAGTATAATTTATTTTATGTGAGAACATAAGAGAGGTCAGTGTAAGACACATCCATTAGGGGAGGGGAAAATAATTTAGTTTAACATGATTTTTTTTTTTTGCAACAATAAAATTGTTAAAGTAAATAAATCAAACTGTATATTTTTAACCTAAGAGGGTAGAACAATGTGATATTTGTTTCTCTCAGAAAATTCCTTTAAGATAAATAGTATTTATTTATATCAAATATTTACAAGAATATTTTCATATTATTAAGATTTATAATAAAGAAATATGTTGGGCTATAGATTAAAAAAGAACTAATTTAAAGTGTAATATAAAATTATTTTTTAATTATTTAAATTTATTTAAAAAATATTAGAATTTTAATTTGAAATAAAAATAAAAGGAAAAGGATTAAAAGGGTGCTAGTTTGTGATAATTGGTAATTAAGATAGAAATTTTGACCAATTTTGAAATAGCGTGCAGAATGCATTTTTAAAAAAGATAAAACAAATGAATTTCACTCTTTAGAACATGTATTCTAATTTATAGTATAAAAGTAAATATATTAATGTTAATCAATAAATATACTAATTTTAAAAAACAAAAATTAAAACAAAGTTTCAAATTTTTGGAAATGAATCTTCCTACAATCCACTAAAGAACTTCGTGAGGACTGACTTAAATACTTATCATTCTCACTCTTTTTTCTCACACCTTTATTAAAAAGGTATTATGTGAATAAGGAGGCTTCCACTTGCTCCAATTTTTGCAATGACAACAGATCACAGATGTGCATATTTACACACGAGGTTTTGCTATATAAGACTATGTGAGGTGTCCCAATTCATGCACGCTTAATGCATAATACTGATATATGTATTTTATTTATTTATTATATTCGACACTGGTTTTTGTCTCTTGGCCATCCTATACCTCGTTTTAAAATTTCAATAATTACTATTCCTCTATTTATTTCTGATCGTGAATGGTCTTTCGGCTTTTATTGTTTTATGTGGACTACTTGACTGCTTGTAGTATCCTTAGGAGTTGCTAGTCTCATCCATCAATTGCTATTTTCACCCCCACGTGCTGAATTTTTTATTTCTGATAATACCTTTTTTATGGAATCTGAAAAGGTAGGGGTGTGAATAGAATTTTTGGGGTGAGAAAAGCAAATCCCCTGTATCATTTTCATTGATGAAACAGGTGTTACTGGATTGGCAAGGAAAAAGTGAGAGGACCTTACTTGTAGTATCTCACATTATTAGTCAAAATAACAATTTATAATCATGAATGGAACTTGTTAAAAGAGGAGTGAGACAACAAAATTTCATGATTTTCAATAACATTCCAACTAAAAATAATGAGTGTATTTATAAGAGTAATATTTTTTTGGGGGGCAAAGGCTAGTTACTAATTGTTAGGTTTTTTTTTTTTTGCTTGTGGAAAATTCAAATCCACAATCTCTCTTTTCCTTCATTCTTTCTTTATCATTAAATCAACCTTATAATCCTTATTTACAAGAGTAGTATGTTCCTAACATTTTCTCATTCTTTTTTTTTGCCGTTTTCCCCAAAAAAATCACGTAAGATAACAACAATATCAACAGAAGGAACATAGAAAGAAGGAAAATAATAAAGCATACAAATAACGAAAGAAAAATAAAAGCAAGAAAATCTCAACTTATGGATTATGAACAAAATGAATGCAATGTAAACAATGGGATATATATGTTGGAATTCAATTGATCACTTGAACGTGAGATCTTGAGAGAGGAAAGAAAGCGAATAACAATAGATTTTGTGAATTTGATAGTTATGCTTTTTAGAGAGATTGAATGCAAAATAGGGAAAGAATTTCGCACGTATTTGCACATATATGAATTGACTTATTAGAATGTGTATTTATAACACTTAATCAAAACTAAACTATGGTAAAGCGTGAAAAATACCATTGCCTAATTACAGTTAAATGAATTTTAACCGTTCACAAAACTGATACACAAAGTCTTCTTAATTGCTAATAGGTCCTACACAAGTTTGTAATTACACAACAATAATATAAACATGTTCAAGCAATTTTCCATCCGCTTCTGAAGCAGTCACTTTCTTATATCTCGCGTGCAGACTTAGACTTATGCACATACTCGTTGATACATATAGACAGAGATTAGTTTGGAGTTTCACCAGCAGGCCCGTGTCTTGCGTTCAACAAAGGTTGAAGAGCTTTAACTACGATGCTCATGTTTGGTCTGAAATCAGCTTCGTATTGCACGCACAGGGCAGCAACAGCGGCCATCTGTAATAAATAAGAAATATCTTGCTGTTATACATTAATATTGTTCTTAGTTAAGTAATTAATCAATTTTTCCAAGGGCAGTTATCCTGGGACTAAAAAGTGAATACTACTACTATATTTAAGTATTTTTCTGCTCTCATGTTATGATATCTGTTAATGGCTCTCAAGTTCAAAAACTGAGAGCAAAACTACAGAGAAAGCCATTGCCTTCCAATTGTCCAACTAATTAAATTACTCAATAAAATTTCTCCCAAAGGAAATGATATAACAAAGTTTTAGATTCAAGTTTTGATCTCATGCATAGCATTTACTAACTACACAAGATATAAGAATTCTGCAGGTATCTAATGTAAGGTAATTTTGATTAGTTTGTTAATTCATAGGCCCTGTTTCAAACGAGTCCACACAAAACACCTCGGCAAGGCAAATGGCTTAATAACAAAAAAATAAAGTTAGAAAATATACCAAAACATAGTGAATACCTTAGCAACAGCTTTGGGCAGGTACTCTCCTCCTAGTCTTGCATCTACACACTGTCTGACTTTATCCTCACTGAGTCTTGGTGTAGCCTATAACACATCAGTTACCGGGATAAGCTAGCTGGCCTACATTTTAAATTTTCTCCTTTTTTACAACAACAAATTATTTTGCAATAATGAGGCTTGTATTTACCCAAGTAACCAGGCTCTGCTGCCCACGTGGTAGTGTATGATCAACAGGCTTCCTTCCAGTCAAAAGTTCTAGAAGGACAACACCAAAGCTGTATACATCACTCTTAGCATTCAATTGGCCAGTCATTGCATATCTGCATCCACGAGATTAGACAGGTCATTGGATATTAGTCAAATTTGTAGTTTATCTTTGACATTTAAGGGGCTTTTTGGTTGTTTGTATCTTTGACATCCATGTGCTGTTTAGAAGGTTTGTAACAAAGTCTGTAACATATCTTTACTGTTTACAGAAGTTGTACATCTTGTACTTGTTCTGCCTTCTTTATCTCAATAAATCTTTACTTATATAAAAAAGGTATTTGCCAGGACACTAACTAAATATACAAGAATAGTTTTATTTTTCCAAATTGATCATTAGTTAAAACTAATAAAGAAACACACGCAAAAAAGAATTTATGGGAATTGGTAATGCCTTCTAGTCAACTAGGGAAGAAGGAAAACTTCCTATTACTTTTTCAATAAATCTTCACCTATTATGCTCAAAATCAAGAAGTCTATGATAAGTTAACCAATATGGCTAAAATAGGGCATGTCATACAATATCTCTTGAGAATCTGATATCCACATCTTACTCTGGTGCATGATAACCAAAGGTTCCAAGGACACGGGTGGAATGGAGACGTGCTGCCATGTCAGGAGCCTGATTTGACAAATCAAAATCTGCAATTTTAGCAACATCGTCATCAAAGATTAGTACATTGCTTGACTTGATGTCCCGGTGGATAATGTGGGGATCAGCCCTCTCGTGCAGGTACTCAAGCCCTTTGGCAGCCCCTACAGCAATTTTAACTCTCTGAGTCCATGTTAGAACAGGACCAGGCTGTGCTCCTTTAACACCTTTTCTGCCTGCATGTAAATGACAATGATAAAATCATAACAATATATAATAAAAAAAATGAATAAAAGAAATATATCCGTCAAGTGGTACTATTGCTAGTCACAGCATCAAAAAATAAAACTAACATCAAAATCCAAAATATTCTCAATTCCTCTAACATAGGAAAAGAATTCAACAAATGTTCATAGGTGTGAATAGTTTCGTGAAGCAAAACCACACATACCATGTAAAATATCATGAAGAGACCCATTAGATGCAAACTCATAAGCAAGAACTCGGGAGTTTCCATCAATGCAATAACCAAGCAATTGAACAAAATTGTCATGCTTCAGCCGTGAAACCATTGAAACCTGAAAGTTCATAAACCAAGTGATTTATTGTCTATTGGATCTGAACAACCTCCATGACTAGACAGTATGCATAGGTTGACACATACCTGGGCTAAAAATTCATCATCAGGCTGTTTACTGGCATCTAATTTCTTGATTGCCGCAGCCTGCCTACTTTTCAGAACACCATAATATACTCTTCCATAGGATCCCTCTCCAATCAAAGAACTTTCTCCAAAGCCATCCGTAATTTCTTTGAGTTCATCCACTGGTAATTCAGGAACTTCAATGGGCTGAATTTTCACAGCTTGAGTGCCCTGCTTTGCAGTTTCGGATGCACGACCATTTCCATGATTTCCTGCATGATACAATTTATCACGTTAATTAAATCAAATTTGATTTCAGGTAATATAACATACAAATTAACAAAATGAAGTATCATAACAGAGCATCTAGACAACTAAATCCCATACTAATGATTCAATCAACTCAGATGGTAATGTCACTAAAAGATGCATGATTGATCTGGTGTTGTCTTGTTAGTTATGAGTTATGACTACTGTATATTATCCCTGGGGAATTCCTCAAGCTAATATAAACCCAATTACCTGTTGAGTTTTTTACTACATGCTGTCCTCCACTTTCAGAAGCCTTCTGGTAGTCATCTTCTTCACAACAGCTGAAACAACTCATGATTCTTTCCTCTGATAATGATTCACCACTCCATCAGTTCATACTAGTTAATAGCTAACATACTAAACTCAAATATAAAGTCTAAATTTAAAATTAAAAAAGAAAAAAAAATCTACCTTCATGTAGATTTTCGTTGCTAAAAAGAAGATACATCATGGCAGCATGCAATCGCAAAATTGAACAATTCAAAAGAAATAAAGAATGAAGGAAATAGTGTATTTGTGAAATTTTTGTCCAATTACATTGATTCATATTATTAATTCACCATAATTTGATCTTGAACCAGTAATTGAACCTCCTCCATTTCATTTCTACGATTAGTGCATGAAAATTTTACAACACAGCATCAACTTTCCCTCACACACAGAATTTAATTGGCAAATCAATCGGAACGAATGAATTTCCGTCAATCAAAGTAAAATTGCTACTGATGTCGAAGCCAACAGTTACGGATCAGTCTAAAACAAAACAAACTATTACATGTCCATATCACGTTTTGCAAAAAAAAAAAAAAAATGTTCATACACTAAAAAAGACCTCAAAATTAGAAAATAATAGTGAAATTAAGAATATAAAAAAAAAAAAAAGGTAAGAGACATTGAAGAGTACCTGGAATTGAATAGGAATGTTGTGCAGTTGAGGAAGCGAGAATGCGGGAGAGGTAGTTGAAGATCTCGGCGAGAAAACGGCGAAATATGCGCAGGATAAGTAGGGAGGAGGGCGTAGTATAAAGCGGTCCAAGTTTTTGACTAGATTGGAATTGAAATGATTAAAATTAGGTAAGAGTAAGAATGTAATGCTATTATTACATACACAAAGATGTTATTCCAACTAAACCTTGTTTACACGCTGACACACAAGCACCGTAATGGCATAATGTGATAATGTAGCAGCAAACTCCAATTTTAACTACCTATTTTTTCTACTGCTACTGTTATCTACAATTACTATCGAGATATCATGTTCAATGTTCAAATAACGTCCAATTAATTGAGTCGAATATATATATATATATATACCAAAAATAAATATAATTATATGTTTAGAATTTTAAATTTTTTTATATTTTGAATAAGAAAATTTTTTATGGCATAACTCATTGACATTTTCAGTTTTAAAAAAACTTATTAACATACATTGTTTATGCATTTTTAAATATAAGTAGGCTTTATTTTTAAAATTTTTATATAAAAAGTCAACATTAAAAAATATATGTATATATAATTATTTGCTAATATGCACCTACTTATTTTGAGAAAGAGTGAGTGAACAAATTACACTCAAATGTATTTTAAGGTCAATCATAGTTATATTTGGTTAACATATTCTATCTAAGAAATAAGTGAATGTACGTTAGGCTTAACAGCTTCCACAATCATTTGTTTTGTTAATGTGTATTTATTTATTTTAGAAGTAATATGCTAGCAAAATCATCTCCGTGTAATTTTAGGAGTACCTCTTTTAAAAAAAAAGGTATATATATATATATATATATATATAATCTATTTAGATCTTTTTAATTTCAAATAATTTTAAAACACCAACATAATAAATGAAATGGTCGCTAAATTTTAAAAGACCCATGCTTCCTTTCCTTTTCTTTTTTATTTTGTCAAATAAGCACCATAATATTCCAGAAATTTAAATAATGATTTATTAGTTAAATGATATATGATTAATGGTCACTGTGTTAGCCCCACCCACTTAAATAAATTAATGATGACTTAAGAAGTAAACAAGCCATTCTTTATGCTAAATAAAGTTATTTTATTTTTGCATCCTAGATACATTGAATTTCAATCTTGCGGATTGAAATTTATTGTGTTGAAATAGTTTTTTTTTGTACAGATTGTCTTGAAATAGTAATTTAAAAGTTAACACGGTTTAAGAATTAAAAAATACTCACAAAAAAACAATTAAAAAAATACCATTTCTATGTAAGCGAATTCAAATCCCTTAGAACCTTTTTTTTTTATCAGCCCTTAGATGCTATTAATAATAATGTTTGGCAAATAATTTTTAAAAAAAATTTTGTCTGTAGCATTTTTTATTAGTTTTTAGCATTTAATTCTACATTCTCGTTTAAACAGATTCTTTCTCTTTCTCATTAGTTGTGTGAGTTCTACTTGTTCTGAAATGAATCTCACATATTTTAGTGAAACACTTGATTTTTACTTCACAAGAAAATATGTCTCGAAAAAAAAAATCTTCGAAGAAATCGAAAAAGAAATCATGTTACTGGAGAAATACCTCTTAAATCAGTTACATTTTAATCAATTAGACATCTAAAATTGTTGCCAGGTATTATAATGTTCAAACAGGCTGATTGTATTGTATATGCTTGATTTATTGACTTGTTGAGGGGATGTATGTAAGAAACAAAAGATGACAGCTCAATTCTGAGTTTAACAAATGAATGATTTACCCTTAATGACTAGAGTCTCTCTCTCTCTCTCTGTCACACACACACACACACACACATATATATATATAGTTTTATGATATTATAATTTTGGTTCTCCAATTTTTTTACTATTTTTGAATTGTGTAATTTTAATCTAATCATTAGTCTATTGTAATTTTAAGAGTTTCAAACTTGTTACAATGAACCACACTCTTATTTTGTTTAGCTTAATCTGCAACCGAATAAACTAGTTCAAATTCTAAAGAATTAAACAAAAATGGGTCTAGTCCGAATTCAACCCTAGAGCAAGACCCACTGTTCACTAACCTTACACTTTTTTCTCCTTCAAATTTTATGACAGCAAAAAAGGCCCAACTTAAAATATTATTTGTTTTTTACAGAACTTAAAACTTTTTTTTTTATTTACTACTAGTAGTTTAAAGAGTCTCATATAGTATTTGTTATCAGCTTTGAAAATTTATTTTGAGTATTGTTGAATTCTAGAAAAGTAATTATCACGTTTTACTTTTTTTTATGACCAGGGAGGAGAAAGTGATATTCTTATAAAAATATAAAAGTGATTTTCTGACACATTTATAATTTCTATCTCTACCTATTTTTATTATAATTATTTTAAAATTTTAAAATATTCCTAGAAATATTAAAATTCAATAAAAACACACTTTAAAATTTATTCAGAATAGCATTATTAATTACATTATTTCTAGGAATGTCATTCCTTGAAATTTCAAATTATACCATGAAACAAACATCACTTATCCATTGAAAGATCTATATTGAGAAAATGATTAATTCCTAAGTGTTAGAAGATATCTTCGGAGAAAACACTGCTAGCTAAATGATATTTTAGATAATTTTGAATAAATATAAACTAATATACATAATTGGCAAGAATTTATTTCAAATTCAGATTTATTCAAAACGTCCATAAATTTATATGATAATATGTTGTATATTATAATTTTAAAAATTATCATATTCTTATTTAAGAATTCTAGCATTGTACTTTTTCTAGCACATTTTTTATTATTTACTAACAGTAATTAAAACTACAAAATCATAAGTTCATTAAATAAAAAATAAGACTTACAAAATTTTATAATTCTTAATATATTTTAGTTAATAAGAATATGTTTAAAAGCATGTATTAGAGAATATATTTCAAACATTTCTCTTTTTCATATCTACGCGCGTGATATCACTTCCGTCTCTAACATGGATAATATGCGTGCTTTCTAGTTGCTTAGCTTATCCACTAGTTACGTATGGACGAATGGTTGATGAAATGCAATGTCCTAGCAGAACAAAAAGTTATGTGGGAGTCTATTTTGCCTTTAGAAAAGACCAATTTTTGAAGCAGGTTGATATAATTAAAAGAAAATTATTAACATTTTTTTTAGTATTACACTATTATTTGATTATAAATTGTCATATAATTGAAAATGATTTTTTTTATAATAATTATATTTAGAGTAATTTTTAATTAGTTGATAATGTAAAAAAACTTTATAGTCATGATAAATCATAATTAAACTCATACAGTTTTTCATATAACTGTTTTTACGTTTTTCTTTATAAAATTATTTTTAAACATTTTTTAATTAAATAAGAAAGAAATTATACTAACATGAATTTAGAAAAAAAAACATTAATAACAATAATATTTTTAAAAAATATAAAAATTTAAAACAAATTTAACGTTACTTTTTTTTAATCTTGACGAGTTAAATAATTAGATCTTTTATATACAGAAACCAATATATAACAGTCACTTTCTTTTCTTTCGTCCAGCAAAGCGCATTCAACAAATAACTTCTCATGTTTTTAAATAGGATGACTATGATGTACCAAAAAAGAAATGGAAATCATTGTTATCAAATCAATATTGTCGATGCATTCCAAAGAAGTCAAATTGCTTGTGTTCAAAGGAAACAAATTTTCAATTTCGTGAAAGAATATACTTGCATTTAGATAAAAATACATTGAGGAGGTCTTTTTCACCCTTTCAAAATGCAATCAATTGGGACAAAATTCTGATAAAATTTCCATTGCATCAACACAGTAACATTGCATAGCCAAACAATAAATTGTGAGTATAGGGAGAAAAAAAAAAACGAACAGTTTAGGTATTGATGAGATGGCATTAGACATTGAATGGAGTAGTAGTAGTAGTAGTCATGAAACACGCAAATTATTCATCCACACCCAGCAAGACATCCACTGAAGGGAGTGATTAACTTAACAACACTCTTAAGCTTGAGGCTTCTCTGACTTGAGTGGCTTCACAACTTCCCAGGTGAAGTCTGCATCATCCCTTCCAAAGTGTCCATAAGCAGCTGTCTTGAGGAACCTATGACCACCCCTCTTAAGGTCCAAGTTAATGGTGATCATTCCAGGTCTGAAGTCGAAATTCTCCTTCACAATTTGCAGAATCTCCTTGTCAGGAATCTTCCCAGTTCCATAAGTGTCCACAAACACTGACAAGGGCTCAGGGACACCAATGGCATAGGAAACTTGCACAATGCACCTTCTAGCAAGGCCATTTGCCACGACACTCTTTGCAGCCTGCCTTACAATATAGGCACCACTTCTGTCAACCTTGGTAGGGTCCTTCCCTGAAAAGGCACCTCCACCATGAGCACCCCAGCCACCATAGGTATCAATGATGATCTTTCTTCCAGTGAGACCAGCATCACCATGAGGGCCACCAATGACAAAACGGCCAGAAGGGTTAAGGTGGAAGATGGTCTTCTCATCAAGGTACTTCTCAGGAATGACAGGCTTGATAACATGCTCTTTAAGGTCCGCAGCAATTTGATCATTGCTCACAGTCTCATCATGTTGGGTGGAAATTAGGACAGTGTGGACACGAACTGGAACCATGGCACCATTGTCATTGTAGTACTCGACGGTTACTTGTGTCTTGCCATCTGGCCTCAACCAAGCACAGGTGCCATTCTTCCTAACCTCTGTGAGGCGAGCACCAAGTTTGGTTGCAAGGACATGGCTGAGGGGCATGTACTCGGGGGTTTCATCGGTGGCATACCCAAACATGTGACCCTGGTCACCAGCACCAACCTCCTCTGGGCGCTTGGTGAAGTGGCCGTGCACACCCTGGGCGATATCCGGGCTCTGTTGCTCAATGTTGACCAACACCTTGCATTTGTCAGCATCAAGACCAACATCATCAGAGATGAATCCAATTTTGCGGCATGTGTCGCGGACAATCTTTTCATAGTCTACGTTGGCCTTGGTTGTGATCTCTCCGAAGACCATGACCATGTTGGTCTTGGTGCATGTCTCACAGGCAACCTTGCTGTCAGGGTCCTGTTCAAGGCACGCATCAAGTACTGCATCAGAGATCTGGTCGCACAGCTTGTCGGGGTGACCCTCGTTTACAGATTCAGATGTGAATAGAAAGGTTTCTTGTGCCATTTCTCAAGCTACAGAAAACAACACAATGTTTAGTATCACAAAGCACAAAAGCTTAAAAGAAGAAAAAAAAAGACTTCTCTTGGAGCTTTTGAACGGCAGATAACTAGAGATTCCAGATAATATTGCAAAAGGAATTAAATTAAAGAACGCATCTCTACAACAAATTGATAGAAAATCTCGAAAGTTTATGCCAAGGTTGAATTAAATATTAGTATATCTTGATCTACTTTTTGAAAAAGCTATTGGTCCTGAAAAATAATTGCAGACAGAACGATAACAAAGTGCGTGTCTGTGTGTGTATATATATATATATATATATATATATATATATATCTAGAGCACCAAGTTGGACAGTAAATTGGATTTCAAGAAGGACAAAACTTAGATGCAGTTTTTTAGGTGTTTTGTTGCTATTCTCCAATCAGAATTGGAATTTTATTTTGGTAAAACCTATGACATGTAACTTTAAAATCAAACGGTTGTTACACATATTTCTGATATGAAACTCTAATTTAGAACGGAAACATTAACTGAAAATCTGAAATAGCAAAAACACGTAAGAACCTGTATAAGTTTGTTCGGAAACAGGAAAGCACAAGATACATCACAACAATAACAGTTTCAATTTAAAATTAGGGCCTTGGAAGAAGAAAAAATAGTCCTAATTCAAATCAGTCGTAAACGAACACAATGCTAGAGTTCAACAAGCAAAAAATCCAAATGAACAGCATCACATCCGGCATGAGGCATCAACACTAGATCCAGTGAGAGAAAAACAGTTAGAAGGGATAATTATTCTCCTGAAAGCATCAGATCTACACCGAAAAAGACCAATACTAAAAAAAAAACAAACTCAGCAGAAAATAGTAGTATTTCATTTGATATACTCAAACGACAAAAGAAGAAGCACAGAAGAAAGTGAAAAAATATAAATAAAACTCAGATCCATAACCGTAACGGTCTAGATAGGACAAAACAGGAAGCAGTTTAACTTGGTAAGCAAATGCTACTTACAGATATAAATGATGCAAAAGAAGGGTGATGAAGCTGAAACAGCGAGTGCAAATCAATGATTAGTTCAGTCGCTCCAAACTCCAAATCACTCCTTTGCTGTGCTGTGGGAATCAGCAAAGGACGCTGTCTCGCTATTTATAGTCATCAATCCCCACATGACCGGACACCGGAACCTGAGGTGTCGCCGTTAGATTTCAAAGGAGTCGGTGAGACTGCGATTTGCAAGAGAGTGCTTCTGTAACTGGATATACTGCCAGTCACCCACCAACCCTAACCGAGAACGTATCCGTGTCGGTAGCACAATACGTTACAGGTAGATCCCATTATCATTTGTTCGTTAAAATTTAATTTAGTAACTCATCAAACATTTTTTTTATTAACATTTTTTACATAATTATTTAGTTAGATTATATAATGTATTTTATAAATAATAATAGAGAAAAGATGGTAAATAAAAAATAAATTAGAAAAGTAAGTTCATAAATACTGCAAGTAAAATACTGCCACGTCACGATTTATGAGTACTCCGGTTGGTGCAAACTGGCACGTAACGGTGATACGCGGTTGGTGCCTCACAGTGTCTCGTCTTTTTTATTACAGTATGATCTTTGCAAACGTGATTCGACAACAAAAAAATAAATCTTTGCAAACGTAACAATTAATGTAGTTAAAATTTAAATTTCCGGTGATATATTTCATCATGTTTGACATGTAAGTAAGGCTTATAAAATAAAAATATATGGGTTCTTTAATTTTTTTATTTTAGTTATGAGTTCTTCAAATTTTATTAATATATTTGTTATTGATTAATGACAAATAAATTTGTCACCAATTTTAATCTAAAGACAAAATATTAAAATTTAGATAAAGTGATATTTTTTAAGACAATTTTTTTATTAATGTAACAGTGAGAAAAGCACATGGTGTGATAAAATGATCTATTACTAAAATTAAAAAACGAACCAACAAAACTCACAACATAAATAGTTTTTTATTTATTATTATACAACATAAATAGTTAAGTTTTCAAGCACATTTGATCGTATGCATAAAAAAGGTATGTCTAAAACTTAGTCTTTAATTGTCGGTCAGACAATATCCTTTTTGGTATACATTTGAAAATAAATAATAATTCCATATTTGATTTATTTTTAGCATAATAAAATTCATTTGAATATATGATTTTTCTTCTTAAAAATTCAACTAGAAAATCATATAGTATTTAAATTATAATAAGGACCTGAGGCTGTTTTATTTTTTAAAAAATAAATCAAACTGTCATTCATATTTAATTTGCAATGACAATATGGGGTTTACTTATGACTTCCTCTCAAAGTACTTAAATTCCTTCTTTATTCTATACCGCCGTGGTTTTTTTTTTTTTTTGTCAACCTAGAGCCATCAATTATGAGAAATATTCTACTTCTAGCTGTTAGACGCGTTTATCTTCCATGATTAGATAATTAATATTTTATTTTGTCAAATTTTCTGCACTGAGCTGACAATGTTTAATATGTAGAATACAATCAGTCGACTTGATAAGATCCCCGAACATTCAGTTGTTGGCAGTATCAGAAAATCACCTCACCTCAAATAAAATGTCATGAAAATATGTTGCTATTTGCTCTTAGAACATTGCAAATAATGTTTCTATTTTGAGCGCGTACTTGATTATATATTCCTTTCTTCCATGTTTAACTAAAGGAACCATGTGCGTTTCTAATCCAAAAGCACGAAGAGAGAGAGAGAATAAAAGGAACGTGAAGAGAAAGAGCACCGCATGCTTCTTTATGGGATATATGTTTTTTTTTTAATAATACAAGTGGAGTCAGTGTAAATTTTTTTACACTATAATTCAGTTGTAATTACATATACTAAGCTTTTTAACTTATAATTATCTTAAAAGTTATGATTTTTTATTGGTTTGTTGACATCATAAAAAATGTACACGTGTATATTAAACTCCTTTTTTTCTTTTTCTTTTTTTTCACTGCGACAGAGAGAATAAAATTTTGTGAAACCAAAAAAAAAAAAAAAAAAGCAGCTAAGAGCAACTTAAGGATAGAACTTTACAATCTGTGGACAAAGATACAGATGGAGTTCCCATTTCGTCCGCGTTTGAAGCTCTGAAAAATGGTATTTGATCTTCCACACTGTGAAGCTGATTATGGGCTACGTGGTGGCAACTAGCAAGTTTTCTACGCAAAGGTGGAGATCTGATACTTTGACACGGATCAAAAACCATAAACGTAGTAACGTGCATTTGTCTTATAGTTCGTTACAAAAACACGCTAGCACAACATGATATCGACCAGCCAAGACACAACTTGCCGGCATCTTATTTTTGTTAATTGTTTTTTTAAGAGAAAAGAAGATTAAAAAAAATTGTTACTAATAACTATTATAGTATTTCATTTATTTTGGTTGAAAAACATGAAGCATTACACGAATGAAAATGGATACGGTCGGATATATGGATACGGTCGTATTGCATATTCTTTTGAAAAATATTCACTGATTATATATATATATATATATATATATATATATATATATATATATATATATATATATATATGCATAATAAACATAAATCCAAAGAATAAATAAAATTCTAATATTTCAAACCATTAATTTCCAAAAATAAATTGAAAATACATATATATACTTTTTATAACTTCACAAGTAACAAATATCGAGAGGTAGGGTATTATGATACCATACCCTATTTATTAATGAGCGGATAAAAAAATACTTTATCAATAGATAATAGATATCCATTTCAAATATCCATCATTTATCCATGACAAATTTTATCTCCCAATATTGGCAAGAATAAAATATTTTTTCATCCCTAGTACACAGTCAAGTTTCCCTTAACATTTCCCGTATTTAAACACCTAGTTTTTCTTTTGAAGCTTCGCGTGTGAAATCTTCATAGGAAGTATGGCTGGACTTGGCGTAAAGATTAAGAAAAGTATATTAATTAAGGATTTAGTTCTTCTGAGTTAAAATTGAAATTATGGCGTATCTCTTCATACATCATAACAACTACAATTAAAATTCTCACATAAATTCTTTTGAAGTAAATTTATTTCTAAAGATAGTAAATAAAAATTAATGAGATTGATTTTGCTTTGAGAGACCCGGTGAAAGCACGATTGTTGAAAAATAGTACTAGTAATAATTGAAGACTCGATTTCCAAAATGAGTTTCCTAATGCCAAGGGGGAAGCTCAAGATCCTTTAGCACTCCCCAGTCCCCTGAGCTCAGCCAAGAATGTTGCTATGTAGTGACCAATTCGGCTACGAGCAGAAAAGGAAGAGAGAGATTGGGAAAGTGAAGAAAACAGAGAGCTGAGATGTCGCCGAGGTAGGGGCCACGGTGCATGCGCCATTCGGCTAACCGTTGGTCCTCCACCGTCATTGTTCCGTTCACCGATTCCATTTAGCTCCTTCAACAATGCAGTGGCAGTGAGGTAGGGTTTAAGGCTTTAAGCATTAGTCCATTGAGCAGAAGTGAAGAATTTATAAGCTTACCAGTTAGACAATTTGTATAAATGGTTGAATTTGTAATTTGCTTTTAATTGAATTTTTAGTTAGATTTTAGCAAAGTACAGGAATTTATTTGATATTTTCAAACAATTTACAGATTAATTAAGTATTTTAGTTAATTGTTCAGTTTCCTTAAAAAAAGTAAATTGTTTAATTATTTCAGAATTTTTAGATGAATCCATGTATTTTCATGGAACCTTGATGAGAATCTTAACTAAAAATAATTTACAAACTTGGAGATTCAGTTAAGAATTTGGTAAGTATAAGGACTTTGTAAAAAAAATAAAGTTAATTATTTTTTTCCTTTTCACCTTTTCCAATATTTCTTTGATTTAATTGTACTTTAGCCAGCTAAGTCCTCCCCCTTTCATTTGTTTCCAAATACGAGAGGGAAAAAAGGGAATAGGGTCTCTATCTCAAGTCAGAGAAAAGATACTTGTCCCAATATGAATTCGTCCAGTTCAGGACTTAAACACTCCTTTGCATTAAAAAAAAGTTGTAAAAAATATTATACCAAATCTCCACCAGGAATTCCACACGTTCTGTTGCTTATATATTTTATAGCCTGTTTGTTTAATACCAAGTGGCTGTTCGTAAAAGCAAAAATAAATTTTACCGTAACATTTAAAATTACATTTCAAGGTGAACAAAATTATCTTAAGAATGAAATTTTGACTTGTTATATGTAAAACTAATTCTAGTTAATTCAATCCCAAATAATTTTGTTTAACATAATTTGCAAACTGATTGGTATTTCAAAATTCATTTAAAATTAATTCTACGAAATATAGATAAATGACACCCTTGATCTATTATTATTATTATTATTATTACTGATTCTTTTCAACATTCCGGACACCCAAAACACCTGACATGGACTAGTGTCTGGCCTGGCCGCAGAAAGGTAATACAATTGCAGAAGGTAGATGAGTCAGTAAATCACCAAGTAAGAAACAGTGCCACTTTCGTACAAAGCAAACAGTACAATTGGCATATGAACAGGTCTTTGATCAAAATCAAGGTATACCCCAAAAACCAAAAAAAAAAAAATACGAGCCCATTCTGGCAATGGCGTTTGGCCTTCAACAAAACGTCAAAGTCACATTCCAGCTTGATATACTTTAAATCTTAAATCCGATATAATTCAATAACCTAAGCTAAAACCAAATTCACATGTTCATATTGCAGTTCAACCACGGCTTTAGCCGGCCAGTTAGTTCAACTGCGTTTGATACTTCACGTTTCAAAATCACGGTGAAGCAAAACTAGGAAAATAGTTTATTACCTCCCCCTTTTCGCCAAACACCTCGCACAGGAGGCCCTCCTCCAGAGTCATCCTTGTTACCTTCTGAGCCGTCTGTTGTTCCAGGATCTGATTGATCAAGAAGGGCTGAAACAGAACCATCACCAAGGCGTACTCTCAGGAACTTAGAAGTTTTCTTGCGTTGCTTGTTCCCACCACCCCCATCGTCTTTACTTTGATTAGATAAACTGTCGTTTGATGTTTCAGTCTTCCCACCAAGCTTCATCGTAGGTTGACTACCAGAATTCATATCAATCCACTGCTCGATTTTTAATTTGCCTCCGTCACTGCGGTAATCACCCCTTGATAGCACCTCCGCTTTCTCTTCTGAAGATTTATAATTTGCCTGTAGCTGATGTACAGTGCTTAAAAAGTTATTTGCTAATTTCTCTCTGGAGTTACTCCCCCTACTATCTACAGACTTACCTTTACCTTTCTTGTTTACGTTACTGTCTTTGGAATGGGTGCTAGGGCTGCCTCGAACCAAGTTAATTTCTGGGAAAGCATCTCTTTGCAAACTTGCGTTGTAAGCCTCAACAAGCTCTTTCTGTTTGTGAGTATCCGGGCATAGTCTTGCCAACTCAAGAACAAGATGAGACAAGCCAAACTGCTGTACATAGTCCAGATATGTACCTGTATCTATTGTGCCTTGGCGATATTGGCCAGATATGTCTTTAAATATACTGTATCTTTCTTCATCAAAATCAAGAGCACCACGAATCTTTTCAACCAAAGACTTGTTAGCGGATTGAACATTTTCCACATTCAATGAAGACTGGCTGCTGGCAGGTAACTTACTTACTTGTGCAGCAGAAACTGGAGGAAAATCAGAAATTGAAACTTCAACAGAATTGTTCTCCATGAGATTTGGAGCAGATGCAGAGTGAACAATTCTTACATTGTCACGTGTGTTCCTCGATGAACCAGCAGGAAATTGTCCATGAGCAGTTCTCTGTGTAGCCTGAATAGAACCAGCATAAGTTGATGATGACGGTCCACTGTTAATTACTGTTTTCATCTGCCCAGTGTTACGAGACAGTCCAAGGACATTATTTGTTGAAAGTTTAGATTGTGAAGGATTACTTGATGACTGTACCAGTCCACGACCTGCTGCTGGCCAAGCATTACCAGAATTGATAACAGATACAGTTCTGTTGCCATGCCGACGCAGACGTGCAGCCATAGTGTTACTAGATGAACCTTCCAGTTCATGTTTGGACCTTTGTTGGCCATTGCTGGAAATTATGGGTAGTGGTGGAAAGGAAGAATCTTCCAGAGGTCCATTCCTAGAGCTATGCCCCAAGGCTTGAAGGTATCTTGCAGATGCTTCAGAACCTGCAGCTAATGATTCAAATGGCTGAATGAGAGCATCAATATCATCATTCCCATCATCAACGGCAACTTGCCCACTACTTGATGTCGATTGATCAAGAAATGTTTGCTCTGCATTAGCTGTTTCCAAACTAGCTTCAATGGCCATAGAAAGTTGATTTTCAGTATCACGACGAAACGTACGACCTCTTCCACGGCGTTGCTCATGTTCATTACCATGTCTGTATCGGAAGCTTGTTGGTATCTGTAAGGGAGGAATGAAAGCTGTTACTTCCATAAGGGAGTGAGAAAGATTTAGGAAGCAACTTGTCATTGAAAACTAGCAGTATCAATGGACATGAAAAGTGGGTTAAAAAAAAGAATGTCATTATACTTGCCTGAAGAGCAGCATTACGCTTAGACCGTGACATCCGCCCTCCATGTTCAATAGCATTATGCCTCTAAGCCATAAACAAGGAAAATGAAATTCAACAATGAAGGAATAACACCAACACATGTAATAATTTTACAGTATAAGATAAAAATAATCAGCACCCAAACGCACAGACATGGAGAATCATTAAGCAGGTGCATGAACAGCACACAGGCACATTCCAAACAAATCATTAAAAACAAGGGACAAATCAGAAAAGATCCACGTGATATAATTAATCAGTCACCTTCATCTCTGCTTCAGATTGAAAAACAACAAATTTCTTAGCCAGGCAAGCCTCATCTTCACATAAGAAGTGCTCTTGACGGAAGTGAATCTGTGCAATAAGACATATGTTAATACAAATATTTCCAGTTCAAATGACAGAAAAGCTCTTGTAAACCCATTTAGTTAATAATTTAAAGAAAAGCCTAATGTAGATATCTTGCCTCTAGGTCATCATAATTCTTATAGTACTCATACTGCCCTGGATGCTGCCTGCATTAAGAAGTACAAATATGAATCTTAAGTTTATGACACAACTATTGAGCATGGGATTAGCTTAGCTGTTACCTTTGGCATATATGACAAGTATAATGTTCTGTAGACATATGCATGTATAATTCATTGTCTCCATAAAATGGGGTTCTGCAGAATTCACACATGGGATGCCCCATGAAACCGCCTCTCTCACTCTCACTTCCATCCACCTCAGAATCACCTGAGATTACGTGTTGATTCAACTGTGCTTTGGTATATAGTTTTTGCTCACATATAAAAACCTATGTCATAGAAATGGTTCCAAGTCTCAGAATCAATCAAAGAGCAAAACAAAGGTTGCAAATTCTTGTTATCCAAGGAATTCATATGGGACACATCATGAAATTTCACCTTCCTTCCTTCTAAACACAAATTGCACATATGCAACTTATGACGGTGGAATAAATGACCCTTCAACTGCCCTATATTCCTAAACTTTGCTCGCCGCCTTGAAGCAGCATCATGTGGTTGATCCTCAATCTTGTCACATACATTGCACGAAAGCCTGCACATAGCCTTGATCATCCTGTAATGGTCCACATCATCAAAAAATGCATTTGTATCCTCATGGTACCAATATGATCCAACCTTGCCCTCCCTCGCCTCCAAAGGAAGGGTCGAAAAATCATTGATCATCCTCGTATAATCACCTAGAGCCTGGAAATATACAGTAAAATCTTAAATCCACAAATTAAAAGATAACCAATTACAACAACGTAAAATTAACAAAAGAAGCCCTACTGCCAAGGTTCTAAGCAAACATGACAGGGTTGCAGGCGACAATTCTGAATTACAACTATGGTTTCCAAACCAAGTAAGTTTTCCGAGTCATGAATGGATAAATTCAGAAGTTTAGAAACGACAATAAGCAAAAAAAAAAAAAAAGCTTCAAGGACATACATGCTAGCTACTCTGGATGCATTATAAACAAGTTAATGAAGAAGAAAAAAACAAGCACGCCATGTTTAAATTTCTTGTCCCAAAATGCAGGAAAGATAAGCTGCGCAAAGACAAGTGACAGTAATCTCAGTAGTAGAAAATTCACAATATGCTTCAAATTAGGGATAAATTCTACCCTTGAATAACTCGGAACAACTTCAAACTAGAGTTAAGAGATGTGAACGATTCTTCTAATTCATAATGATAAAATAAAATATACATGTCATAACCGAATACAACAGTAAGCGTGAATGTGGCACGGTTAAGACTGAAACTCAGCCAATCCAGACCACAAAGAGTAGCAATTAGCAAAAACTCCAGGTTTAGGGCAACATATGCAAAACAATTTCATCTCACCGATTAGTAACAAAAACGAATAAATTGGGCATTGGGTATACCTTGGTGACGAAAACGAGGTTGCATTCGGTCTTGCAGATGCAGCAACGGCGATCGTCGCAGATGAAACGGAGACGAGCGACGCACGTGGAACACACCTCCCGGTGCAAACAGGGTCCGTACGCAACCCATTCCAAAGGCTCAGCGCAAACGGCACAACAGTCATCCATCTCTTCTCCTCTCCTCTTGAAACTTGATTGTTGAACACAGAAAGCGCAAACCCTAGTTCCAGTGCCCGGATCACGACACGAGGTTAGGTTATTGCAATAAGCAGAGAGAGAGAGAGAGAGTGGGATTCTAGGGTTTGAAACGATTGGGATTCCTGATTCCTGATCTTAAAATTATTTTTTGATTTAAATATTGGAGTGTGCGTGGGGCGAAAGGAATTTTATCACTGGGAGGGAGTTGGAGAGGTTCGGAGAAGGATCAGCTAAATACGTTATAATAAGATCAAAATGTGTGTACTTTGATTTATTTTAAAATCGAAATAAAAAAATATAAAAGGGTTGAAAAAAGACCATAAACACCCGCCACCGCCTTGTCAAACCAAATCCCAACCCTCTCACCCTTGCATCTCTTTTTTCTTTTTAGGAAAAAAGAAAACTTGGAATCCGATGGTGAGGATATGTCGATATGATGAGATAAAATGCATTTATTTTTACCTTTTTTTTTTCTTCAAAAAGTTTAAGAAAGTTAGATTCCTTAAGGTTAGCTTAAAGATAGGCCCAAAACTGAATAAACATTTATAATAATATTTTCAGATTATCCATCATCAAAATTCTTCCATTGACAGTAAGATTCAAATTAAACCAGTTTTTGTTGGTTAATAAATTGTTTGATTTTTTACTATATTAATAAGATATGTTTATCTTATCCAATTTCCTAACAATCAAATTAATAATCTATATTGTTGATAAGAAAGTAAATGCTTTGATATTTCTTTGTCACCATGCTACCATTGAAATTGGATTGTTACATCTTAGTCTTCTTATAGGAATGATTACACTACATGCTTGATGGATGAGAGGTAGATTGACTTAATAAAGGATTATCTTCCAACAAGAGTGTTGCAAATGGTTAATAACACGACTATAATGATGACTACAAATTAGGATGATATTATAGCTTGGACGAAGTTGAATGATGGAGTTTTCAACATGAAGTCTGTGTATGAGGTGCATGGAGCTTTGCAGAACCAAAATTTTGATCTTTTAAAGAGGATTAGCAAATGGAAGGGTCTTGAGAAAGTGAAGGGATTTTTATGGAAGCTTGGCCATGAATGTCTACTAACGAACTCTAAAAGAATGCAGTTTGGAATGATCCACTTGAATTTGTATCCCACTTGTAAAGTTTTGGAGGAACATCTATTCCACTTGTTTAGAGATTGCCCTAATCAAAACTAGTCTGGCAATTTTTCATTGGAATTGATGAAGGGGGTAATTTTTATACAATGACAATTTACAATTTATTTCATTGGAATTGTGCTCAATACTATTTGGTGGAACAGGAATACAATTATATTCCAAGGTGAGAAGTGGACTGTTGAAGTGGTGATCAAGAAGGCTTGTAATATGACTCATTCTTACAAAGATAACTTGATGAGGTTTGAATCTTTAGCCAAATTTGGACATTGTTTAGTTATTGAAAATGGTAGAATGTTGGCTTGTGGAGGAGTCGTCTGTGACCACACGGGATTTTTCATTTGCGGATTCATCTCGAATTTGGGACGAAGTTCAATCTTAGTAGTAGAATTGAAGTATATATCATTGGGACTATAACTAGCCTGGTCAAGAGGATACAAAAAGATAAGAGTGGACTATTATTCACAACTTGTAGTGCATTTTCTTTCAAGAGGATTATGCATATACATGACACACCCATAATAGTGTCCAATCTATTCATGCTCGTGACGACACTATCACCTGGAACCACATTATCTGAGAAACAAATCAAGTGGCGGACAAGTTAGCTAAGTATGTTTTCACAGCAACTCATGAGTTACATGTTTATAATTTTGTCTATTTTGTACCGTTTGATTTAACTGAAACTTTTTTTCTAACAGACTTTCAGACCTTATTGATAATTAATCTCTGCAAAAAAATCTAATTAATCACTTTAAACGAATGTTTCCTCTTAATTATTTTTCTTTTTCATCTATAAGATTTGAACTTGAAATCCTATACATGGAATTCAAATCCATTTATTCTTAGACCAATTGATAAAAAAATATGTTAAAATATTAATCATATATTTTTTACTAATGAATAAAATTATTTACTTTACCTCAAATTTAAATGAGACAAATATCAATGAAATAAATTGTAAAAGTTATATAAGTTTTAAATGGGAAAACAATGACTTTGAAATTAACACTTGATATGTCTTTTAATGGTAAAACTTTAAAGAGAGTGTCAACAATGCTTTTTCTAAGAATTTAATATATTATTTTAACACATTTTATTATTGGTTTAAATTTATCAAAAATAATAAAATTAGGAGATACTTATTAAATAAGAAATAAGACCTAACAAAATTTGCAATTTCAAATATATTTTAGGTAATGCTAAAAAAGTGCATTAAAGAGTCTATTATTAACATTTATGTTTATGTATGTTATAATGTACTCCTTCCTTTTCAAGATGAAAAAATGTTTTAGCATTAAAAAAATCATATTAACTGATTATAATAGTTTTAATTAGATGTTAAAAGTTTATTCCAATTTTTCTCCTAATAAATTACTAGTCTTATAATTGTTGAATACTATGCCTGTCAATTTTTCAACTTCTACCATTAACGACTTACAAGTAATGTGTTATGAAGACTACAAATATTTTAGTAAAATTATGCAAAAAGTAACTTATTTACCATTGTTTTTAACACGTGTAAAAAATATTAAATATCAATTATTTAAAAATAAAAGCAGTAGTTTAGTTTTAATTATGGAAAACATGTGTACGACTAATTATAGTCATTTCAATCATGTTTATTATAAATGCAAATATAATAAAAATCAAGTTGAATTGTAATCTCAAAAATTTTAAATTCTTTTTGAAAATAAAACAACATATTTTGTTTGATAAACTTTTTGTAAAAAAACAAACAACAAAATTTTCAAAAACACTACCGGACGATGTAAAAACGTTTTTAGAAAACACTATATCTATTAAAATCTAAAACAAATTCACACTCTTGATAAGATAAAACTAAAAGTAAGCAAGTAGTAATGCATGATTTTTTATATTAGTTTATCTTTACCACTGAAATTATCTCTAATTTTTGACAAATTACAAAGTTTTACAAACTTCTCACAAGTTACAAGTATAATTCATTATCACATATGACTCTTACAAATCAAGTTTTACCCTAAACTTGATAACAATCGGGTATTTTTTGTCCTAATAAGCTATTGTTGGATTTAAATAAATCAAATAAGATTTGTTGTTTGAGATTGCTAGTTGTCTAAAACTATGAATGTCTTGCAAATGGATATACAGTCAACTCTTTAGTCTTTTCTCTCAATATATTCAAAGTGTTTTAAGAACTTTTGAATTTTACAAGAATATACAAAAAAAAATTATAGAAAGAATCAAATGAATGTATAAGCACAAGATTTGTATCTTCTTCAAAGTTTTTGGTATTTATAACATTTGTATATGTTGTCTATAACATTTGGATTTTTCACTTAATCTCATGTGATGATATTGGTGGTTGGGAACATTTAATGTTCACATTAAATGCACATCCATTATTCATACACAAAGTCCTCTCTCATTGGTTTTTGTGTTGAACACTTAGCAAAAGATCACTTCTCATCCATGAGAGGAGAAGGTGCATGGCAAATCACATCTTTTGATGGACATGTGCTGCATTTAGATCTTTGACTTCATTTATTTTTCATAGGATTTTTTCAAATCCTAGAAGAATAATATTTTTGTAAAGAGGATCTCAAACAAGTACTGAATAACTTCTTAAATGTTTCTCTTAAATGTCTAATTAGATCATGACTCGTGTTTATTTTTATTTGAAAAATCATACGCAAATTAGCAAAAATATATTTTGATGATGCATGTTTTTATCATTTGTATTTATTTATATCTAATCAAA